>NW_020698242.1:3516662-3563194 GCF_002925995.2 Terrapene triunguis
GTCTGGAGAACAGAAGATTGGGGGGGGGGGCATGATAACAGTTTTCAAGTACATAAAAGGTTGTTACAAGGAGGAAAGAGAAAAATTATTCTCCTTAGCCTCTGAAAATTAGAATAGGAAGCAAATTGCAGCAAGGGCGGTTTAGGTTGGACATTAGGAAAAACTTCCTAACTGTCAGGGTGGGTAAGCACTGGACTAAATTGCCCAGGGAGGTTGTGGAATTTCCATCATTGGAGATTTTTAAGAGCAGGTTGGACAAACACCTGTCAGGGATGGCCTAGATAATACTGAGTCTTGCCATGAGTGCAGGGGACTGAACTAGAAGACCTCTCAAGGTCCCTTTGAGTTCTATGACATGTCACATTTTGCTCTTTCCAAAACTGCAGTTCTGGAGCACTGCTTTGAACAGTTTAATTTTCTTGAGTACAGTTTATTACTAAACACGATACTGTCATCAAAACAATTCAATATGCATGACCTAAATCTCCTGTCTTTCTTCCTTGCCACTTCTGTATTCAGGGTTGGTGATTTCTATAGCCTTCTTCCAAAACTCATGATTGTATGCCAGGTTCTCATTCAGAGTGATCTCTCTGAGGTCTGCTGATATCCAGTCCATATTCCAAGCATTTGGTATCCTGTTTGGTCATCTTTCAGCCATGATCATTGCAAGAGCCATCCTGCTGATATAGCTCTTAGGTCTTCACTGTATATGCCCATACCAGTATATGGGCCTCCTTCAACTTGTCTTCAATTTGGAGCAACCCTTATTAGGCCCCTTTACAACCTCATTTTGTTTCCTATTACTGTTGATCATCTCAACAACTTTATTTCCATGGTGGAAAGCATCCTGATTTCTTTTCTTGTGGCTGGCCAAGTCTATTCCATACATAGGATGGGTTGAATTACAGTTTTATATACTCTGTTAACCATATTAACAACTTTTTGTCATGAAAAACTGGGGTCAGCTCCTGCCATTTCTATGTTTCTGGGCAACACTCAGGAGGGCACAATTGTCAGCAACCATTGATTGTAGGTATTTAAATTCTTTCACTCTTCTAAGCTCTATACTTGTGATATCCTTTATGTGAATCTTTCTCCCTTCGTTATCATAGCCTCAATATTACCAAATGTTCACTTTAAGTCCAGCCTGCTCAAACCTACATGGCCACTGTTCAAAGTTGGCTTGTAGGGTCTCTAAGTCTACAGCACGTATCACTAAGTTGCTAGTAAACAGCATGTTCCAAGGCTACTTCCTTTGTATATCTTCAGTTATGACAACCACAAATTTATAGGGGCTTGATGATGCTCCTGATGCAGGCCAACACTTACTGGAGATTCTCTACTGTAGCCCCATTTAGTTTTGACTACGGTAGTTGACTTCCATCATATATATCCTGGATATGTCCTTCTGACACACCTCTCCATCACAAACTCTGTCAAATTAACTGCCTTGACCATTATACATGACCATACATCTTCTCCAGGTCCAAAGACCAAGCCCAGTTGCTGTTTGTTTGTTTGTTCTCTGAACATCTCCATGAGGATTCATAGTGCAAAAACAGCATCAGTTGTGCTCCTTCCTGGCAAGAATCAATACTGGCACTTTACAATAATCTTGTCTCATATTTTCATCATACTCTAGGATGTGACATCAGCTTAACTGGGCAATAATTAGTGCACAGTGTAATAACTCCTTTCTGCTTAAAAATAGGCACCACAAAGCTTTTCTTTCTTTCATCTGGCATTTTCTCTTTCTTAAGAATATCATTGAACAGACTTGTAAAATGCTTTCTTTCCTTCCCAATGACTTCAGCACATCCACTCGTATTTAATCTGGCCGAGATGCTTTCTCCTTTTTCATTTTCCTAAGTGTCTCTGCAGCAAACTTTTCCTCCTGTATACAATCTGTCCCACTCTCATTTGGCTCAGATGTCCTTAGTTTCTCCCTTTGGTTCTCCTCATTCATCACTCTTTCAAAATAATCACTCTATAATTGTTGATTCACCATTTGTTTGCAATCTACCATTTTCATTTCTAATGTAAGCAAACTCATTGACTTCCCTTGTCATTTTCTTTCTTGCCATGGCATACATTTCCTTCTCTCTCTCTCTCTCTCTCTCTTCCCTCCCCTCCCCCCAATGTCCTTCTACTCAGATAGATAGCTTGTCACAGGACATACTTTTAGATTTTTGAATGCATCTTTTGGCCTCCCTTTTTGCATCCTGACCTTATTTCTTCTTTGTTTTTTCCTTGAAGAGTCCACCACCAAATCTTGCTTCTTATTCTTTTGAGCTCTGGTTTAATCGCTCCTAGAGTTTCATGTACCATCTCCAGCAAAGTTGAGTTTAGTTTGTAACAGCTGTTCTCCACACATTCTTGTGTGTAGTTAGGAAGTCTGTTTATTATTCCCTGCTTGAAAGTTGTTTTTTTAAATATTTATTTATTTATTTATTTATTTATTTATTTATTTATTTATTATTCCCATCTTTAAGTTTCCACCACTTATGCCTTTCCAGGATCCTGAGGTTCAGGTTCTTCTGAGGTCTCTGCATTCCGAAGTTCCTAAGGTGAAGTCTCCTGTCTCTGTGCACTCACTGGGTATTACCCTATAATCAGTTATTCATGATCTACCTCTTCCTTTTATTAAAAAGAAATCAATTTGAAACTTGTGTCCTCCACTGGCATATGTTATGAGGTGGCTTTCCCTCTTCTGAAAGTGTCTTGTGATCACCAACTCCAGTGCCAGACAAGTCTGTAGGACCTTTTTCGCCTTCAGAATTTATGGTTCCAATGCCATGCTTTCCATATCCAGCCTTCACAGTACGAACTTGTGCATTTAGATCTGCTCTGATAATTCTGTTCTCATTAGATGGTATGTTTCCAATAAAGAACTCATCCAAAAACTCCTCTTTTACCTATTGCGCCTCTCCTAACTGTGATATGTACTTAGTATATTGATAGTGCCCTCTTTCCCACACAGTTTAACACTCACCAGTTGGTCTGACCTTCTGGCAACCTCTATCACATGCCGTTGCATAGTTTCATCTAGAATAATTTCAACACCATTTCAGGAGGCGCGAACTCCCTGAGTACTAGCCCTCTGCTAGCTTTCCAACCTTTCCATTTGTTTGTCTGTATATGTGCCACATTTACTCTTTTCCTCTTTAAGACCACACATAGCTCCAAATTTCTTCCAGAGTTCCTGCATTCTAACCTGCACATCTCAGCTCACTCACTTCTTTAACTTTAGCGTCCCTTGCCCGGTTACAACAGTTAGGCAAGACTTGCAGGGAGTGCCCTAGCCCGCTGGGGTGCATTGGACACCTATTGAGATAACATGAGCATATCGGTGAGCTGAGCTTTACAGATCAGTTGTCCAAGCCTGACACCTTTGGTATAAAATCGGAGTTTTTCTAACTGCCTCACCAAGACTTACTTTAAGGAGGCCTTGATATCCTCATCATAGGGCCTATGTGACATATTATAGATGTAGTTGTGCCACCAGCTGCCTTACCATGCCTTGCTAAGAGATGCATGACCTAACTCTATTTGCAGTTAAATAGTAAGGTCTGGAGATTAATGCGAAGAGCTGGAGCAAGCTGTTCACAAGATATTGCAAGAAATTTGGAAAAGATCACAGCTCTCCAGCCATTTTCCCCATTAGACTCAAGGGAAAAAAGGCAAGTATAACAGTTATTTCTATCCTATTATTCCTATAGCAGTGTCTAGAGAGATTCCATTGTTTTAGCCAAAGGCTAGGTGACAGGGGAAAGTGATCAGTAAAACCCACTTTACTATATAAAGTTTAGCTGATTTTTTTTTTCCCCCCCTTGGTAACTTTCCTTTGATCTTTTAACTGAAATCTCTGTAGGTTTGGGAATATGGGTTGCTAGACCAGGGAGGAGAAGAGAGCTAAATCAGCTTTCAATTCAGCATTTTAAGTAAGCCCAACCACTTCTCAATAGCTGCTGAGTGTCACAGCAAGACTGGGAATGGAAGTGGCACCAAGCAGCTCCTGAGAAGTGGCCGGGCTTATTAAGTCCTACTTTAAAAAGTTGATTTCAAAGCTAATTTATGGCTCTGTTTTCCTGCCTTTTAAGGATGAAGAAAACCTTAAAGGAGTCTTGCTGGCTGTAGCAGAGGCAGAGTGGCACTGAAGGTGGAGTGGGAACAGAGAAATGGAAGGTTATAGGAACTGGTTACATTTGGAGAAAACACCTGCACATTTCTCTTAAATGTAAAATTGAAATAGGGGAAGGCGAGGGCTGAAGGACACTTTAAACCAACCTCCCATGATTTTTCTACCCACTAAGCCTAATGGGCCCAATTTTTGTTATGCTAAAATCCCTTTACCTCTCTGGCACCGTAAAGGGGCCTTAATGTGGGTGTGAATGTAATACATGCCTATCTACACTTCTTGTGTAATATAAAGGGGGCTTGGTGTAAATGAGAATCAGGTGACTGTAGGGGTTTTATTGATGATAACAAAGTCCCATCTCTGTCCCATTGACACCAGGTGCATGGCTGTAATCTCACCGTAAGGCCCACCTGGCCCATCAGAACATGACTTTGGAAAGTACGGTACGTAGACTAATTGAAAATCATAAAATGATAGGGTGTGGAGGGTCCACAAGGGGTCAAACTTAAAACTTGATGTCTCAAACTGAACGTTTTCCCATAGTGAACTCCCTGCCCTTTTAATGGAATTGTCAGTCCTGTAGAAAGCTTTTGTTTGAGGAAATATTGGGTAGATAATTCTCCTAATGAAGATCTCCTTCCTTTGTCTCCACGTTTGCCCTCTTTTGTTTGGCTGCACAGAGGCAGCAGCCAGGACTCTTCAATTATGGAAAGGCTTTTCATTTTCACAGCTGTTTTTGTAGACCTTCCTGCTAATGCATTTTGTCTGCCTTTGTCTTCCAGTCTCCCGTTTCTTTTGTCTTCTTTTAAAATGACAGCAGCTAGGGCTTTTTCATTAGGCAAAGAGCTAGGAGGAGTGAGTACAGATCAGGTCCAGTTTAGGAGAGAGAATACAGCCTTCACTATTTAATTTTAAACTTGTTACAGATACTTATTAAGCCAAATATTGTTTTATGGCCATGAAAGATTTACTAATTGGAAACATTTTTAGAGCAATGAATTTGAAATCTGTCTTGTAGCCTTGATTCTTCAGTCTCTTAGCACAGGGCCTGATCCAACAATGATTGAAGTTATTAGGAGTCTTGACATTGAATCCTAATCTTATTGTTACTAGTGCATATGCCTATTTCAATAACATTCCAGTTTTGGTGGGTTATGTACCAGGATAGTGGCTTTTAAAGTTAATACATCACTCTTGTGCCCTGGGAACTGGCAGAGTCTCCACTCACTCAGTGCACATGTGCACCAATATTGCCCAGAAGTCGCCCATCTTTCTGATGTTTCCTATATTCACAATTTTAAGAATAACCTGACATAACCCATAGACTGAGCTTTGTCCTGTGCTTGGCTGCTCCTAAGGCTTGTCCCTTCAAAGTCTCCTCCCCCTGCCCCCATGGTGCCCTGCAAGCCCCTTTCTTAGGCAGGTGAGGCCACTTGGCATGGCTCCTAGGATGAGCCAGCTGAATTGTTCTGTCTTCAAGATCACTGTCGCAGCCCCCATATCCATATTCTCCAGCTATCAGAGGACAAGCCTAAAGTATACCTACATATGGTTGATCTTTACCATAACACACCATGGTTACTTTTTCTCATAAGCAGGAAACCATACAAGAGGATACATTCCCAATACCAAGCATTATTTGAACCACCTTAGCCTGTGAATAAATAATGCCGCTAGGTGTCTGAAATTTAGACATAATACACCATCTGCCTTGCATCAGAGGGTTCTTAAGATGGAAGGAATTGCCTAAAATGCCTAGCAGTGAGTAAACTTTTACACTTAATTACGTGTAGTAATACGTGTATCTGTAAACTCTCACTCTTTGCCCTTTAAGATAAGATTGCACAAGCCCAAGTATGATTTTTTTTTCTCTGTTCCAGAGTATGGAGTGTACAGTTAAACCTAGCTGAACCATGGAAAATCAGGATTCAGAGTAAATAGTAAACATATCATTCAGTCCCTGGCCTATCACCAAGAAAATAATTGCAGCTGACCCCTCCAAATATCAAACACAGAGCTCTCCATACAGAAAGAAGGGGTTTTATTCATAACAAGAGAAGCCTCTTGATCACAGACCCATTAGAAAAATCAAGTGACTTAACCCACTCTTTTATGGTATGAAACTCTGCATTGTCTTCTCAGTTGAAAGTTATTTTGGTAACAAACTCATTATTTTTTTTATTTATTTATAATAATAATAATTAATAAGCAGGAAGCTGTTTTCATTTCAGTTTAATTGCTCCCATTAGCAGTTTCACTTAAATTTACAATATTACCGAACTTGTCTGAAAAGAGAGACAGACTAACTTTATCATTAATGATAAGTTGAAATGGATAAAAGAAACATTATTCCTTCAATGGTTCTGGTTTAAACAGCTCAGCAAAACGTTGAATATGCAAGACAATCCCCTGCCATTGAAAAAGTGACTTCCAGCTGTGACCAGCTTAGCATATACTTAACACCTGCTGGTTTACGCAGTGGGAGGCTCCCTGCTTCCAGGGCACCACATGAATCCCATTTCGAGCCTCAGATGCACTAATGTGTAGGCCAAACATGCAGTGTGACCTTCCACCAGATGAGGGCTCCACTAATTGGTCAGTCTCCCCTAGTTTCTGACCACCAGTTGGCAGACACAATAACATCTCAAAAGGAGGAATGGCAATGCCAGAATGAAGCAAACTCCGACAGCTCACAATGATGGTTTTCCAGCATCACATTCCAAGTTTGCACAAAATAATAACCTCTTGTGGGCCTGCGGCCAAGAAGTACCTTTTTGAATTCTCAGATTACTCCTGCTTCTGTCTGGAATCCAGGCTCTGGGGTTTATGGGTGCTTCTGTGTCACTGACTGCTTGTCCATGTTGGGAATCTAGGCGAACTCTAGGGACAACTATATTTGTCTTCTGTAACTGGCAAATAGCGTCAGCCTGAGTGAAAGTGCTTTGGGTAATTGTCTAAGATGCCACACTGCAGGGAGCACCAAAATTCCCTCTTCTCTGTGCAATACTTCTCCTCTTCAGTAGCACCATTTTGGTCTATGCTACTGTACTCCCTCCTTGTCAGATGACTGTGATAAGTGTTTCTTCCATCTCATGATCTGATTAACTGGATTAATCTCAGCAAGGAACAAAAATGCGGAGGGGGCAGAGTGAGGGGAGCATGGATGGTGAAATGTATGAGAGAAGGGAAACAAAAATGAGGGAGAGGATGGGGAGATAGGAAAGCGGGAGACCTGGAATGGGAGCATGATGTGACTGGACTAGAAGGGGCTAGAAGAGGGAAGTAGACCCAAAGTAGGGAGAGAGTGTGTTAGTGGAGAAAGGAAAGAAACATTGTGGGAATGAGATCTGTCAGGGATGGGAGGAGGAGAGAAGTGAATGGGGCCACAGTGGAACAAGAGGAGAGATAAAGGGTCAAATTCACAGCTGGTGTAAGCAGGTGCAAATCCATTGAAACCATATGACAACACTGAGTTTCTCCCAGAATCCCAGGGAGAGAAATAGGTGGAGGGAACAGAGATAGTCATAGGATCAGAAGGAAAGAGGTGGGGGAAGAAACACACAGGCGGAAGAAGGGGAGAGGATAGAGATGGGAAAAGAAGCAGAGAGAAGGGCAGAAATGCCCAGGAGGATAGGGAAGCATTAATAATTTATCCTTTGAGGGCCCTAGTAGACTTGAGGCTGATTCAGTTGGCAAAAGAGTAAAAATCTCTCATTTGCAACAAAGACATTCAGAACAATGTTCAGAACAACAAAGTTATTCAGAACAATGGGGATCCTACCAAAACCACACAGTCTGCATCCAGATCTCCACTTTCTGCAGATCCCTGAGCTTCTAGAGGACAATTGTGGAGGAAAACCCAACAAACTTGACTCTTCTAAAGTTAATGCAGAATAAGATAGACTCACTAGTAACTGACCAGGAAAAATAAAAACTCGCCACTGCAAATTCTTGATCTTATTCCAGTCCACACAAGTGATGTCAGGTTACATCTAAATGAATTCTCCTTCATTCTCTTGACTTGTACTTGTGTGTGTGTGTGTATGTGTGCGCGCGTGTGTATATGCACACCAAAAGGAGTAGTAGAAAATCCTTATTTTATTGCATTTCTCATGATCATTTAAATCTGGTGGGTTTGTTTTATCTGGAGCACAGGTTAAAATGTATATAACGCCATCATTGGGAAGATCACTGTCTTTGCTGGGTAACAGTTTCAGGGATATATGATCATTGGGAATAAATGCATCCGAAGCATTAAAAATTAGTCTAGTCTAGTCTTGGTTACTAGCTAAATACTAGGCACCTCACTACAGGGCAAGGTGACAATCCTGTAGTCTACTAGCCAGTTCTAAAGAAGATTGAAACAGGGAGTGCACTAGAGAGATTGTCTGACATTTGACATATTCGGTAAATTTGCTCCATGAATGAGCATCTGTTTTACATGTAAAATGGATGTGTGCAAACACAATCCATAGGATAAGACTATTTCTTTCCAAAGTGGATTAGAATCATTTGGGTGACTCAGAGTATGAAATCACTCATGGACTGTTTTGAATGTATATTGGTAGATAGCCAAAGGAAATGTCCTTATAGAAATGACAGGAATTCTCTAACATAAGATGTTCTGTTAGTGCATATGTTGAAATGTCCTTATTATTTCAATGATTAACTTCCTCTCTGGCATCTATCAATGTATGTTCCTGGCAATTGCAAGCAATATCTTGTCAACAGCTATCTACTGTAAGTGATCCTAATCCACTTTGCAATCCTATTCAAAGCCTCTTCACTTGCACTGAAAAGATTGTTTTGTTTAGAAAAATTCTTACTAATGTGCAAAATTGCCCTTAGTTAAATCCATTGTAGGAGCTGAAAAGGAGCACTAGTTTAATGCTCCACAGCTGGAGTACAGATAGGCAGTGTGGCTGTAACTTACACTCCTCATTTTTCACGAGCAGCATATGCTTGGGGAGTCAAGAACAGATGCAACTTGCTTAATGGGGCAAGCCACATCCATTTTACTTTAATGACTCCACATTTGGACACTGCACTCCCTCTTTATATAAGTCTAATGTGACCCAAGATGCAGATGAATAGTAATGGCAGAATATCAACAGGACATAGTATAAGCTAGAAAATAGAGGTTACATGGTGGTCCTGTTTGGAGTTCATTAAAAAGGTGTCACATGGCATACAGGTGGCAGTAGAAAGCAGCCCTAAGTATTTTGACTAGGATCAGGCTCATGACACAGAGGGCTTGGCACTAGTGTGAGTGCTCTGTTATGATCGTTCAGGGCAGGAGGCCATGGCTTCACCTGCTGGTCTGCAATCCTGCCAAGCAATATCTGGCACTGGTTGAGGCACTCTTCCATGCTCTTTCCTCCACTGGCAGATTGGCTGTGTTGTTGGGGGAGATAAAGGCAGACCAGTCAGACTGCATGCAGACTTCTACCAGCCAGGAGTCCGAATAAGCAAAGCAGCTGCAGTGAACAGGATTCCCACTATTTTCAGAGGCCTGCTCGTGAGGAATTTGCCAAAGATCATGACTGGTGGAAACCCAGCAGAATTGATTATCCACTTATGTTTTGTCCCTCTCTTCATGAATCTAGAATTGGAGATTGCTTCCACAAAACGTCAGTCTGAGGCTGGGAATTTCTGTCTTTCCCCCAACCTGGTGTGTGGAGGGGGGGCTCAAAGGGAGGGACAGGATAGCCCCACGCACAGTAACTGAAAGTAATGTTAAAGCATTCTCGACGCAAGATAGCTTGGGCCTAATTCTGCTTCTGATTAAACTACCGTAAATCTGGAGTAACTCCATGGGCTTCAGTAGCAGTGCTCTAGATTTACAGCAGAATCTGACCCTTTGACTATTTCTTCTCCTAACTAAAAGTTCATTGTACTGTTGCAAAGTATAAAGAGCTACACTTTAAAATGGGGGACATGGTGTATTAATTTAGTGGCTGTATTACACCACATGATATGGGTTTAAGGCCCTTAAATGGAACAGTCAGGGAAGAACAGACAATTGTAGTAATTCTTGGGCAGATGATTTGGTCTAAATCATGTTCAGTTTTCAGAGATTTTCTTGGATTAGGAACTGGTAACACTGGGATAATTTAATGCAAAATGTTTTCTTGGCAGAATTCCAAATGTAAAGCTCTAAAAAGTTATATTTTCTGTCTCTCATTTTGTCTTCCTTGCCTAGCCTGTTATTGATGCACATAATAAAACACTAGGAAAAAAAGACAAATCCACCCAAAAGGTCAAAATCAATGATCCTTTTACAGATGGCACCTTTGGGAATCTTGGTACTTTACCATCAGCCTGTGTTTGAGACTGTTACTTGAATACTTGGTTTTTGATGACAAAAATCAATGACTCCTTTAAAGAAGACACCCTTGGGGCTAGAGGGATGCAGACTTTGAAATGTTTACTAGTCTGTGTCTGTCTGTGAAAGACTAATAAACATATTTATAAGTTTATGAGCTTCTATTTAATTTTATGGATTGGAAACAGTGTACGGATTTGACAAGAATTTAAAGTTAATGTGTCCCAATGAGACTTAACTCTCTGGTGTCTTACAAATTGGCGTAAATTAGCACATAGGAGCTGATACAAAAGGCCATTGGGGTCAATGGAAAGACTCCCAATTTTAGTTGTGTAGGATAAAATTTGTCCCTTTGGCAACTTCTCTGATGTCCAGTGGAATTACCCCAGTAGTGCATATGGCCCAATACTGAATTAATGCTGTAAAGGCTTAGGGGAAGACCAGTACTGTAAGAATAACAATCCCATGTGTAACCTCTTTTATTCCGTTTCTCTATTGTAATATGTATTTTTATTTTTTAACACTTTGACATTCCTCTGAACCATGAAACCATACTCTTTAAACAAATTATGAATCTTTTTTTCTTTGCTACTAATTTGGCATCACCATTATTTATGGCACCATAACTTACTTTGATACCAGGGCAAAATTTCCTTGATTTTCCTGAGTGAGCTGGATTATAACAGGCTCTTGTAACTCAATAGGACACTTGATCTGGATATCCTGTGATGTGTTGAAGCAGCAGTGCTGGAGTCTGGACAATCAATTTTCTCACCAGCTGTGCAGATATTGGTTTTGCCAGAAATTCTTTTCCTTCCACCCCTTCCCCTCAGGGATTTAGCATTGTTTTAATTGTGTATTTTGTGAGCCTGCTTCTGGGGAAGCAGCTACAGAGATGTAGTCTCTTTCCAAACACGAGTGTCTAGTAATCTTGCTGTAATTAGACCAAAACCCTTCATTTGTATTCATTTTCCTTTTAACTTTAGATCTAATCAGTAAATACAGTCATGTAGGATAAAATGTCAACCCTAAACAAACAAGTGCATTGAAAAGATAATGGTAGTTAATGTCTGATATAAATTAAAACGTGAGAGAATATACATGACAATAAAAGGGCTGGCATATTAGACAGTCCACCCCACCGTTTACTGATTCAGATTGAAGGCTACTGACCTCAGTCTAATAAATCAGCATTAATCTGAACCCCATCATTAACATGACACACATGCTTTGCTCCGGAGGACAGCAGGGAGAACTTGGACTAGCTAATGGCTTCTATGCCTCAACCTTTTGTAAGGGACAATGCAGAGCGACGCTACCGTGATAAGCACTGGGGAGAGACTCTGCTCCGCGCTGGCACAGGGAGGGAGTTGGGTGAAGTCTGAAAAGAGTCTTGTGCTTCCTCTGATGCTGCTCTGAGCCACAAAGACCTCTCACAATCTGACCCTCAGTGAGCAAGCTTCCCCTGTTGTCCATAAGCCACCCTGAAGAGAACCCACATTTTCAACAGAGGGTCCTGTGGCACCTTTAAGACTAACAGAAGTATTGGGAGCATAAGCTTTCGTGGGTAAGAACCTCACTCTTGCATCTGAAGAAGTGAGGTTCTTACCCACGAAAGCTTATGCTCCCAATACTTCTGTTAGTCTTAAAGGTGCCACAGGACCCTCTGTTGCTTTTTACAGATTCAGACTAACACGGCTACCCCTCTGATACTTGCCACATTTTCAGTTACTTTGGAATACACTAGTGTCCACTATGAACAATGTCAAAGCTGGCAGCATTCACAATACAGAATCTTACGCTAGAGGTTGTCGTCTGCCTAACCTATTATTTACAACAGAGGTCATTACTTATTCCCAACACATAACATGGGGATATTAATACTACTTTTCTCCCATGCTTTGTCTATTTAGACTGTAAGCTTTTTCAGGGTAAGAAATGGTTCTTTCTATGTGTACGTACAGTGCCTAGCACAATTGGCCTACGAGATCTGGTGTGGTATGGGGTCCTTCTAGGCACTAGCACCTGTGTGATAGTATAAGAAATACATTATATCATAACTGCGATTTATCACTTGGATATGACCTCTATGTATAAATGTTTCTGCGTCTGTGAAAATCTGCCCAAATTTGATGACATTATAAGCCTTTGAAAGGAGACGGGCAGGGCAGGGGAGAAGTTTTGGGGGTGAAGGGGTGAGACTAATATAACTTGCTAAATTAAAGAGGCCCTTAGTATCTGGTGTTTTCTCCCTATGAAGATACTTAGACACAGTAATCAAGTCACCTCTCAATCTTCTTTTTGACAAGCTAAACAGATTTAGCTCTTTCTCTCTCACTGGCATTTGGCATTTTCTCCAGCTTTCAAATCATTTTTGTGGCTCTTTTCTTCACCGTCTCCATTTTTTTCAGCCCCCCCTTTTTTTTAATGTTGCCACCAGGACTGGACACAGTATTCAGTCTCACAAATGTCATATAGAGATGAAATCACCTTCCTTCTCTTACTCACTACTTCCCTGTTTGTACATCAAGAATCACATTAACCCTTTTCCCTACAGCATTGCATCCCAGCAATTCATGTTCACTATGAACCCTAAATCTTCTTCAAAGTAATTGCTTTCCAGGATACAGTCTCCCATTCTCCAAGTATGGCCTGAATTCCTTACTGCTTGGTGTGATGTTGCACCCATAAGGCTTTATGGAAATATGCTTATAAATGTATATATGACATAACTGGAATATGTTTTATACTACATATGCCATGTAACATATTTCTGTAAAAGTTATGATCTGCTGAATCTATTCCTCCTATTTGTATGCATGTATCATTTTTGTGTTTGAAGTTATGAATATTGGCTGTATACTTGCTTGATTTCTACGTAGCCTTAGTAAAGCATTTGGTCAGCTTCTTGAGAAAGGAATGTGCAAGTTAAGTGCCCAATCAAGAAGCACTTAATGGACAATGGATCTTGGAAGGCTCCAATCCACATAAAAAGTCTACTTGAGGACATTCAAGGTAGCATGTGAATCATGGCTGCTACCTGTAAGTTCTGAGTCATGCAAGGGCATGGGACTTTCCCATGTGACTCCAAGACTCCATCTTGTAGCTGGAATTCTACACAGGGGGAGGGAGGGGTATTCACCCACAAGAGAGAGTCTATTTAAACCCGTGGGAGACCCCTCCATTTTGTCTTCTGCTGGCTCAAGAGATGGCCTCTCCACCCGCAAGGATACCTGAGAGAAACTGGAACAAAGGACAGTAACTACAGGGGGTGGGAGTGATTGCTGGACCCAGAGTAGGAGACTAGTCTGTAAAAGGAAGCTTATTGGAACACCTCTGAGGGTGAGGTTTTATCTGTATTCAGTTTTCTTACTGTATTAGACGTAGACTTGCGTGTTCTATTTTATTTTGCTTGGTAATTCACTTTGTTCTGTCTGCTATTACTTTGAACCACTTAAATCCTACTTTTTGTATTTAATAAAATCACTTTTTACTTATTAATTAACCCAGAGTATGCATTAATACCTTGGGGGGGAGGGGGCAAACAGCTGTGCATATCCCTCTATCAGTGTTATAGAGGGTGAACAATTTGAGTTTACCCTGTATAAGCTTTATACAGAGTAAAATGGATTTATTTAGGGTTTGGACCACACTGGGAGTTGGGCATCTGAGTGTTAAAGACAGGAACACTTCTTAAGCTGCTTTCAGTTAAGCCTACAGCTGTTAGGGGATGTGGTTCAGACCTGGGTCTGGGTTTACAGCAGGCTAGCGCGTCTGGCTCAAACCAGGCAGGGTACTGAAGTCCCAAGCTGCCAGGGCAGGAAAGCAGGGGCAGAAGTAGTCTTGGCACATCAGTTGGCAGTTCCCAAAGGGGTTTTTGTGATCCAACCCGTCACACTTGGCTTGGTTATTTTTAAAACCCTTGTTTGAAGGGCCAAACTCACCAAGTGACCCTGATCGCTCTGTCTGATTGCGCTGTCCTCAGAGCTTAACATTTTGCCAATCTTTGTGTAATCCACACATTTTCTCAGCGGTGACTTTTATATTTACTTTCAGATTACTGATGAAAATGTAGAATGGAGGCCAGCCTAGTACCGATCTCTGCAGAATCCTACGAGAAACAACCGTATTCGATGTTAAATATGATATGCATTTGATGGTAAGTAACTTCTATATTTGTTAAGACATTCCTTGTACTAGGCATAGTACCTTCGAGCAGTTTGCTTTTAAATCTTTATATCTCAATCCACTATACAGACCAGTATTTGTTCAAAGAACTAGGGGTTCTTTTCATATGCAGTAGGGGATTTGTTTTGTTTCTTTTTCAAATTGGATTTTCATCTATTTTGTTTTATTTCTGGTTATGTTTGCTTTCTCCCTGCTCTGGACTGGGCATCTCTAGGGGGAAATGGAGTATACTTGAAGGTTTTTGATTGATTTATGGGAGAAGAGTCCTTTTGTGAATGGTAGGAATCCTCCACATTTTAAATGAAAGCAAATGCACACATTTGCCAACTCTCTGAATAACGGGACAGTGGAAATGTAGGTGTGAAACTGAGTCCAGATTCTGATGCCCTTCTTGAAGCTTGGGAACACATTACTCCATAAGTAGACCCACTGACTATTCATGGTGTAAGTTATAATTAAACATAAGTAAAGATCATAGAATCATAGAATATCAGGGTTGGAAGGGACCTCAGGAGGTCATCGAGTCCAACCCCCTGCTCAAAGCAGGACCAATCCCCAACTAAGATATCCAAATCTGTTCCTGATTGTTTAAAATTGTATATGAAGGCAGCATGGTCTAGGGCATGAGCACAGGATTTCTAAATTTAGCTCTGGCGCTGACTCACTGAGTGGCAAGAGACACTTAATTTGCCCTGTGTGCGGCTGAGTTTCCATATCTTCAAAACAGAGGTAATAATGCATCACAAAGGCGTTATGAGAATTAGTTAGGGCAAGTTTTGATACTCGTGTTAAGTAGCCCATTATTCTGCAAATGATCCCATTGATTTGAATAGATCGGCCTTCAGGCAAAAGTACTTACTATTGTGTAAGGAAGGGTATAGGAGTCTGGCACTTAATGGTTTAGCTGTATTTAGAGATGATATAAGTGCTAAGTAATATTGTTATTTAAAGGGGGAAAAGTATAATTTCCTCCAAACGCTTTCTTGAAAATCCTAGCATTACAGGATTCAGCACCCTAAGGCAAGTATGTGAGCTCTCGTGTTTGTATTCTGTCTACTGTACCTTAGCTCAAATACATTGCAATAGTGTCTGGAGACTGTGCAGTTTAATATCTCTGACATTATTTCCCTTTAAGAGGAACAATTGGTTGTACTTGTTTAACATTGGGGAAAGAGTTGTGAATCCCAATAAGGTCATGAATACATTTATTATTAATTTTTGTTCATTAATTTTTAATTGTCTGTCAGACAAAATCAAAGGCTGAATTGGTAGCTTCAATGTACTCTATCGTAATGTGCTGGCTTCATAACTTTTTTACTAAGGTAATTATTCCGGACATCACTGGGAAATCAATGGTACAGAGGTCGGGGGTACCCACATCTTGTGGTGCATTAATGTATATTGTAGTCACATCGTTGTGTAGGTCCATAATTCATGTCTGCAACTGTTAGTTCACAACCAGACAACATTATAAACAATGTTTATTTTATTTTTTTGGAAGAATATAAAGCTCTGGGTGGGGAGAAAGCCCTCTTAATTGTTAAAGAACTCAGGCAGTTGGAACCAGCACAGAAGTTACAGGATCCTGCTATCAGGGAGAAGGGTGACTCATTGCCCTATGAAGAAACAAGCAGAGAATATTTGTGAGATCAGGTTCATGCCTGCTAGCTTTTCAAGGAGGAGACTTGATACAGTAGTGTCCATATGTCTGTCATCCCCTTAAAACAAGAGTGAGTAGTAAATCTGACTCTACAACAGGTTTCTTATATATAGGATGAAATCTTGACCCCACTGAAGTCATTGGCAAAACTCCCACTGATGTCAGTGGGGCCAAGAGTACTCTACAGTGTATTCAATGAATAATCCTACTCCAATTAATTTTGCAGGATGACTCTCAAGTATACAGCAGATGGGGAGAATCAGGAATCGATGGGGAAGGAGTTGTTCAGGCAAGGAGGGACTGGTGGTGGATTCCATAGGTCCTGACAGACACCAGTTTTGTTTTTTATCTGAATAAAAGTCTGGACTCTTTAAGTTTGCCACTAGTTTATATATGTAACACACTCGTTTGCAGCCACATATTGCCCACATGTACATTATCTAAGGGCTTCAATAGGGGGTCCTTCCACAAATGGAGCACTGTAGTTGGTCCTTTCAGAAGATTAGTCTATATACACATGTGAAAATGCTATGCTTTCCCTTGTCTTGCTAGCAAGAGTCTTCTTCATTTTCTTGTTTCATTTTTGCTGATCTTCCAGCATCCCCTGAGATGCTGACTGGACCAGGACACCAAAGCAGACAACATAGTCAGACCTACCTATCTCATAGAAACTGGAAGGGACCTTGAAAGGTCATTGAGTCCAGTCCCCTGCCTTCACAGCAATAGTCAGACCTGACATCTGAAGGTTCAGGCTTTTCTTATTTCAAGCCTACATTCTAAAGTAAAGAGTTTCAGAATCTTCTTGCCTTTCCCCTGAATTATTACTGTCGCCCTTCTTGACACTTAGTTTCCTTACTATAACAATGCAATATTTTAAATATGAGTGATTCAGTAATCAATACTGCTTTCCTTTAATGCTGTAGGTTGAGCAAGCATCTGTTTGAAAGCATTTAGCCATGTGCTCTAGATACAAAATTTGATCCAGTCTTTTTGTTGTCTAATCATTTCACTGATGAGAATCCTGGCTTAGAAGAAAAATAAATATTGTACGAGACATCATAAAGTTTTATGATGCAATTATTACAGATATAATTGTTCAGGGTTGTAGAGGTCTATAGATGTCTCACTGTTCATAGACCAATGGCCTTTTATACTCCTTTTTTATAGTTAATGCAATGTCTCATTTAAATAATTTAAAAATAATTTATTGGAGTTAAATTGCTTTTTCAGAAGGCACAATCTTATCTCTCATTTTTTATAAGAATCTCATTTTAATTTGTTTGCTGTGCCATTCTAACATGAATTTAGGAATTTAATGGAGTGAAAATTGAAGGCTGATGGCATCAGTGAAATTATTAATTTGGTAACTGAAAGATTTATTTGGTTGATAGAATTTTCAATAGTCAATTATCTTTGGACTCTATTAAAAGATGAAGCCCGAGCCAAATAACAGTTCTCACTCAGGGTTCCCCAGGATAAATTGAAAAAGACATCTTCATTATTGCTATTGATGTTAACATGCAAATCACTTACCGTTAATAATCCCAATAGACAGATAAATGCTTGTTTTTCCCCTCAAGAAGCAAGATAAGAAACCCTAAAACTGTTATGCTAAGAAATTAATAGGACCTGAAAATAGCAGATTTAGCCATGCATAATATTTTAAGTTTATGTTTATCTATACCAAGTCCTAGTAGAATAACTTCACAGAGGTGATATGTCTTTAAGTCATTCAAATAAGAGCGTCTGATTTTATTTTTCTTAAAGCCGATTGTGTTGCAGTATGAATAGGTTATCTCCAAAAATGATATAGGCATATGCATGCAAAAGAAATGTTTATTCCCTATTCTGTTTTTTTCATGAACATCGCATCTGACAAGTTCAGTGTTTCAAAAGAACTACTTTGAAAGTATCATGTATGCCAATATAAATATTATATAGTTTGTTCCTGATTAAATAGCAAGCAATGATATGTCAATACATCCTAGTGAAAGGGTCATAGATTTTTTTGTTTGTTTGAAAGAGGTATAATTGGCATATCTATAATCTAGTGAAAACACATGTGCATGTGGTGGTAGGGTTGATAAACGTAAATAGAAGAGAGAGTACTCCAGATTCAGCATTAATTTGGTCTTAATGTTCGTATCACCTGTTAAAAGCTACCATAGTGTATTTAAAGAACACTTTCAATAATTTACCAAATGGGCTGGATAAAAACAATTGTGATTTAATGAATTCTATAGGTTGTGGCCTAAATCCCATTCATACTGAAGTCAAAATGGGAATTTTGCCCCGATTGAGGCAGAATTGGAACCTATGAGAGCAATTTTGTGAACACTGGAATCATGCAGTGATAAGCTACTTGCACAGCAATTAGAAATGGTCCAGTAATGTGACATGCCAGGGTACAATCTAGACTAATGAGCAGCTGTGTTGACCCTGCCATGCAACCATGGGTGCCTTACAATGCCCTGAAGTAACTCCCACTTGGGTCGCTCACAAAGAGCCTTCCAGCATGTGAGGCACAGCCTGAGGGTCTCTGTGCAACTGCAGCCTGCCAGCCACATTTGGGTTACACTCTGGCCCTTACTAGCTGTGGTTATACTGCAGAGTGACCCCAACATACCCCCAGTCTTAAATTTCTCCCCCCAGAAATTTGTCTTGTACTTTGTCTTCTACTCCTGGACAATACAAGTTATGTTAAGTCTGTTATTTCTTTAAAAGGAATAATATGCACACATCTTGTCACCGCAAATAAAGTTTTCTAGACACTTCAATTTCAACACACTGGATTAGATAAAACAATAAAACAAGTTTATTCACTACAAAGAGAGAGAGATTTTAAGTGAGTACAAGTAATGAGGCATAAAAGTCAGAAATGGTTACAAGAAAAAATAAAGATAAAACGCTACTGGTGCCTAACTTAACAAACTGTGTTACATTCAAAGCAAAGTTTTCTCAGCACATGCTTTCTGCAGTCTTACTGGCCAAACTTCTTAGGCCCGGACCCCTCCCCCAGTCCAACGGCTGCTTCCTTTGTTCCTTTTGGTGGGGGATGAGAAGCATTTCCAGCTGGGAGCAAGGTAACAGGCAGTCGGTGTGGAAGGGAACTCCAAGATGTTTCTTTGCCAAGATGTAGCTTTTTGCCTCTGGCCCCTTTCCTGCCAAAGAATGGCCACTTAGCAGGTAATGGTCTGTCAGCCATGTTTACATCTGGTTGAGGTGTCAGCTGGCCCTTTGTCTCTGGGGAACAGGTTTGGCCACTCCCCAGACTTCTCTGGAAAACATACTGTTAGTCGTGATCTCAGCTTATGTTTGGAAGGTAACATATAACACCGATATGTGCATTTTGCCACGATATTATTGATCAGCAAATTGAGTTTTTAAATGATACCTCCCAAGGCATTCCTGGTATAAACATTACAATAGTGTTTGAGGTGTGAACACAGGGGTAGAATCGGTCACAAGCATTAATAACTGAGTCCCCCAGGTGTTCATGATTGACAAATTACATTACCTTCAAACCAGTTATTGTATCTGGAAAGTGAAGGTTGGCTATTAAAGAACTCATTCTAATGCTCAAATGACAGCATGAGAATGGAAACTTTTTTTGTGGCTGAGAAGCATCAGCTAAGCTGTATACCCTCCTCTGAGTCCACTCCTTATAAAATATATGCTCCATAAGTGTCAAATCAACGTGTACAACATTTTTCAAGCACCACCCCACTTGATGGCCCAGTATGCACACTTCTGGGAGGATTTGTCAACCACAGATTTTGGCAACAAAGAGCTACCCTACAGGAGTGCATGGTTTCTCTGTTCATACTTACTAAATCTGAAATGAGGAAACAAGAACAAGCAGGTTGAAAGGTTTAAAATAGGTTTGAATGCAGCTAAATATCTATTACAAAAAGCTACAACTGCTGAGAAAAAAGAAATGAACAAGGACCATGTGTTGTTCTGTTGCAAACCCAATGAACTTTTTATGAGAAATATAATAAAATGGGTTGTCCTGCTGGACCAGCCCAGTGCCTCAAGTCTCAAGAGCTGTTCACCTCTTATGCAATCATCACCCAAAGGATTATCATTCCTCTGCCCTTTCCAGTGCTCTCATTTTCAAGATGCCGGGTCTCCATCTTTATCCATTCTGCTGGCGGCACCTTTCTGTTACCCTTGAACTTATTCAAGCCTATTTGTTCTCTTCCTCAACTTTCTTTAAGCCTCTCCACATGTTATTTTCTCTGATGGAATATGCAAATCCTAAAAAAGACTCATTTAAATTCTGGACCACACATCAAAATCTGTGTAGCTGTCCAGATGTATCATTTAAGTCATGCACATAAACAATAAGAAAGTTTATATATGACCATAGTACAAGTCAAGGCTAAGTACCAACACAAAAGGACATGAGTTCAAAATGAAACACACACAAAAGCATCACCAAAAATTCAAGCGAAGTAGAATTAATGTAGCTAATCTAAGTAACAATTTCCATGACTAGCATTTATGAGATAAACAATGTACCATAACAGCAATGAGAATCATAGACAGTAGTCAGTCAGTTTCTAGTGTAAATTGTAGAGATGTAGTGTGACTTATATGGATTGTCATTTTGGTATGAGTTTGTACAGCACCTAGCACAGGGACCTCGCCAGACCCCAGAGTAGCCCAGAATCAGGAGGGTGCAAAGGTGGCTAAAAGCTGTTTTAGTCCCAAGCTCCCTGGGGTATGAGTTCTTATCGTAATATAGTATGTGTACTTTTTTTTTTGAGGAGCCCATAAAAACAGAATGAGACATACTATGCCAAGTTTCAGACTGGAAAATTTTTTTGTAAGCAAGTTAATAATGAAAGTGGTGACAAAACATCATTTACAGTATCATGAAGTCTACTGCTGTAAAAACACTGAGTGAGTAGAGATGTGTAGGTAGATGTGACATTAAGAGCACCCAAAGCTAGCTGTCATGCTATGTACCCAAAAGAGGACATAATAGATCACTGGAAAACTAATGCTGATGATTAATATTTGTGTGTGTTGTATGTATGGTAAACCCACAAAGAGTTATTTAATAAATAAATAAATAAAATAAAACTCTTTGTGGGTTTACCATACATACATACATATGTATGTATATATATATGCCGGAGATATGTTCTTAAAATATGTTTGTAAAAGCAATGCCTAAGCCACACCTGTTCCAGAAAAAGAAATGTGGTAAAGCCTGCTTGAATATGTCTCCAATATAAATTAAGCAAGGTATGACCAAAACCACACTTACGTGCAAGGTAAACAAAGCTGTCAGGAGAGCAAGGGTGGAAAGATAACCACTTAACAATCTCAACCGAGGATGGAGACTACACTCACAGGAAGTGTCCCTGCCTCTTGAAGCAGGGTCAATGATTTTTTGGGAAGACAAGAGAGAAAAGGCCATTTTGGCATTCATCACTTCAGGGACTAAAGGGGCTCTTGAAATCACAGAATGATGGATTCTGCAGCCAAAGCTGTTGAAGTCTCTGTGATCTGAATATTGGTGAAAAACCTGCTTAGGCAAAGACTGGAACTTGCTGAAATTAAGCTTTAATCTTAGATGTGTATTTTTTCTTCTGTTTGCTTGTAACTTTCTATCTTTATTCCTTATACTTGGTATCACTTAAACCCATGACTACTTATTGTTAAGCTTGTTCTACGTTTTACTATAAACCAGTTCAGTGCTTTGATTAAAATTGAGTTTGTTAACCCCAGTTAAGGCAATAAGCTACTGGGTACTGTATCTTTAAGGGATTAGTGAATTTAGTTTCTCTAAGGCTTGGTCTACACTTACCCCCCAAGTCGAAGTAAGGTACGCAAATTCAGCTACATGAATAACGTAGCTGAATTCGACATACCTTACTTCGAACTTACCGCGGTTCAGACGCGGTCCACACGCGGCAGGCAGGCTCCCCGTCGACTCCGCGGTACTCCTCTCGTTGAGCTGGAGTACCGCAGTCGACGGGGATCACTTCCTGGTTCGATTTATCGCGTCCAGACCAGACGCGATAAATCGAACTCGGAACTTCGATCCCCAGCCACCGAACTAGCGCGGCAGTGTAGACCAGCCATAAGTGTTCAACGAGAGGGCTGGACACTACAGGGCAGACTGTTTGGGGGAAATTCACAATTGGGAGAGTGTTGTGACTCTTTAAACAGTAACTGAGTGGTGGAAGCCAGGGTGTGATCTGCATGCTTGTATGCTGGCTGTTGATGTCAGGACTGTAAGGCATAACAGCATAGCCTTTTAATGCACCCAGAGTTGCAGGCGGGTAGTGACACAACCCCTTACTGGTCAGGGTTGAACTCCCAAATGTCACAGTAGTAAAGTACCTACAGAAACAAAATGTCCATGAATGTATAATTCTTGCTTTGTCAAAGACTCTAAAGTGGCTGCATATTTCTTGTTTACATTTCACTCTAGAGTAAGCAGCTAGAGGACATTTGGCAGGATATTTTCAAGGTTAGAAGCTATAGAATTTTTCAAGCAAGAACACCTTAAGGCATTTTGTGTAGTATGTTCTGCTTTTACCATTCAGTAGGTATCACCTTTACACAATGCAAATAATAGTAAAAATCAAGGGGAGCAGAAATTGACTAGAACACAACAATGGTCACAAATAGCTCTCCATAACCTGATCAAAAGCCCACCAACGTTTGTGTCATTCCATTGACTTAAAAGGGCTTTGGATCAGATCCTGTGCCTGCTTCATCCTCTAAATAAAACTGCTTAAGTGGGGGGGAGGGGGTGCGGGAGCCTGAAGTTCATTTCAAGTATAAGGAGATCAGTATTTGACATCTCCAAATGAACCTTTCAAAATGTGATTGTCAGTGTTGTGAGTGCACCTGTTTGCTAATGTAAAACTCTACATTCACAAATGCAAATTGGTTAATTGAGCATGAAATGTCTGTTAGCAAGTGGAAATGTGAGTTCTGCAAAAACAAAATGGATGCAGCAAGCGGCTACAAGGTTTGGGAATGGAATGAAATGGAGTCTCTGATAATTTGGGCCATAGTGCAGCAGTAGTTATTCTCTGATGCATGCTGTACTGCCAAGTTCACTCACATGTGATACTTTTTAGATATCGGGCCAGATTTTTAAAGTATTTAGGCATATGAAGTGCAGACAAGCACCTAGTGGGATTTACAAAAAAGCAGTTGAAGTGCACAACTCCTATTGATTTCTGTCTATCTGCATCTTTAGGCACCTAAATACTTTAGGTGACCTGGGGTCAGAGTTACCAGATTTATTGTGTTTTTTTGTTTGTTTTTGCATTGGGAATAGAATAGAAATAAATAACTAGAGCTGTGAAAAGGTAGTGACTTGTTTCATGCAACCTCATCATGAAGTCTTTGACATTTTATTTGTCAATTTTGTGTTCCTCAAACGTAATGTTTCTATTAAATAGTTGATAAAGTGGCTATTTTCATGGGCAAACACATATGTTGGCCTGTTTTTAAATGCAAAGCTACTTTCACTTGAAAAGGACAAGTATTTCATAAATGGTCTGGTGTTTGTGGGATTTAGCTCTCATTCGTTCTTTAGGGCACCCTTGTAAAACAGTGTAATAACAATGTGGTTTATTTTGATCTTCTGTATTGAGATGGGGAGATGTCATCTGTGATGGGAAGAGAATATCAAATGTCTCAATAAATAGACAGAGTCATCAGTCCTTTGATGAAACAACAGAACAGAATACTGATTTTTCTCAAGGGAATATGTTTCCCTGTAACTCCAGTATAATAAGAATAAGAAATGATGTCAAGGTTAGTATCTCAAATACTGGAAATGTACATTGATTTCCAGGCTGTATACATGAGGGACTATCAAATGGCAATAGGGTAGCAGACCACTCTCCTTAAAGACACATTATCACAGTGGTGGTTTTTGTGACTGATCAGAGAGAATACCTTCTATGTAGCTTCTTCCTCTAGGGACTGTTTGATAGTTTTGCACTGGTATTAATGTGTTGGTTTGGGGTATCATTTTTTACTGATAGTTATATTGGAAAAGTCCTTGATATGGATGCAGATATACCAGTATAAAGATGCCTTATATGGGTGTAGTTTGCTCCATTTCCTTTACAGGGATAAGCTATGCTGCTGTAAATACCTGCATCATGGTATAACTGTATTCACGCTAGAGGGGTTGCACCACTTTGTAGTGGTATAGTTTATGCAGTACAACTTTTGTGTAAACCAGACCTAGGAAGGTGAGTCAAGATGGCTTCTGCACATCTCCTTAAGTACACATGGCAGGCTCAGGCAGCCTGGGCACCAAAATAAGTGCTGTTTCAGTCAATCTAATGGGAATGCACCAGTAAAAGCTGCCTTGAACACTATTTTGTAGACATCCAGATTGTACAAAATAGCCTGCCCTGCCTGGAGTCAACAACATAACTATTGAGTAGAAAAGAACCCTAATAAAATGTTGCATGTTCCCATGAAGCTAGAACTTGAATTAAGTCTACTGTTGAGTACTTGTTAAATCTTAATCAAATACTTTTCACACTTCTGCTCCTTCAGATGAACCCCAATAACATCATTGATTATTACAGCTGATATCTACTGCATAGTTAGAATCTATTCAGCACTGGAAGCTGGTGTTTCTGGGCTGATATTTCAAAACTCATAAATCACGATTTCAAGAACTTACATATGTCCTTTTACTAAATTCAGCAGTGAACCCTAGGAAACAGAATATCCCAATGCTAGCACTGGTAGCAGTTGATTTCACTCTTTTAGTCCCTAAGCTGTTTCAGTTTTATATTGGGATGAGAGAGAGAACAAAGGAATAAAGGAAGTTACAGTTGTCTACTGCAAGGTCCTTGAAATGTCTTCTGAAGCATCAAATGCTGGCCTCAATCAGAGAGAGGATACTGGATTAGATGGACCAGTGGTCTGCTCCAGTCTGGTAATTCCTGTGGTCCTAAAGATCAGAGTAATTTTTAGAGCATTGCAAATATCATTTTGGGGGTCATCCTTATCCATAAAACACATGGATGCACAGACTGAGTGCCGAACACTAGTGCAGGCTTCTGTGATACTTTTCATCTAATGTATTTACAAGTAAAATCCCACAGTGACCACTTATGCACAAATGAAATAGATTTTGGCCATGTCTCTGAAAAGCTAAATCTGGTCTTGCCCCCAGAGTCTTAACAAAATACATTAATACAACCCCTAAAGTATTGGTTTCCTATTGTTACAATATTAAGCATAAAAGTGAATTAATTTTTTAATGTTTCTTTTCTTGTCTAGAAAAGTAATTTTGGTTCAGGCAGGGCCAAAGAAAAAGCAAAATAGAGGTACTTGAACATATGAGTACCAGGGATGTGATTTTTTTTTCAGCAACAATAATCCTGTCACAGCTGTCAGAATTTACTCCTTTATCCATATGACATTTTAACAGGCTGGAAAGCTGTGTTAGAATAAGCAACTATAAAGGACTCAGTCCACAATTACTGACATCAGCAGGCTCATCCACATAATATACTGTTTACAAATTTCAGCAAAATTGGTTTACCAACTACTAGATTAGCTTTTGTTGCTCCAAAGCTTAGACATAACTCTTCTATTTCATTATCGCAAAGTTATAACAGGCAGTTAAAAATGTTGATTTAAATTTCACTTGGGATCCAGGGAGAAAAAGAATTCTGTAGGAAATATACCTTTTTGAGCTCATGGCTCGCCTATGTTAGCATTAATTCATTTAGTAGGAACAAAGATATAATATCCAGGCCCATTTACCTCAGGTCGCAGAGAGCTAGATTGTGCAACCTATACACATTGGTGAGATTTCTCATGCATGTAGCTGCTCATCCATGTGAGTAAGGGGTTCACAGTCGGATCCAGGGTTATAAAGTGATTTTGTGAATAGCTATGCTGCTTTACTAGCCTTAAGGCATTATGCATTCATACTGCAGAAAAGCGTATCCTTTAATGGTATTTCAGGTTAAAGTCAGATATCTGGCTGTTGATGCTGAGTTTCTGGTCTGACTGGAGTCCCACTAAAAAGCCCATTCTCATGAGATTCCTCTCACAGGATTGGATATTTAAACGGTACAGAAACTTCAGCTAAGGATGGAGAGTTTCAGGTTCTCGTATAAATTGGTATAGCTCCATTGAGTTTATTCTGCTTTCTTGAGGTCAATGGAGTTATGATTTACACAAGCGTGAGAAACCCCATCAGATGCATCCTTGATTCAAAAACTTTAATAGTTAGTTAGTCCATAACGTACTTATGCAGATGGTTGTACTCACAGAGGTGTTAACACCCAGCTATTTTTTTTTCCTGTCAGGACATGTCTTCACTGCAGATTTAACTTGGGAAAACCTATGATTAAGCCTATTAACACGCACTGTTTTCAAACATTCATATGCCTCTACCAGTGCTATACAATGAGGTAACCACCACTCCTTGAGCTATAGGGCAAACCCTGAGGTAACCAGTTGTTAATGCATATTGCTACCATGAGGTAACTGCAGTGAAGATGGGCATTCATGACAGCTGAGACATAATGGCCCTCCAATCCATTCCCATAATCCCTCTGACCAGAAATGTATTATAGTGGCTCCTAGAGGGGCAGGAGGCTGGTTGTGTTCTCCCCTCCCAGCACAGAGTTATATGTTCGTGGCCCCTAGGTGATTGGAGGCAGGGTGAGTGGCTGGTTTACTGGGTTCTCTGCTCCAGGACAGAGTATGAGGGGCAGAAAGGAGAATTCCAGGAGGGGCAAAGACATTCCGGGGGTTCGGAATCACTGATCTGGGATTTCCCAAGTCATAGGTGGAAGACCACTCGCCCAGTATTTGATTGGATGGTCCTGTTTTTGAGAGGTTTGTCCCCTATCTGATATTGGGACAAAACTGGACATGGTTTTGTCTGGTATTGGATGTGGGGATACCACTCTGGCACTCAAAATGGCGCCCCCTGTGCAGCATGACATCACATGCACCATGCGTACGAGGTCATGCTGGCAGGGGATAGGGTGGCATGCTCTTAAAGATGGTGCCCTGTTGGCGTGACCTCACATACACTGTCAGGTCATTGTGGCCAGGGTAACTCTGGCAGGGGGCAGGCCAACATCATTCCAGAAAGTACCGCAATTTCCTAGTGTTTGGAAACAAAGGGGTAGACAAGTGACCCCACTGGCACTTGAAGGTCATACATGGGTGTGGGATTGGGGTTCAGGCAGCAGCCAGCAGAATACAGGCCTCCCCAACAGACATCAAATACCTCTGATTCTCCTCAGAGTGGAAATGCAGGACCGTTGAGAGAGCTCCACTGTGTGGAAGGGGGAATATGGTGTGGTGAGCACTCCCTTTAGATAATAGTCTGTCTTCAGTGAGGCAGATCTAAACATTGGCTGCTTCATGCTGATGACTCTGGGGCAGTGTGGAGCAGGGAGGAAACCTACCCACATCCTTATAGAGAGGAGCTAAGTGCCTACTCTTACAAGGGAAACTGTGGCACATTTGAGTGGCGGTGTGGCTAAGACCCTGGTTGAAATTGGGGAAACTGACGTATTCCTCAGTGTTTGGTGTACCTCAGACTTCAGTTGAAAGTGGGGAAATTGAGGCAGCTAAGGGGAGAACTGCATAATATGTGATTCCTATTCAATTTCTCACCCTAGGTGTAGTACTCAAGATGGACATTGGGCATATGGCTGCTTCCTTAGTCATAGCCAGATCCCATTTATTATCCAGGGCAAATGTAGAGACCAAGGTTTTATTGAGTGTTGGACAGTCCCATAATCAGTACAACAGGGTTTCCTTGAAGAAAAGATTGGATGCCAGAATCAGACATGAACACTGATTTGAATGCATTAGAAGGACATCTGGCATGAAAAGAAAACACCGACTCCATTAAAAGCAGCAGCTGTTAGTCCGAGTTATTAAGGAGCGCAGGATCCATATTTCTGGCACATACCTACACACCACCACTGCACCAGCATGGATCCTGCCAGAAAATGAATTTTGCAAGCCTAGACCTTTTCTTCTCACAATCTCCAGGGTGGGCAGACAAATTGTCTCGTAACACCCTGCAAATCCAAGCAGAGTGGCACAGTTAGTTATGAATTTTGGAATATATGCCCAGCTAGCTGTACTGGTTGTCACAGCCAGGTTAAGCACCAATGTGGACATGGGGTATGACAGCACAGTAATGTGATCGCACTATAGGCTAGGTTAGGCCTAATGATAGGTTAGGCTACCACAGGTTAATTTACTGATTTGCATACAGTAAAGACATAGCTTAGATCTAGTGTCTACTTGTCTTAAAAGAAATCCACCTTTAGAGGCACAGAAACCAAACTGTCTAATGATGCATATAGATAAAACTGGATTATTGTCACTTCAGTGAGTGTCCATCATCCTCTCTGGTTGTCCTTTTGATGATGTATTATCTGTCATACTCTTTGGCAAAGCAGTCTTTGGGTGATATTTCATTGAGGCTTTTTCTTAAGACATAAAGCTATAATCTGTATTTTAAAGTACCTCTAGGGTGAGATCCTGGCCCCGTTGAAGCTGATGGCAAAACTTCCATTGACTTCAATGGGCCCAGGATTTCATTCCTAGTCTTTAATCCTTAAAATATCCATTGGAAGAAAAAATATAGCTAGAAAAATTAAACAAATTATTTCCCTTAATTATTATTTAATATACATTTCCAATTTGGCTTTGAAACAAATATTTTAATCTGCTTCTTTTTATCATTATCAAGTGTGGTTCAAACCTGGTGCTTGGGAATAGATCTTACGCCTCTTCACTCTCAGCCCTGAGCTTTGTTTGTTTGTTTGTTTTGTTTGTTTGTTTGTTTGTTTTTGGTCAAATCCTCCATTTTCTGTCTGTAGGCAAAAAGATTTAGATGGGAAATTCCTAAACAGCTCTATTTACCCCACCGAGTTTGTTGATTTAAGTGGGTCTGTCCATGAATCAAGGTATTAGTCACAGGGAGTACATGGGGGCAGAATCTTAGAGAGCTGAATGAATGAGACAAACTGGAGAAGTCTTATTTAGTATATAACACTATATATAACCTCAAACAGGAACAAAATGTGCCATACACTTGTTTCTCCTCCTTTCCCAAATTATATTTATATAAATATATGTCATTAGAGACATCCCAGGTGAGTAAGAGAGGCTGTGGCTGGGTCATTGCTAGCTTGTCATTATCCCTCAACTATGCAATATTCAGAAGGGCCACTGAAACCAGGAACTAAGTTAGGGTTACTAATTGTTGTTGTTAATATATAGGTTGCCAAAATCTCATGACAATTCTGCTGGGCTGTTTCTATACTTTCCCCCTCCTAATCCCTTTCTACGGTGTATTTTAAATATTTTAAGGGACTTTCTCCTTGCTCTGATGTTTCATCTTTTAGCTTCAGAAAGGATGTTTTTCAAGGCTTAATCTGGCATGGGTTAATGTACAGTATATGACAGCTAACCCTGCCAAGTTTTTTTTAACCTGCTTCTAATTTTACAATTTACAGTACTAGATCTATTATAACATTCAGTTTTTCTTCAAACTGGATGCTTCATGTTATGTTCTTCAACATTAAGTTTTAAATGTAATGCTGTTTTATGAGGCCAGTGTTCCCCTGAACTTTACATATCATTACTTTTCTTTGGACAAGTTACAGTTGAAAATAGCTTGAAATTGAAAAAGTACCATTTGAGCAATGAAGTAAATGATATGACTGAACTATTAAAAAATCTACTTTCCTTTCTAATATATAAAGTGCTGGTGTTTCTGTTAATTAAATCTGCTGTTTATTAAATCAGCAGAAGACATCAGTGCCTCTGTGTTGCCTTCTTCTATAATTAGAAATATTGAATTTTAAAAAATCTTGACAAAAATAAATGATTTAATCAACTCACTTATGCATTTGAGGCTCATAGGAGAGAGGAATCAGTTGATGGGGGAACAAGCCGATGACATTGTGCAGCGGTTAAAGGTAACCTTGCTGCACACCTTAATAAAGCAACAAACACACAAGATATTGAAATAAAAAACAAATTGCCTAAGTGTTGCATCGAAAAAAATGCTGCTGATTTTTGCTTCTTGAGCTGTTGAGAGAATCCATTTCAAACTGTAACTAAGTCATTCTCCTAACATGTCCTTGTATTTTTTGTTACTCTGACTGGCAATCCTGCAGTCTCAGGCAAAACTCCTTTGAACTTCAATAGAATTTTATCCTGTGTTAGCACTGCAAGATCAGGCCCTCAGTTCTTGTGCAGATATAAGCATAAAGTAATGAGTGCTAAACAGTCTATTCTTCTTTCACTTTGCTGAAGAAATCCCATTCACCTCAGTGATCCTTAAATCAGAAATACTGATTGTTAGGCTGGAAGCTTGCTGATTGTCTTTAATAGGATTAGATACATAAGATAGTGATGTATTTACATATTGGGATTTTGGAATGATAATGGCAGATTTATCATAGAGAAAGAGAGATGAAAATATAATTGTACTGCTATCAGAACACACATCCATCCACCCAGAACATATGGGTTTTAGAACAACTGTCTGAAGAACAAATGAAGCTTAAGCTACAGCCTCCAATATTAGCCAAGAGATTTGGCCTCCCCATATCCCTCTTTATCCCATCTTGCCAAGTACTGAAAAAGATAGATACCCGTTAGAACCATGGTTTGGGACATACTTTATCTGTATGTTCAGAGACGTAATTATATTTGCTGTTTTTAGTGTACACTGAAGACAGAGAGAGACAGCAAAAATTAATTCTCAGTGGAATCCTTCTGAGAGTTATTACAAAAAGCCTAACTGCCTCTGGGCATAGTCAGAAGATCCATAGTTGCTAAACAGTGTGTAAATTTTCCCTGAGGAATCTTCAGAAACTACAGAGCTCAAATGGCTGCCACACCATCAGGATGACAGCAGTCATAGAATCATAGAAGATTAGGGTTGGAAGAGACCTCAGGAGGTCATCTAGTCCAACCCCCTGATCAAAGCAGGACCAACACTAACTAAATTATCCCAGCTAGGGCTTTGTCAAGCCGGGCCTTAAAAACCTCTAAGGATGGAGATTCCACCACCTCCCTAGGTAACCCATTCCAGTGCTTCACCACCCTCCCAGTGAAATAGTGTTTCCTAATATCCAACCTAGACATCCCCCTGTGACGTTGTGCAGTCTATATGGTTTTATAAAAACATGATAATAAGTGAATATAATGTAACTGGGATAGTTTTATAAAAATTTGATAAGTGACTATAATGCAAATGGGATATGCTTCGTGCAAAAGGTCTCTTGTAAGGTATCATTACAAAGTGCATAATCTACTGAGTATGATCATCTGATTTGTATAAATGTACCACTCTTGTATCTAAAACTAGAAATATAAAATGTAACTCTGAGGGCCTATTGTAATGATGTAAAGTGTGGGCCATTAATGATGGTTTGGAATCTTAATGACTCCCATTGTCTGCAGATGGCTGTTTACCTGTGAGTCTCCCTGTATATGTGTGTGCTGGCAAGTGAGTAATGAAGTCTTGCAGTGACATGTGATCATGTCACCTGACCTGGAATCCATCTTTAACCTGGTGCTTTTCCAGTGAGGGGGGGTGAAAACCCAGAGGGACAAAGAGTTCCCGCCTTATGCAAAAGATATATAAAGGGGTGGAAGAGAACAGAGGGAGAGAGGAGCCATCATGGAGAAACCCCTAGCTAACACCTAAGCTGGAACAAGAGCTGTACCAGGGGAAAGAATTGTGCCCAGGCCTGGAAGGTGTCCAGTCTGAGAAGAACTTACTGAAGCATCTCTGAGGGTGAGATTATCTGTATTTAGTTTGATTAGGCATAGATTTGCGCATTTTATTTTATTTTGCTTATGACTTACTTTGTTCTGTCTGTTTCTACTTTGAACCACTTAAATCCTACTGTCTGTATTTAATAAAATCACTTTTTATTTAGTAATTTACTCAGAGTATGTATTAATACCTGGGGGAGCAAACAACTGTGCATATCTCTCTATCAGTGTTATAGAGGGCGAACAATTTATGAGTGTGCCCTGCATAAGCTTTATGCAGGGTAAAACGGATTTATCTGGGTTTAGACCCCATTGGGAGTTGGGCATCTGAGTGCTAAAGACAAGCACACTCCTGTGAGCTGTTTTTGGGTAAACTTGTAGCTTTGGGACAAGTGATTCAGACCCTGGGTCTGTGTTGAAGTGGACTGGAGTGTCTAATTCAGCAAGACAGGGGGCTGGAGTCCTGAGCTGGCAGGGAAAACAGAAGCAGGGGTAGTCTTTGCACATCGGGTGGCAGCTCCCAAGGGGGTTCCTGTGATCCAACCCATCACACCCCCACTGCAACTTGAGACCATTGCTTCTTGTTCTGTCATCTGCCACCACTGAAAACAGCCGAGCTCCATCCTCTTTGGAATCCCCCTTCAGGTAGTTGAAGGTGCTATCAAATTCTCCCCTCACTCTTCTCTTCTGCAGACTAAATAACCCCAGTTCCATCAGCCTCTCTTCGTAAGTCATGTGCCCCAGCCCCCTAATCATTTTTGTTGCCCTCCTCTGGAGACTCTTCAGTTTGTCCACATCCCTTCTGTAGTGGGGGGGACCAAAACTGGACGCAATACTCCAGGTGTGGCCTCACCAGTGCCGAATAGAGGGGAATAATCACTTCTTTTAAAATGGAGATATCCTATCTCCTAGAACTGGAAGGGACCTTGAAAGGTCATCGAGTCCAGCCCCCTGCCTTCACTAGCAGAACCAAGTACTGATTTTGCCCCAGATCCCTAAGTGACCCCCTCAAGGATTGAATTCACAACCCTGGGTTTAGCAGGCCAATGCTCAAACCACTGAGCTATCCCTTCCCTCGATCTGCTGGCAATGCTCCTACTAATGCAGTCCAATATGCTGTTGGCCTTCTTGGCAACAAGGGCACACTGCTGACTCATGTCCAGCTTCTCGTCCACTGTAATCCCCAAGCCCTTTTCTGCAGAACTGCCACTTAGCCAGTCGGTCCCTAGTCTGTAGCAGTGCATAGGATTCTTCCGTCCTAAGTGCAGGACTCTGCACTTGTCCTTGTTGAACCTCATCAGATTTCTTTTGGCCCAATCCTCCAATTTGTCTCGGTCACTCTGGACCCTATCCCTACCCTCCAGTGTATTTACCTCTTCTCCCCTCCCCCCCCAGCTTAGTGTCATCTGCAAATTTGCTGAGGGTGCAATTCATCCTATCATCCAGATCATTAATAAAGATGTTGAACAAAACCGACCCCTGGGGCACTCTGCTTGATACCGGCTGCCAACTAGACATCGAGCCGTTGATCACTACCCATTGAGCCTGACAATCTAGCCAGCTTTCTATACACCTTATAGTCCATTCATCCAATCCATACTTCTTTAACTTGCTGGCAAGAATACTGTGGGAGACTGTTCCTGATCACCTTCCTCTCCTACAAGTGCTCCAAAATGGATTCTTTGAGGACCTGCTCCATGATTTTGCCAGGGACTGAAGTGAGGCTGACCGTCTATAGTTCTCCGGGTTCTCTTTCTTCCCTTTTTTACATATGGGCACTATCTTTGCCTTTTTCCAATCGTCCGGGACCTCCCCCGCTCACCATGAATTTTCAAAGATAGTGGCCAATGGCTCTGCAATCACATCAGCCAACTCCCTCAGCACCCTAGGATGCATTAGATCTGGACCCATGGACTTGTGCATATTCAGCTTTTCTAAATAGTCCTTAACCTGTTCTTTCACCACTGAGGGCTGCTTACCTCCTCCCCATACTGTGTTTCTCAGTGCCGCAGTCTGGGAGCTGACCTTGCTTGTGAAGACCGAGGCAAAAAAAGAATTGAGTACTTCAGCTTTTTCCATATCATGTGTCACTAGGTTGCCTCCCCACATTCAGTAAGGGTCCCACACTTTCCCTGACCACCTTCTTGTTGCTAACATACCTGTAGAAACCCCTTCTTGTTACCCTTCACATCCCTTGCTAGCTGCAACTCCAATTGTGCCTTGGCCTTTCTGATTACACCCCTGCATGCTCGAGCAATATTTTTATACTCCTCCCTAGTCATCTGTCCAAATTTCCACTTCTTGTAAGCTTCCTTTTTGAGTTTAAGCTCACCAAAGATTTCACTGTTAAGCCAAGCTTGTCGCCTGCCATATTTGCTATTCTTTCTGCACATCAGGATCATTTGTTCCTGTGCCCTTAATAAGGCTTCTTTAAAATACAGCCAGCTCTCCGGGACTCCTTTACCCCTCATATTAGCCTCCCAGGGAATCCTGCCCATCAGTTCACTAAGGGAGTCAGTCTGCCTTTCTGAAGTCCAGGGTCCGTATTTTGCTGCTCTCCTTTCTTCCTTTTGTGAGGATCCTGAACTCAACCATCTCATGGTCACTGCTGCCTAGGTTGCCACCCACTTTTACTTCCCCTACCAATTCTTCCCTGTTTGTAAGCAGCAGATAAAGAGGAGCACGGCCCCTAGTTGGATCCGCCAGCACTTGTACCAGGAAGCTGTTCCCAACACTCTCCAAAAACTTCCTGGATTGTCTGTGCACTGCTCTCTGTGTATTGCTCTCCCAGCAGATGTCAGGGTGATTGAAGTCCCCCATTAGAACCAGGGCCCGTGATCTGGAAACTTCAGTTAGTTGTCCAAAGAAAGCCTCGTCTACCTCATCCTTCTGATCTGGTGGTCTATAGCACATGCCCACCACAACATTACCCTTTTTGCTCTCGCCTCTGAACTTAACCCACAGACTCTCAACAGGCTTTTCTCCAGTTTCATACTGGAGCTCTGAGCAATCATACCGCTCTCTTACATACAATGCAACTCCTCCACCTTTCCTCCTGAACCTGTCCTTCCTGAACAGTTTATATCCATCCATGACAGTGCTCCAGTCATGTGAACTGCCCCACCAAGTTTCTGTTGTTCCAATCACATCATAATTCCTTGATTGTGCTAGGGCTTCCAATTCTTCCTGCTTGTTTCCCAGGCTTCTTGCGTTCATGTACATGCACCTAAGATAACTAGCCAATTACCCTACTTTCTCAGTACGAATCAGGAGGCTTCCTGTCTTGTACCCTCCTCCTTGTGTTTCCTCCCGGTATCCTGCTCCCCCAGTTACCTCTGGGCTTAGGTCACCATCCCCCCTATCATGAAGGATAAGGATTTATTAATGAATGGAAACCCAAATTTGTGTGTGTGTGTGTGTGTGTTACACATTATTCTTGAACATTATTTGCAAATTATTGAGTTCCTCTGAGTTTTGAAAGACAGAAGCACTGCAGTGAAATGGCAAGGGTTTGCATAGGAGAGTTGCATATATTCTTTTGTAGTCACCTGAGCTGGGCTTATTTGATGTCCTAAAATTCACATGCTGGGGACTGTGCCTTCTGAGAGATGAGGCCTCATCCGTGGAGATCTCTTACACTCTGCTTTCTTTTCACAGTAGTGTGGTTTATTTAATGCAGTGGTTCTCAACATTTCCAGACTACTGTACCCCTTTCAGGATTCTGATCTGTCTTGCGTACCCCCAAGTTACACCTCACTTAAAAATTACTTTGCTTACAAAATAGGACATAAAAAAGTGTAATAGCATACATACTCTTACTGAGAAATTGCTTACTTTATCATTTTTACCATATAATTATAAAAAAGTCAATTGGAATATAAATATTGTACTTACATTTCAGTGTATAGCATATAGCGCAGTATAAAGTCATTGTCTCTATAAAATTTTAGCTTGTACTGACTTTGCTAGTGCTTTTTATGTAGCCTGATGTAAAACTAGACACATATCTAGATGAGTTGATGTACCCCCTGGAAGACCTCTGCGTACCCCCAGGGGTACACCTACCACTGGTTTTGTGGGTAGAACACTACCCTGAGACTCAGGAGACCCAAGTTCTATTTCTGGCTCTGTTACTGCCCTGCTTGATGATTGTGGCAAATCACGTCACCGCCCTGTGCCTCCATTTCCCCATCTGAAAAATGGGAATCTTGATACTGACTTCCTTTATAAAGCACTTTGAGATCTTCTGCTGGAAGGTGCTATATAAGATCTAAGCATTGTTATTTCCATTTACCCTCCTGTGTAGCTAGAGGAGGAGTTCAGGATCGGAGGTCTATAGGCAAACATTTTATTTGAATTTACTAACACCCATATGTAAAAATTAAAATTTACATTTACACATTCCCCCTCTTTGAGCACTTACTGAAATATTTAAACAACAACTAAAACCAGAGCCTTTATGCTCAAACTTTTTGGGGGGCAGTTTTACCAGTTTATCAGACTAAAAAGACTTGCATTGGCTTGGCAATGTCTCCTATTCAATTTTGTTCACTCACCTCCACAGTAGAATTTGGAGAAGCCCAAGACAGTTGTAGGGCATGTTTACATGTGCATGACTAAACGGTACAGCCCAGTACAGAGGCTTATAAGTTATCATTAAGAAGTAAAGCCTAGTCCCTCTTTACAGCCTGAGTAAATGGGATATGTGCAGGGGCAATTCTGTGGAAAGCGAAGAAGGATGGAATCTCTAGAAACTACTGCAGCTTCATGCCTATAGTAGTTATTCACCACCACCACCTCTCCATGGAGTACTTGGAAGATGGATTTTTCTTGGGCCAGAAGACATAGCTGTACCAGTAGGGGAGCTCGGAGTCCCAGATGCAAAAGTCTGAAGAACCAATGGGTACATTTACTAGAGGCTGAGAACTACTGCTTTAAACAAGTCCTTATTGATTCTGCAAATAGAGGTACCATCAGTAGTATTAAGATACGTCCGCATTGCATAATCTTAGCATATCTTCCTTATATAAACACCTGATAGAGAAGCATCAGCAGTGATAGCAAATTGCTGTGGTGGGACTCCGCCATTTAGAAATCATTATAACTGCAACCAGGTTTCAGGGTCGTCATGGCTAATTTTTTAAGACACCATGCTGATGAGAGTAATTGCCTTTAAGATAAGCTTTATGCTACTTAAAACTGATTGCTGGCAGCTTTATTATTCATCTCAAATTGCTTGAAAAGGGACATAAAATGTTTCTTAATGAAACTGATAACTATTGAGCCTTGCAGTTTGCTTTGCTAACCACTTTTCCAATACATGTATTCCATAATCTGTGTATTCAAGTGTTTTTAAATTCTCTGTTATTGAGCCAAATCTGTTTGCAAGTTATGCTCAGGCTTGAAAACTCCATTTTTTTCTCTTATTTATTTTATTGTATTTTTTAATTTTACAAATCACCAATTAATCAGAGAACACTAGGAAAGTATGTACATATTCCTTCTGGCATTTTACAATGTATTATCATACTCATTAAATAGTTACTACTTCCAGTATAGGCTGCGTGAATAAGCACATAGCCAAGTTCCACAGCATATTCCTTTCCAAATGAGAATTCTACACTCAATCAAAATGGCAGTCACATTTTACACCCTCACATGGGCAATGCAATGGAGAATCCGATCCTATTTCTTATGATTAAGCAAAGAAGCTCTTTGCTGTTCACTGTATGATGAGCTGGATTCAAACACTCTCAAATGAGAGGGTACAGGAGGAATTAGTAATCTGAATTGTGTCAATTGTCAGTCTTGTCACATTTTAGAGCCTTAAAAGATTGTTACGGTTATGGTTCTTTGTACTGTGGCAGTGCAAGAAATCCTAACAAAGTAAATTGGCCTGTGCACCTAGGCAAGGACTGCAGTATCAATCAGACCCTATAACTTTGAAGCTTAAGGGCTTGATTGTGCCTAGCCATGTGCAGGTGTGAAAGAGGGGGATGGATACCAGATCATTTCCCCTGGCACACCTGATGCATAATCCCCTGGATACAAGGACTGTTCTAAGCTTACATGTCTGTCTGTACTAACCTCCTATAGTTAAAGCAAGGACTGTGACCTTGCCATCCCTCCCCCAACACCAACCAGCAGAGCTGGCAATGTGTGGGGGGGAGAAGCATATCCTGAACCCCACCAAAGAATGTCAGCGACACTCTCCACTCCTGTTGTGCAAAGCATTGTATCTTCCTTAGGCACAGTGCCTCTGAGCATCTGAGGGAGTGCATCTCTGAACTACCCACAGCCTCAGCCTCGGGCTTGAAGCCAAAACTGAGCCCAAAATGTACATATGAAAATGGACGATGATTGGTGATTTCTTTTTAACATACTGAGGAAAAAACTCAGGAATGATTTGTGCCTGTTCATGACTGTCTGGGTAATACATCTCTGCATAACGTAACCTTTTCAGTGGTAATGTCCTATATCACTATAATTGCCAATCACTAGTGAAACAAGAGACATGAAATTATTTGCATAGTCTGCTGAAATGGTAAATTGCAGGAGCAGAGTAGCCTTTACAGAAATACTTAAATCTCTTCTTTAAAGAAATATGGACTAACTGAAACAACTTCCATGACCTCTCTGGATGTTTTGGCTAATTACCATAGAATTATTAAATCAGATGTCCGCATCTAAAAGATTGTTTTTCTTCCAATATGGATTTTCCCCCAAAGAGCATTGAATTAGCTTTCTTGTACTCTTATACAAAAGAACACAAAATCTATACTCTAATTTATGTGGAACAGATACAATAATAAGAGATACGTGTTATAAAGAGCCACAGAGCCTTCAGCCCTAACATTCTTTTAGATGGAATAGTTACCCCTGGTGATGGTACTTAGCTGAAGTTTGAGTCCAATTTCTTTCTTAAATTTATATCTGAAGGGCAGGCCTTGCTGTATGGTGATATTATTTAGGACTCCCTGTTTGTTCCGGCTTGCTATGGCAGACGCTCATCCCTTGAGCTAATGCTTCCAATTCATTCACTTAGAAATGCAGTGCATATCTTCAACAACGTCAAAGCCATGCATAGGTGCTGGAACTAGAGGTTCTGCCGCAACCCCGGGCTTGAAGTGGTTTCTATCATACACAGGGTTTACAGTTTGGTTCAATGGCTCTCACGACCCCTAGTATACAAATTGTTCCAGTGCCCCTGAAGCGATAATGACATTATCGTTTTGATGTCTTTTATCAAACTGTTGAGGCAGACCTCATTAGATGTAAGGCCAGAAAGGGACAGCCAGGCCATATAATCTGACCTCCTGAGCACCAAGCACTTGCATGCTAAACACAACAACCAAAATTAGACCAAAGCATTACAGCCCACAGGAGATTAGACTATTATGTGCCACAGGAAGTGAACAGAAGGGACTGAGGTGCTCCAGTGCTTAAGGCCACCCACAATGGCAGAGGAAATGAGTGAGAGACACCAAGATAATGCTGGCAAGTGACCCCTTCCCCCATGCTACAGAGAAAAACAACCTCCCCTCTCCCTCCCCCCCACCCCCGCCGCCAATATCTCTGCCAATCTGACCTGGGAGAAAATTCCTTCCTGATCACATGTATGGCACTTATCACAATTCAGAGGAACTGGCCCCCTTGTTTCTCCCTTTGTGGTCCAGCAAAAGCACCCACTCTAGTCTCCTGCCTCCTCTGCTGTCACGTCTCTTGGGCAGAAACCTCTCTCTCTCTCTCTCTCCCACCTGACCATGATTTTTCCAGGGTGCACAGTTCCCTACCTACTCTGTGAATTCCTCAGGAAGCCAGATGGTGTAAATGGCCAGCGTCTGCACTTTGCTTTCTCTCCAGCAGCTGTAAACAGTATAATTTCCCACAGTTATAACTTATGACACCGCTCTTTCTAAGCAAGCATATTTATTCTTAAAATGAAAGGATTATAGAGAAAACATATTAAAATAATAAAAGAGCTTCCACACATGCTATTAAGCTTCCCAGAGATCCCCCTCCCCAAATTCCAACAAGGGCTCTGGTAGGTGATCAGTCTTTCAAACCCCACACACGGTTTTTTCTCTGGTTACAAGTTTAATAACAGCTTTTGCCCAGAACAAGATAGGTTAGCTTTCCCTTTATAGTCTGGGTCTTTGATCTCCAGAGACCATGAACAGATAATCAGCCAGACAACTGGTCTCTCCTCAGGGCGCAGCTTCAAAAAGTTGGGTCCAGAGGTGGGAATTTGCATTCTTCTCCCTTAAGATATTTTATGTGAACCCACTTAACTTTGTTTGTCCCAAAAATTCCTCCTTGTCTGGAGCAATATTTAAAATTGTCCTTAGACTCTCATAACCCTTCCCCAGGGTTTACATTTCCCATGCCTCACCCTAGTTGCAGACAATCCCACAATAATAAACTTTTCATTTATAATACTCTAAAGCTATATAAACTTAATTCAGTAAGGTCTCCCAGAAATATTATAGGAATTTGCCATATCTGTCACAGCAATCCGTTAGACCCTGAGCACATGAGTAAGAACCAGCCACCCCAAACACCTGAGAGAGAGAATGCTTTGTGCCATCTCAGAGCCCTTGTCTTCCTCATCCAATGTCCCATTACCAACCATGGCCATCCCTCCAATTCATCAGAGGAAGGAGATTAAAAAATAAGCACCCTATTAAATTGTCCAGCCTAAGCAGGTCTGGATTTGGCTAGAAGAACATGTTTAAGCTTTCAGAGGTTTTACTTGTCTAATATAAATTGGCATAACTGTATTTGCCCACTTGCTTGGGGCAAGTAATTTATTTTAATATCACTTTATTCATTATAATGGTCATCATGAAAGAAGTAGGTAACTAGATGTGCCTTGGCTGGTAAATTTGCATGTAAAAATTTGCAAGGCTGATGTAGCACATACTTTTTGTTTTTTTATTTTTAACAGGTTAAGACTTTGTTCCTGCAAACACTTATCATGTGCATAACTTTATCCTCTGCGGGACTACTTGAGTGTAAATCTTTATTTACTATTGCACTATTTTTACTTTGCACATACATATTTATCTTATCTACAAAGTGCATTTTCATCAGTGTATATACAGCTTGGTCTCCAAGTACTTCATTTTCCAGCAGTCTTCTCCAAACCTTATATTTTAGGTCCTCTCTCTTCACCGAGTGAAGAATATAGTATATTGCCTCTACTGTAAATGCAATTTAGTGGCTCCATCCAGTGTTTATTAAAGGCATATTCTTTTAAACAAAGGAAAGCTACAGAAAAACTAATGTGATTACTAGGAACATAACCAAGCTGCCCTCAGTATGAGTGGGTAGGCTCTCAAAGGAAATGAGGTATGCATTGATCTGGTAGAACATAAAGTCACACTTCAGAGGTAGGAAACTTAATAAGGAATGAAGCTTGCTTGAATATGCATAAGTAGTAACATATAAGTAGTAGCATTGTAATACATGTGTTTGATTCATATGTTCCAGATATAGAATTTTACAATGTTTATACAGTTTACACTTCTTGATGAAGTATAATTATATCCGCTCTCTTTCTCATGTTCTCATAATCATATTTAACCATTTCTACTGGTATTTCTTTTCAGTATTTATCCTGTAGCTTGCATTATCTCTACTTTTTCCAGGTCATCTTATCATTTCTAATGTGATGACTGTATAGTGTAATAAGTAAGTTTTAGAAGCCGATTTGCTCATAGAAGCATGTATCAGCTTGTCTAGTAGAGTGTGCCAGAGCTGAGAAGCAAACTAAATTATTCCCTTCCTCCTGGGGACAATCTAGGGGTACTAGCTGAACATCTGCATCAGGAGTAGCTACAATTCACTTTGGACTGTCTATTCCTCAATGTACATTTAATGGAGTGTATACAAAGAAACTACAGCCTGGTGTCCCACTTCCCATTTCTAAGCAACATAGCCAAGTATATGACAAAGACCCATGTCCAGCTACACCTAACCTCTGCCATCGCCATCGTTCTGGACTTTTCCCATGACTGTCAGCTAGTGACTGCATTGGTCACCTTCATGGATAGTCTTCTTATAGCAACAGATGAACATTGATCCACTGAGTCTCTCAGCAGTGTGCTTCTCATGACCAACGTCTAGTAGAGTGTGCCAACAACAGGGGGGCCCAAAATGCAGGACAAATATCTGACAACGTGCCCCCGAGTCCCCAGGGCTCAGGCCAGCAGGCTGCTTGCATGCCGAGGTTGGTGGGCCCACACTGCTCCCTGAAGCGGCTGGCTGCTGGCACATATCTGCGTGCCCCTGGCAGTGGGGGAGGCGGCTCCGTGAACTGCCCCTGCCCCGGGCAGCGCCCGGAGACCTGCTGCCCACTCCCCCCCTCCAAGGGGCGTGCAGAGACGTGCCAGCAGCAGGGCTAAGGTGGCTCCCTGTCCGCTCTGCCTCCCTCCCTCCATGCTGTGCCACTCCTGGCAGCGGCCAGCATGTCCCTGCGGCCCCTGCGGAGGGTGGGTATCTCCGTGCGCTTCCCCCGCCCCAAGTACTGACTCTGCAGCTCCTGTTGGCTAGGAACAGCAGCCAATGGGAGCTGCGGGGGCGGCACCTGCAGGCAGCAGTGCACGGAGACCCCTCCCCCACTGCCTAGGAGCCGCTGTGAGAGGGGTGTGTGTGCCAGTCACTTTGGGAGTTGCGCTGCCCAATGTAAGCGATGCACCCCTGCTCCCCTCCTGCACCCCAACCCCCTACCCCAGCTCAGAGCCTCCACCCTGTCCCCAAACTTCCTCTCAGAGCCTGCACCCCTCATCACCTTCCACACCCCAATCTCCTCCCCCAGCCCAGAGCCCACACCCAGCACCCAAACTTCCTCCCAGAGCCCACACCCCCTCCTGCACCCCAACCCTCTGCCCCAATCAAGGTACCTCACTTTATTTTCATTTACTTCCCATTACTTATAAGAGGAGGAGGATGAAAAAAAGAATGATACAGGGGGGAGATAAGAGAGAACCTTCTTTTTCTTGGCTGGGTCCCGAGGAGAGGACCGAAAATGAAGCTGCGCACAGGGCTCCACTAACCCTAAATCTGCCACTGTGCTACCAGCAAGGGCTACAAGGAAATGGACAAGTTTGTCAAGGTCTTTTTTCATAAGCAGTTGTGCCTCTAGAGCTCTCTTTTGCGGAATTCTGCCGTGCTCTAAAATATACCAAATATGTAAAGTCATTGAGAAAGAGACTGAGGCAGCACTGGACAAAAGACATCCAGCTCCACGCATCTTTTACAAAGGCAAACAATACTTTCCCAGATGTCTCGATGAGATCAGTGATTGGCTGAAGGGCAGCTGGCTGAAGCTAAATATGGCTAAAACTGCACTGTGTGAAATGGGGAAATAGCTGGAAGTATAAGCAGGCTGTCCGTCCAGCTTTTACACTGCTTCTGGGTTACCAAGACAGCAACAGCTGTTAGAAGCACCTTCCTGTTGCTATGGGTGGCAAATTTCTGCTCCACTTAATGGGTGCAGTCCTAGCCACAGAGATCCTTGAATTCATGCCCTCTGATCATGGCCGAGGGAATGCTTACAAGAGCCCCAGCAAAGTTGGTTCAGAATGTAGCAGGAACAGAAGAATATTCTGACACATCTCTTCAGTGCACTGGACATCATGTGGGTTCCTGATCCAATGCCAGACTAAGCAATCAGTGGGCTGAGGTCAGGCTTTCTCAGAGACTAAGCTGCCTTTCTCTCCAAGATGATTTACCATAAGGGCTGTGCTCTCTAAGCAAAAGAGCACTCTTGACCAAAACAGAGTTAGACTCAAGAGAGCGGGACAAATAGTGGCTGCCTCTCTGCTATGGAGCTCTCTGCCTCTAGAACTCAGAAGAACCATGAAGATCTTGCCACAGGGATGAACAAATTCAAAACCCACCACTTCACCAGAGTCTCCTGATGAGGATGATAAAACAAAGGAAGAGCAATATGTAACCTCCCTCTTCCTTTCCATTCAGTCTTCTTTGATCCTCAAGGCACTCAGAACCATATCTCCCCCCTCAATCCCAATGTAAGCAACTCCAGTTAACATCAATGAGGGCTGCACATTCAGGTCCAGGACAAAATACAGCCCTTACATTCAGCATTTATGGCTCAATTCATGTCTCAATGTTGTGTGTGTCGTCAAACTGCAAAATACTGACATGCACCCCTCTAGCCCCTCCCTGAAAAAAAAATCAGAGCAAGATGATGAGGCAGTCATCTCATATGGATTGTTACCTTGAGGTTTCAGCTGATCTGATGAAGTTTGCATTTGAAGTAGGGTGACCAGATGTCCCGATTTTATAGGGACAGTCCTGATATTTGGGGCTTTTTCTTATATATTCCTATTACCCCCCCATCCCCACTCCCATCCCGATTTTTCACACGTGCTGTCTGGTCACCCTAGTTTGAAGCAAGCTGAATTTCCTAGAGAATCAGTGGCAAGAATTTAGGTAGATTTCTTTTTAAAGGTCACTTTTCATCAAGAGCCTTCATCAAGAGCCTTTGCCTTACAGGCAAAACAAATTTTTGACTTGTTCTTTCTCACAAGTCCAGTGGGTGTACAGCACTCAGCTGCTTGTATGATTGTGAGGGCTTGAAGAGCATGAAACACTGGTGAGGAGCTTAACTGCCGTTTTAACTTAACAGATTACTTCAGAGGACTCCCATTTCTGCCATAGAGAAAAAAAGCTTTTTTTTCTAACTCTAGTGGATGGCTGCCTGACTGTGATGTATCACGTCCCATGACATCAGTCACACAACATGACAGACAACACTGGACATAATGCTGCAGGCTCAGCACAATATTAAGCATCAAGTCCAGAAAGTTTAAGTAGCAAACTTTCTGAACTCATAGTTAAACAATTATGATTCTGTTATATTATTTTTGGAGGTCAACTTTCCTCATTATTCAGTTGCTTGATTAAACCATTACCCCAAATTTCACTAATGATGGGAAGAATTAGTCAAAACAAGCGAAAGCGGGTAACTCATATCCTGCATAGAGGTATAAAGGTTAGTTGTATAATGCTGGCCATTGAGTTCTCTCTTAATTCATAAGGGAGGACATTACACAATTTAGCTGCAGTTCCCCCACATCCCTCAGAGAGTTTGTCAATTTTAAACTGAATGACCCAGCTGTAGGTCACAGCTGGGCCTTGTGTGAGGTCAGACATGGAGTTCAGGTCTGAGCACAGTTTATTCTTTTGAGAGTTTCTTTGGTTTTTCTCAAGGACAGGAGAGAGTGCTGACAAGGTTGTTCACTAAATCACCTTGTATGAAGGACACATAGTGAACCTCCAAAAGTGTGTGTGAAGAGTTAGTTCCGTCAAGCACCTGGATGTTTACCTCTTGAGCCTCCAATGTGAACATGTTTCTTTTTACCTATAAATGGTTTGTTATGCCACTGTGGTTATTTTAAAAAGGATTTTCTAGGGCACTCATCGTAGTATCAGCACCACACATAGATTAATCTTTTTTCTTTTTCTTTTAACACCCAGATGAAGTATGGAAGTATTTTTATCCCGGTTTTAAAGATGGTGAGCTGAAAAATTCAATGTCTTGTCCAAGGTCACTTAAGGAAGTCAGTAGCAGAACTAGGAACAGAATCCAGATCTCCTGAGTCTAGGGTTTAGGCCCCAGACTATCAAACCTCAATGCTTGCTTGCTTCTAATCCTGAAGGATTTTTCCCACAATGGAACCATATGCTCCTCTAAGGAAAATGAAAATAAACGTTGCTTTCGGTAAGGAGGCAATTTAATGACCATCCTTCTGAGTCATCATCAGTTTCCTCCTTTAAACTTCCATATACCTATACAACTATTTACTTTCTGAAGAAAGTGAAATCAGATGGTCTCTCCTAAAACATTTCAATGGTAAAATCCTGGCCCCATTATAGTCAATGAGAGCTTTTCTGCTGACTTCTCAATGGAACCAGTCCCCCCATGTACAGAAGCCAAGTCACTGATGTATGTATAATACATAACGGTCTCATCCACTTCACCTGTTTAATTCTGACTGTAATGTTAGCCTCATGAGATAGAATATGGCTGGTGACTCCAGACAGTGATACATTTATTTTGAGTCCCTTTAGCCAGGAAATAGTAAATTCAAAGGCCCAGTGGGATTTTCTTTCATCCTAACTACTTGTGAAATGTCTCTTTTCAGCTTCAGTGACCTTGTGTCTCCCATCAGGGCCCTTCTGGATTGACAGCAACAAACCACGCTGTGTATATAAAGATTATTTTAAAAAAAAAAGGAAGAAGAAGAAAGAAGAAATCAAGTTTTTGTTTGTTTAAATCCCTAGGCTGTAAAAACTCCTGGGCTGAGCCTGGTAAATTTGGCCAAGATGTAAAGCAGGGGTCGGCAACATTTGGCACGCGGCTCGCCAGGGTAAGCACCCTGGCGGGCCGGGCCAGA
>NW_020698242.1:3563594-3585334 GCF_002925995.2 Terrapene triunguis
CTTACCCTGGCGAGCCGCGTGCCAAACGTTGCCGACCCCTGATGTAAAGTGTTCTTATAGAATGCAATTGTTTGGCAAGTTCACAGGAACAAGCTGATTCACTGATGATAAATTTCAATGGGAAAGAACTTTTGGACTAGCAAAAACAAACAATTATGTTCTGTTGTTATTAATGCTTCAATTAAGAGTATGGTGCTTCATGAGTCATATTATATAATAGCTGCATCACATTTTAGTCTTAGCAATTTCAGAGACCAGTACTTTTTTGTCACCAAGATTTTAAATCTAAGGAGAGACTATAATAAGGACATGCAGTGATTCAAATTCACTGTAAACTCCCTTGGCCACATGCTGCTATGGCATTTGAGGCTTTTTGTATTTAAAAAAAAAAAAAAGGAAAAAAAATCTATCAAATAAAAACTTTTCTTCTCATGAGAAAAGGCAGAATATTATCTACCAGAGCATAAAAGAGGGATAGCTGTGCTCTCTATCAGAGCTACCAAAACAGTTTGCACAGAGGACAATGAATTTTGTTCATGCTGTGCAGATGTTTTGAACTAGCTGACAACCCAACAGCTTGGAATCTGAAATTTCAGTGACTCCAAATGACAACGAAAGAATGATAGTGAGAAACATCGAACTGGAAGCCACTTGAATGAGTGACAAACACAAATCAATCAACTTTATTATACCCTGTTTCTCCTGTAGTGCTCTGGGACTGGCTAGACAGGGTGCACAGCAGGTGCATTCAAAAATGTCAACAAATCTAGTGTCTCCAGCATGTCTGATACTCCCTAATGCAATCATTGCTAACATAGCAATGCCATGTCTGCATCATAGATGTCACATGCTGGGAAAAGTAAAGCATAACCTTAGTATGTTTTGATTAAATTGGATTTGAAAATGCAATATGCTGGCATTTTCATTTGGCATTTAAATGTAATGGTTGCTGACTTTGATCCCTTCATTCCTGATTTGTTTTTTGTAATTTAGGGGTGGAGAGATAAGAAAGGGAAAGTACAGGTGTATGAGGAGGCTCATATAGGCATTGAGGATGATGTTTCCTTAGCCTTTGGGAGGGATGGAGAGCCATATTAGGGAGGTGCAAACAGGGAGGAGAATGGGAGAGGAATAGTGGCATAGGCGCAGACTCCATGGGTGCTCCGGGTCTGAAGCACCCATGGGAAACAAAATTGAGAGTGCTCGGTGTGACGGGTTGCCGATCACCTCCTCCCCCCCCAGTACCTCCCGTCCACTGCGATCAGCTGTTCAGTGGCAAGCAGGATGTACTGGGGGGAGGGGGCGGAGCAAGGACAGGGTGTGCTCAGGGGAGGGGTAGAATGGGGTGGGAAGAGACAGGGCAGGGGCGGAGCAGGTCAGGAAAAGGTGGGTAGGATGGGGTGCTGGGGAAGGGGTGGAGTGGGGTTGGGGCCTGGGGTGGAGCGGGGGTCAAGTACCCCTGGGGAAATGACAAAATTGGCACCTGTGAATAGTGGTAGGGAGTTGGGTTGCTAGGGAAGCAGGCAGAGGTGGGCAGGCTGGAGGGAACCAGAAGGAGTAGGAGAGAGGTTAGTAAGCAAGGTGGGGAACTAGGAACATCAAAGAAGACATAAGGAGAGGGAGGCAAATGGGTGAAGAGGCTACACAGGGAGCCATGCCTGCAGTGCAGCAGCAGTGCAGAAGGGGGTAAGAAGGGGCTGTCAGAAGGGGAGGAAAGGAAAAATGTGGGAGGAGCTGAGAGCACCTCCCGAGTCCTATTTCTATGGAATGAAGCAAACCCTTTGATTTCACAGAAAATACTATTAATTGCTATAGCGGCACTTCAAGGGTTAATATGTTGCTATAAACTCATCTACAGAAAAAATATGTGGAAAGGGAAAATCTTATGGAGCACCTAACAATTACCGCATCATCTTCTCCATCCTCTGTAGCTAACTCGTATGCAGAGCCAGTAACCAGGAAGGGAGAGAGATCACAGATCATGGAATGCATGTAGGCTGGAGATTTCAGCCCCATGAATAGAGCAGATATGTCTCCAACAGTGGAAGCATCAAATGAGCTGCTCCTCAAGCACATCCCTCTTCTGCCAGGCTATAAACTTCTTTGACACATTCTTCCTTACTGGACTGGATTTCGAATGGAGGGGCAGATAGTTGCTGTATGGGGGAAGAGGAATGTACTGTGGGTGGTATCACAAAACCATTGTTTTTAGTTGATCGCTGCATTTTTGCTCCCCTTCTCATTGTACTTCTTGGTTCTGATCTGTATCCAAAACCAGAGTGAGCCAACATTTCTGAGATCCATGAGTACAAAGGTTCCCACACGATCCCTATCATTCACAACAAAAGAAACCTCATGAAAGTGTTATTTGAGTGCTTTTCAATCCAGCCTGATCCCCCAGCTCAGATTCACCCTCCAACTGAAACCCCACACTTTTAGCTCCACCACAGTCTGGATCTTTAACTAGAGCTGGAGCTTTCTTCATTCCTTTGTATTTAAACACTGAGGGTTCTCTAGAGGAGCACATGCACTGTGGCAAGAGGGTCTTTTTTCCATCACCGCACAAATGCTTACCTCACACACAGTGATAACTTGTCCAATTAGGCCCTTGGTACAAAGAAACTAATAAATCTTCTGCATTTCAGCCAGTGTAGTGAATTGCATTTTATAATGCCATATTGTCATCGCATCACTTCAGCACTTCATAACAGCAGGATGTTCCATAAAATTAAGCAGTCTATTATCTACTGGAAATGGAAGTGATGGTGTTGGTGGTTTGTTTTTCCTGTGAGTTCACTAACTGGTTATATAAATCACATTTTCTGTTTGTTTCAGGAATGGGTATTTGTCCTTTTGTGATGCCAGATAAGTTTCAAAAATTAAATTGCTCCAATGATAATTTTCATCTTTTTTTGTTTCCTCTTAAAATATTGATTTAGTGAATCCTCTGGATAACAAATCATTATTTTGTTACCTGATGACTCCTCAGGTCTCTCACAACAAAAGATCTTTTAAAGCAGCAGGACTGATGCTTTAAGTTGGGAAACAGTATATTAATAAAGGTCAGTGTGACAAAATGATTTATTGAAATACTGTGCTGCTCCGAGCAGTTAGTATTTTACATTGTATAATACACGGCAGGTATTTTTTATTCGTATTTAGGTTCCCCACTGAAACCTTGTTCAAACTGTTTTAATATTTATTGTTGCCTTTTAGAGATGAAAGAAACCAATTTATTCAGCTTTCATAACCATTCCTAACAGGTACAAGGAGTTAAGAACCTACAGAAAAAAATCAATTGGCTAATAAAATAGTTAATTGACTAAATGCTTCTTCCATCAGACCACGAGCACAGATTCTGCAGAACCAAAGGAGGGCTGTTTAATTAAAATGGGACCTCACTGCATAAAAACCTGCAGTGCGGATAAGCTTTTAAAACATAAGGATACCTGAATTTATTTTTGTAGTCCGGTATCAGAACAAATCAAAGTAGCACATTTACAACTTTTAGGGATGTCTGCTCTCTATAGATTTCCTGTTGTGGTTAGAGTATTGTTATAACATATGCAAAATTAAAATGAAAAACATCCAGATTTATAAATACTAGTTACAAAATGTTAGTTTTAACCCAACTTAGGAAGGTTCTTAAGAATAAATGGACAAACCTGGACAGACGTACAGACACTCACATCCATTTCCTTTCTCATTCTACTGGAATTTCTGGAGTTTTTCATACTCGATTTTTTTGACTTTACTCATGAAGGCTGGGATTTTTGGAAAGCCATTGGGAGTTGGTGCCTAAATCATTAGGTGTTAGGCCCCTTCGAAAATTCCAGCGGAAGAACAAACAAAATGAATTTAAGGGTCAGTTATGCAGGCTGCTGTGTGCCTTTCTGCAAGTCGTTGAATGCCTTCAACTTCCACTGAGTTGAGGTACTCAGCACCCGGTGAGAGGTCCTGAAAGCCTAGGGGTTGTGCTCCTTATATTTACCTGGCATGTGCAATGTGTTTATCACTACACTTTTGAAAACAGATTTTTAATGGGCACAATTAAAACCTTGGCAAATGTGACAGGATTGTCCAGATTCAGGTATATTTCTTTCCCCTTCCTGTAGCTCAGCTTACTTCTCTGTTGTGGTACAGAACGGAGTTTAATCTTTTCAGGATTCTATCTATCTGAGTTAAATCTGTGAGAGAACAAGAGTGATTGAAATTTCTTAATGGAAAATGTGTATGAAATCTATCTCTCAGTGCATAAGTTTACCTATAACCCTAGAAACATTTATGAATATTGTCAATAACAACTTTTTAAAGATAAAATCGACCATTTTCCTCCCTCCCCAAGTGTTAATACTTGTTGTTACCACAAGTTCAAATGCAAAATATAATTCAAATATACACTTCACTAGGGTTCGTCTCTTGGAGGATTTACCCTTCCCAATCTTTGTGGAATAGTATTCAAACCCTCTGTAGGGCACACCAGCTTCCTGAAGCTGGGAAACAATTAATAGTCCCACAGACTCCTTCAAACTCCCCTTGAGTCTTTTCAAGCACAGTCTGCAATTTGCACAATTTGCTGCAAATTCTAGTCCTCTAATCTCTGGTCAGACAGCAGAAGGACCAAGCAGACCTATCTGGCATCACTTGAGTCAGGCATCTCTCTCTCCTGCCATCTTCTCTCCATTGCCAGTTAGTGTGGGGACAGAGTGTGGTTGGATTGTATGAAAGGACAGAGTGTGGAAAGGAAAGCTGGATAGTGGAGGATGTTTGGACAGAAAAGGACAGGATCAGGGATAACATTCCGAACCCCTGTTTGTGTTTGGTTGGCATTGCATTTAGTTGACAGTAGGAGAGGATGGCTGATTGAGTAAAAAGGCTCTTTGCCTTGTGAGGCGGGAAGGAATTTTGTATATATTGTGGAACACATTTGTAACTAGATGTCTGAAACACAACTAAGTAACACTATGATTTTATTTCCCCCCCCCTCATCCACCAGTCTTCCTATTTTCCCCATGTATTGTTGGAGCTCTGTAACAGGGCTGCCAGGTCCTCTAAGGTGCAGGAGACCTGGGGCCAGACAGCCCTGTTTAGTTAGCCCAGGCCTGCTATGCTTGCACTGGGTATTGATCTTAAGAGGAAGAAAACCCGGCAGTTTAGGGCTGACTGGAGGATATCAGACTGCCTGCTCGCGCCCTCCCACCTGGGGGCAAGAAACCTTGTTGAGGGCCAGGAGCTGTCTGGAGTGCAGGCCTGAGCCCTTTGTAGGCGGGTGGACCTGGACTGGATTGTTGGGAGGATCTGAGCCCAGCACCTGCTGGTGGGAGTTGAGACAGGCTGTTGCAGCTGAGCCTGGCCTGTATGGAAGGGGTCTGGATGCTGATCCTATCTGGGCTGAAGATCCCTTTGTTTTGTGCTTTTGTTGCCCTTTCTCTAGAGGGGTGGAATGCTCTAAATTGGCTTGGCCAGAGGGCCAAGTCATAAAGGCAGATAGATATAGTAGGCTGAAGAGTGTGTTCGGGAAGCTGAAATAGCGCAGCTGCAGTGCTGCAAAGGGGTGATCTGGGAACGGTGAGTCTTATACTAGCTCCAACTTGTTGTACCGTGTCTGCCATTGCATTGCAAGCTCTTTGGGACAGGAAAACACGTGTTTGGAAAATACCTTGTATATTTTGGACACTATAGCAATGTAAGTAGTAAGGACAGCACTGCTGCTACTGCCACTAGATTTTGTAAAGTAACCATGGAAAGGCGGTATCTGCAGGACTAAGCCCAAATATTTGTGCAGCTGAATTAAACTTCCAAAATATTTAAGGCTCATCCAGTTATTGTGTGGATGGGTGGGGAGTTGACCATAAAGCCCCCCAAGGATAAATGCTCCTTATTCGATCACAAAGAAGATAATGCTTATCTGCTAACAGTGTCATGTTACAGCAGGACAATTGTACCTTTTGGCATCTCACCCCCACTGTAATTATTAGGGTTTCTCTAGTTCATGTAATCTGTCAACAAGCTCTATTTTTAATTGAAATTATTGTTTTTGCAATTCCAAGGATGCAAGTTTTGCTGATTTTGCTTAGTGCTTCAGTTGTTTGGCTCTTCAGGAAGTACACCATGATGATGATAAAGGACACTGTGTGAACTGTGAAGCAGCCTCAGTGACCTTCTCTATTGACTTGTATTGACACTCGAACAGAAAATATATTCAAACAGTTAAGGTTACAAGAAAGGTGACTTTGATTAACAGATAAGTAATGCACTGAAATTCCAAATTATGTAGGAGATCATGTTCAATATACAGTTTGTCTTATTTATTTTTAATTTTGGAATCAATTTCAGTCCAGGTTTTTAACTCTCTCGTTATAGTACTTTATGTATGTCTGTAACATAATTGTGATATGATCCTCAGTTTTTGTTGTTCAAAGATAGTGAAAATCTATTTTCACTTCAGTGTATAACGCAAGATATTTCTACACACACAGCACAAACAGTATTTTGTACTTTAACAATGACATGAAACTGATTCTAAGCTTCATGTTATGGTTGTAACCACCCAAACAAGAACTGGAACCATCAAATGTAATGAAACTGTTCAAATCTTTCATTATGAAATTATAAGAAGCTTTTCTGTATATGGGCTTTACAGCAGTCAAAAAAATTAAAACTATGCTAAGCTTGGGATTTTATACACAAAATCTCTTTCCTATCCCTACTACCTCCTTGTCTGCACATCTCAGCACATGAGATTTTCCAAGAGGGCCACTTTTCCCTTGGTACCAAACAAACCTGATTATCCTACATGAAATCTCAAGTTTACACTTGTTTTAATCAAACAAACAAAAATCTTAGTAATCTCAAAGAGCTTGACTAGGGAGACCTGCTGAGCTTTTGTTGAAAGCAATGCATTAATCCTTTTAAGTTGACTAAAGGTTTCTTTTCTACACTATATAGTTTCCTGCTGGGTGACAACATTTCTGTAGAATCTCCATTTGTGGAGAAGGAAGGGTATAGACTTTCATAATGGCTCAAAGTAAAGGCAATAAGTGAAAATAATGCATGCTTGGTTTTAAAATTGAACACCATTCAGAGGAGGCTTCTTATATTGATTAGAGTTAATGTATGTTGTCTATTCCTTTCTCTGCTGTACACCCCATAAATGAAGGTGGTCATTCCTTCTTCTAATCTAGCTCTTTAGCAAGTCCAATATTAATCCCCGTGAAAGGCTATGCAGCATTTCAATCAATCTGTTATTGCTGATTCACGGTAGCCATGCTGCATTGTAGGTCCAGTGGAGTGCTAACCCCAATCTAAATAAGAAATAGCGTTGTTTTCCTTGTGCGCCCACTGCAGCTGCTGCAGATGTTAGTCCAGCATCAGATACTGACAGCAAGAGGCATAGCATTAATTGACTATCATACTGACAAACAAACAGACTAGTTAGCTTTGTTTCAAACACTCATTGACCTGGATTTATTTTGGCAGAGGTAATATTTTGTTAGAACTGGACTAGGGTTGGTTATTGCAGGACCAACATGGTATCCAATATTCTTGGCTTCGTGTATCCCACACATCAATAATGATCAGTGTCAGTGAATTTAGGCTCCTACCCTTCATTGATCTAGTATTATTAGTGTTTTATTTCTTTGTATCTTTTTCTTCAGTACGCGTTGCTTTCACAAACCCAATGGAATAAAACATTTCAGCCTTCCTCAGTACAGGCTGCTCCTTGCTGGGCAACTAATGTGAAACAAAAGCAGTGTATCCCTGCCATGGAGAAGTCTTTTTACATATAAAAATGTAACATTCCTCCTCAATAGTATTATGCAGCAGAGCAGAGGAATAAGACCCTGTGACAGAGTGGGAGTAGCCTAAGGCTGACTCACCACCCTGTAAGCTTCCCCTCAGGGGCCAAACAGAGGAGATAATTAAGGACTGGGTGATTAACCGGTTAACTAGGGCATTCAGCTCATTAGCTGGGGATGGTTAAAACAGAGACAGGAAGGGAGAGGGGGAGGCTGGAAGGAAGGGTAAAGAAGCCCAGGATCTCAGAGAAGTGAGACTCTTCTTCCCTTTCATCCCGTGCAGGTCGAAACTTGGGGAAAGCCTTATGCTGTGGGGACATGAGCTTGTATAAGATATTATAAATAACGCACACAGTGTTGGACCTACAGTGGAGTGTATGTGAGGACTGTTTGCAAAGAGAAATTCATGAAGAGGGAGGTCCCCCTGTGACAGGCCCCCATCCAACATTCCTGTGCATTTATGGTGGGACCTGGCTGAGTTTTGCCTTCAAGTATGTGGTGGGACAGTGGGCTGCACATCCGATACTCCCCCTTGCAAATAAATGGTCAGAGAGCGAGCAGGTTAGGAATGGGGATTAGGCAGAGCTGCAGCTCCACCCCTTTGGAAATCACTGGTTCTGAGAGAGAGGTGCATGCTGCAAAGGGCTGCTGCAGTATTTTCTCTACTGCCCTCTATGAAAAAAGGAAACTCTGGAAGAAATGTGCCTTTGTTACTGAATGCATACCTGGTGTGGCTTCTGGAGTAGTGCAGCTACAAGCCAGCCCATGCTCAGGGCTATGCCTGGAAGCCCGATCTACTCTGAGTTCATTTCACCTGCCATCTACAGTTAGTGCAAAGTAGTAAAGAACCTTCCCTGGCAAGGGGATCACCTATGAAAGCTTTTAAAAAAAATCCCCTTTCTGCATGAAAACTAGTGAAATCCTTGTTAAATTTCTGGTTGGGAGGTGTGCACCTGAATCATACAGTATCACCATCTGTAGTTCAATGTGGACAAAATTACTGTGTGACACGTCAGCTGAAAAGTTGGGACAGATCTTATCTCAGAACTGAAGATAAGATCAATGCTCTAGTGGCTCAAGTGGCTTATTTATTTTATAAAAGGACTTTGCTAATGGGGGTTTACTTCTCCACATTCCACCTTAGGGGCATAAATGCATGCTGGGATTCTTGGATTTGTAGAAGTGAAAAGTTTAGTTCCTAAAGAATTCTTTCTAACAAAGTAAAAACAAGAGTGAATTCCACTGAATAGATAGGGAACTATTAGAATCATAGGGCTGGTCTACACCGGGAGGGGTTGATGTAAGATACGCAACTTCAGCTACGGGAATAGCGTAGCTGAAGTCGATGTATCTTATTTCGACTTACCTCCCATCCTCACAGTGAGGGATCGACGGCCACAGCTCCCCCGTCGATTCCGCTACCGCCGCTTGCCCTGGTGGAGTTCCGGAGTCGACGGGAGCGTGTTTGGGGATCGATATATCGTGTCTAGACGAGACGTGATATATCGATCCCCAATAGATCAATCGCTACCCGCCGATCCGGCGGGTAGTCTGGACATACCCATAGAATCATAGAATATTAGTGTTGGAAGAGACCTTAGGAGGTCATCTAGTCCAATCCCCTGCTCAAAGCAGAACCAACACCAACTAAATCATCCCAGCCAGGGATTTGTCAGTGCCCAAAACTACAATAGATGTAAGATGCTGTTCCTAATAATGCTATCAGCACAATTATAGGAGTAAGCAGAGGACCAGATTCTTCCACCCTTATTCATACTGAAGAACATTTTGTTGTATGAATGGCCTCACTGATTTAAGTGGAACAACTGGCATAATGAGTGTAGGGTTACCAGATGTCCCAATTTTATAGGGATAGTCCCAATTTTGGGGTCATTTTCTTATATAGCCTCCTATTACCCCCCACCCTGTCCCGATTTTTCACATTTGCTGTCTGGTCACCCTAAATGAGTGTGAATAAGGGTGACCCATAGAGAAAGGACTAAATAGCAGGCGCAGGAAGAATTTGAGATAGAAAATAAAGGTTGAAAACAATGTAGATGTATGTTCATTAACTCCAGAAGTCCTCTCAAGCTTTAGAGGCTGTAAACTGAGAATACTTGCAAATGGGCTTATTTCTTCCTGTCATGCAATGTCGCCTAGGTGCATTTCACCAAACCTCCCGTTTTCTGTACGTTCACTCACCTTACCTAAACTGTAATGGCAAGAAGGCATAGAAATGAAAAAAATAGTCATAAATACTGAGAGGGACCTAGGTTTGGAAGTGGAAGCAGCTAAGAAATCTAGTCTGCCACAGTGCAGTTGTACAGCCCATGTCTAGTGCACGTACACTGACAGTACAATACAAATAACAGTAAGTATATGTTACAGATCAGATTAAGCACACAGGGTTTGAATAAGTGGTTTGTTCTGATTTCTGAAAGACACTAAAAGGATTAAGTGTTTTTTCCTGTTCTGTGATCTTGCACATTTTTTAACCATTTCTGCTTTTAAAGAAAGAATAATACTAGTTCCTGCAGTCTCCCATCATATGTAAGCTCCCCCACACCTCAGTAAATTTATTAAATGAACTTTTCTTTTCTTTTTCTACTTATGGGCTATCCCTAAGCAGATCACAATTTGCTCAGATACATTTATTATTTGATTAAAAAAACACATTATGGATTGCCTGCAAGTATTCACTGTGGGTGAAATTCATCCATCAACAGCAGACTAATACAAGTCTTGCATCACATAAGGCCCATCTGAATCCACAATAGATGCGGTAGTTATGTGGTACATAGGTCACTCAGCACATGGGTGGATTTTATCCTTTTAGAGCTGTGATTTGTCACATAAATGACATGGTATCATTGCAGTTCCTTGACTGGATCAGGGCTGGAAATGGTTGTGGAAATGCTTGCCACAACTTTTTGGTTTTTTTTTCCAGTCAGAGAACTTGAAACAAAACACTTCAGATTCAGTTGAGAAGCTTAAGTTTTATTTAAACCTTGAGGAAAACATTTTTTTAGAGGCTGCCCCAGAAATTGAACTGTGGGCACAATTCATTTAATACACATGCATTTTGCAGGGGCAACTTGTGCCACCAGAAAGGGATTTCAGGCCTCAGCCAAGTGGAAAATATATCCCCAGATTTCTATGCTGCCTAGTAAAGCAAGATGTCTTAAACTTTCAAGATACAAGCCGATTGTGAAAGCAACCTCCGCTAATATAAGCCTACGCAGTGATAAAACAATGCTGACAACCTCCACAAACCTTTAAATAGCCATTTCCAAGCTGGCAGATCTAAATTGAAGCAAAACAAAGTAATCACACAAAGAATTCTTTGCAAATTAAAACAATTCAGTGTTGTCACTCTATGTGCTGAAGCTTCAACAAATAAAAATGCAGTGCCTGAAACCATTTTTCTTATTTGCTTGTATAGTAAATATCTTTTTGCTATAAAAGTAAGCAAATGTTCTTTGTCAATAAAATAAATGTTGGGAAACAAAGCTCATTTAAAATACAACAATACTGTCCCCCAACAATCTTGTTATATTGAAAAAACAGTTTGTATTAATGTGTTATTGTAGTCACTTAGAGAATAAGTAGAACTGATAATTTATTCTTTAAAAATATTGTATCTAGTGAACTTAACTCTTCTCTGTTCAATAATTCCTTGTGAATAAGGTTTTTTTTTTAAATTCATTATTTGTAGCTGTTCAAGGAATAGTTTGTATGAGCAAATCAGTCATTGGTTTTAATGAATATTCCCAGTTAATTTATTTTCACCTAAGTTATAGAATAGTGTTTCTTAAACTTGTCTGTTCACAAGTCGTCTATGGATATTTGTAGCTGTCTGATGAACCTATTGAAGGTACAATTCATACCTGTGCAAAGGGCCAGCAAAGGGTCCATTTAGATGTACCACATAAGAGATCAAAAAGGTTTACATACGATTTGTGCTGGCTCTCTTCACCAGGATTCCCCTGGAATTAATAATAAAGCTTTTCAAAATGGGCAGGAGACCATGTCCAGTGCAAACACCTGCATGAATATTTATTCAGAGTGAGATCCTTGCACATAGAACCTGACAAAAATCTTCACTGAGATGAGAAGAAATTCTCACCAATATGAGTGAAGTGAATTCACAAGGATATTGGGAAAAAGTGTAAAATGTTGGTGCAGCCACCTTTTCTTTTTCTTATTTCATGGTGTTCAGCAACAAACAAACAAACAAAAATACCTTGTTGCTGTAATTACAGCAGCTGTTTCTACTTGCTCTGGGTTGATATGGAAACATTCCCAGACACGGTGGCAGTACGGAGCCTTGAGTGACCACACACAAGTACGTAGTTGCTATTTCAGCACAGTAGAAGGAGTGCAGGAAGTTGTTAACCATGCTCAGTAGCTGTTTTGAAGGTGATGTGGAAGGCTTCATTAAAGACAGACATTCCTGCCTGTATACACGTAAAACCCTTAATTAGAAGCTGCATGCTGCTGACTAATCACTAGTGAGTTCTCTCAGGGATACAAAACTTCAGCCATGTTGAGCACCAGTCAGATCCAGTAGGGAGGAGATAGAGTTGCCCGGGGGAATCCAGACTGAATCTGTAGGTTGGATCTTAGTACAGTTTCCTGTAACTTCACAGAAGTCAGTGGGATTAAGACTGGAGAAAGACCATGCAGGAGGAAATGTGGACTGGAGGCCAAATGTCATCATGAGGTGTATAACATCATTGAACCAAAGACCATGTGTGAGCCTAGCCACTACAGTCATTGTCAGGGATTTTTCTTATTTGAAGTTGAGTATGTACTCAATAGCATGGATGCTGAAACAGCTGGTTATGTAGGACAACTGACAGTTTTATTTAACTGTCAATAGAATACACAGGGTGAGCCTACATGAAAGCAGAAGATCTCTGATTGTCAGAAGTCTCAATCCCTGTATTTATTTTGTAGGGTTTAGGTCCTGTGTTATAGACTTCATTTTAAAGGAAAATAACAAGTCTCTCATTAGTGTCATTAGTCTAGCTAGGATGCATTGTAACTTCTGTGCCGTAATGGTTTATCTTTGGAATGTTATTCAGTAAAAGGAATTTGAAACTATTAATTGTGTGTAACTATCTTATGGTAAAGACTGATACTGGATTCCTTGGAATAGAAAGAAAGTGAATCCTATTATATCTTCCACTTTTAGTATTTAGAGGGTGCCTACAGAAATCCAGCTGTACTTTCGCACAAGGATATGAATTTGGATCTGTGCAAATATTTTGTCAGACAAAGGAATTCTGTAGCACAGAATTGGTGAGTAAACTGACTTACCTCTCCTCTACGTAGGTTACATTAGATTGGACACACAACAAGAAATACACACAAAGCAAAGAAACAAAGACCCCTTCAAATGCTGAGCCAGGCAGGGCCGGCTCTAGGCACCAGCAAAGCAAGCAGGTGCTTGGGGCGGCAAATTTGCAGGGGCGCAAGAATCCAGCATGGGAGCTGAGAACCAACAGGGAGCCCTGGGAGCTGTAGTTCCTTGGTTAGCTCCCTGCCTATAGAGCCAACCCTGGAGCAGGGACAGAACTACATTTCCCAGCATTCCCTCGGTCGCAATTAACAGGAAAGGGAGGGGGAAGGAGTGTGGAACTGAAACCTCATGCTGCAGCTTGCTGTGAATGGTAGGGACAGAGCCAGCTCTAGGTTTTTTGCAGTCCCCCACCCCAGCCCTGGGCTCCCCCCCGCACCTCCGTGTTGCCCCAGCCCTGGGCTCTCCCCCCACCCGCACCTCCTGCTGCCCCAGCTCTGGCCCCCACCTGCACCTCCTGCTGCCCCAGCCCTGGGCTCTCCCCCAAAGAAAGAATTGGGTGGACTAAATGGACAGTGCACCTCTTTATCTGAAGCCTAGCAAGGGAGATCCCACTAGAATTTAAAATGAAAAGTAAGGGAGGGGAGGCTCTACTAGACTGGGCAGCTTTAGCTACAGTACCAGGCACGTAGGGGGATTTACACTTCTGAGCCATGGAAGCAGAAATTGACTTTTCCTTTCCAGATTTAGCTAATATTCAGAAAGGGAATCTAGCACCTGCCTTCCAGATTTGAACACCCTCAAAATTCAGGAGTGCTCAAGCGCAATTTGGGCAGCTGTTACTTGATTTCTCCCAAATCAAATATACTGATTCACTGTAACTTGCTGTAGAAAAAGTAGAATAAATTGAGCAAGAAATGCTTCCCAGTGGTCATTAGGACTGGAATTGCTATTTTCAACAGCCATTGCTTTTTTTTTAAAGTTTTATTTGTTTAAAAGGAAGACAGTAATATTGCATTGGCAAATTCCCCATAGAAACAAAGAATGGAACAAAAGAATAATAAGGGCACCTCAACTTTTCCTCATTTATGTAGGACAGTCTTATAATATGCATCCAGATATCCTTCAATCACACAAGCTGAAAATTGTTCCACTTTACTGCAGTTCTGTAACCATATGGGAACCAATCCTGTCTGTGTTCTGTGCACATCCAAAATTCCTGCTGAATGTCCCGCCTTGGGAGCGAAGTTACCAGTTACCAGTGACCCAGGTCTGGGGCGGCAGGAGGGTACAGTTGGGGGGGGGGGAGAGAGAGAGAGAAAGGGCTGGGGGCGGGGGGGCAGCCAAAAATTTTTTTGCTTGGGGCAGCAAAAAACCTAGAGCCGGCCCTGGAGCCAGGTGCATAGTCTGAGCTCCATAATGATGTGTTTTGGCAATGGGTCACTGCAGACTGGGTGTAGCAATGCAAACCCCTCTCTTTCACAAAAACCTTCCCTTCAGGAGTTTGTGGGTGTGCCACTGCTTCAAGTATCAGTGCCTGAACAGAGCCATTACTTTAACCACGACACCATAGCTGTTATCCATCATGAGGATAGGCCATTCTTGCTGCCCCCCTCATCTAATAGGCGAGAGTAGGTAGCATAACACATGGTGAAATCCTGGCGCCATTGAAGTAAGTGGAAGTTATGCCATTGACTTCACTAGGACTAGGATTTCACCTACGGTTTAATAAACCAGGACCCTGGACGTAACCATGAAAGTCTATGATACTATTGCTGAGATGGTTGTTTTTGGAGATGGAGGACAGGCCTTATAGAGACTGCTATGGCAGACACTTGACAGTAGCTGTAGGAAAAGTGACCTTCTAGCAAAGATACAGGTGCATGTAGATGACATGGCACCTATGTTTTCCAAGGATCGCTCTTCTGCCCTATTCCAAGAGGGCCAATAGCATCTGACTAGAATGAGGTTGTAGTGGGAGGGGTTGCCTGCGGATAGAGATTTTCCCCAGAATGACCTGCTTCCTCCATTGTTTTCCTCTGCAGATGCTGTTCTTTGATTTCTGAGACATAAGCATATTGCCAGGCCAGCAACAGATCTGGATATTGCTATTTTAATTAAAAATAGAGTACCTGCCTGTGCATACTTTGGGTCCTTTGTGATTTACATAGATTTTGAGGGGCCAATTTTTCTTGATTTGTTTTTTTAACAATATTTTTAAAAAGAACATTCAAATATTTTTTTATAAATTGTAAAAGCATCCTCTACAATTCTTTAAAGAATGCCATTTTTTGGACTAAACCTTTAAAAAAAATCCATATGAGCTTTGATTCCAGTGAAAGACTGAAACTAGTTAGTGATTAATTTCAGCAGATCCCTGTGCAAAGCTGGAGACAAAGAACATCTGTGGGTTTCTTTATAGAAGAAAAGAGTACTCTGGGCATTGCAGCATACAGAAAAGTACCATACCAGAAGACAGTAACTGAGCTGGACTAAGAGTTGGAAGAGGAAAAGAAAACTGGAGATGTGAAATCATAAACTGATCTTAGCTGTGCAGGAATGCTAGGTGCACAGGTTAAATGAATGAGAATAATAAGCAGAAAATGAAAGGAAAATGTCAAAATATCTGCTAACACGGAATATATTTAAAAGAGAGTCATAATATATGGCAGCTGGCTCTGCTCCCACTGAATCCAATGTTTAAGTAAACAAACTTTTCTGGAGCTTCTAGGTGCAAATAATTAACAAATAACAATACAGTGTATCAGTTAGCTATTTAGAAGCGATACTCATGGACAGTAATCAACATTTGCTTTTAACAGAGAGCTACCTATTTACTGTACATAAGCACAGTTCAGTCATATACCGAAGTCATCTTGTGCTAAGAAAAGGACAAAGTATTTTGTGAGCTCTATTATGCTTTAAAATGGCGTAAACTGGGCATTTTCCCAATTTTACTGCTGCCGCTGATCCTGGTAGTGTCAGGATGAGACTTTTTCTTTTTGCTAATCCTTTTTGCATTCTTGACTGCTCTCAAAATAAATTATTTGTCAGACAACTCATCTTGCCAGGAAGATGACAAACAAAGAAGAGGAGGAAGTGGAGGCGTTTTATGACATGGCCTTCAGCTCTTTTTTATTTTTATTTTTGAAAGGATCCTTTCTGCAATTTATATCTATCTGGGTTAGAAATATGTTTTAATTCGGCCATAGAGATGTGGTGCAAGCAACGATGACAGTGAATATTCATCCCTGGCAAATGTTTCACTGAATCAAGAGTCCGATGACAATTTATTAAAACTGGTTTCCACTGCCACTGCTTCCCTTATGGTTTCAGACTCTGTTTGACCAGCAAGATACGCAGCAATTTTAGCATAAGTGGCAGTACAGAACACCTATGAGCTTATTGCTGCCATTTTCACAAAAGCATATGTGACAAAGAGTTTCTTAAAGCTGGTAACTGCTCTAAAAGAGCTGGTGGAATAGTAATCATTAAGACAAACACTGGAAGAATGTAGGCATTTTAGTTGGGTTGTGAATCATAGTCATGACCAGGTAAGAAGGGTAAGGAGCAGCTTATTAGATGATTGATGCAAATCAATTGCACCAGATTTTCTTTGGCCAAATGTTTTGAAGAAGCTGCCAACATGGTAACATTATTTCATGGTGAGAGGAAGGAGAGGGGCTACCTTCCCTCTCCAACTTGAACTTACTACTCAAATGGCAAAATGGCTGTATGTCTTGAATGTTTGTTTTTTACGAAGATCAGAGCTGTAGAAAGCACTGTAGTGAGGTTTGGGGGAAGCGGGGAGGGCAGTAGCTCCAATTCTACCATCAATTTGAAAGAGGAGTTGAACAGATGACTCTGATGGAGTTTGCCCCTTCTCCAGATACTGCCAAAACACCCATCTTAAACCCTTTTGATAAACATGCTTGCAAAGCGATGCTTTTTTTCATTTAGACATCAACAGACTGTGCCAAGGTGTAGGCCTTTTCAAACCTTCTTCCCAAGAGAATACCCTGAAGCCTTCTACATCACCGTGGACCACCAACTCCCATATCAAAGAACACAAATTGAACACTGCACGTAACTCTCAATATAGTCAGTGTAATTTTTAGGGACCTCATAGAAACCTTTCTGACAAATAAGCTTAATTCAAGTGTATTTGCTCAGTGGTGCTCCCTCCCTTCTTTGGCTATGGCTAAGAGAGAGTGATTGTGGTTACATTGAAAAACAAATGAATAGTCTCCGCAATTCCTCTATCCTTCCTGTCCCTAGGAACACACATCTTTATGCACGCTTAAGAAAATAATTTAAGGGTGGACATTTTTGTAGGAGATGCTAGTTGAAATATTAGTTTCACATCACTGTACAAGACTGTCCTTGGCATGTCCCCTTTAACTTATGAGATCACTTGAATGACATTGTCACTTGAATGACTGTTATGCTGCACTGCATAACATTTTAAACTGACGGGGCTGGATCTGCATGGTTGATTTTAGTTTAGGAGGGGAAACAAAAATCAATTTACAAATAGCAAATATTTTCTTTCACATTCAGGACATCTTTGGCCTTCATTTGGGCCAGGCAGAAGCTAGCAGCTGAAAGTTATGACACTGAACCATTTTAATTTCTTTCAGTAGCCTGCACACGGATTGTCCTTTATGTGCACAGACTTTGCTACTGAGGGAAGCCACGGTTTAGTGTATTGTGAGTGGAGTTTGGAGGTAGGAGTCCTGGGTTCTAGATCTGACTCTGCCACTGACTAATTACAACCTTAGGCAAGCCATTTTATGTTGCGTGCCTCACTTTACTCTTCTTTAAAATGGAGAGAATATACCTACCCAACTTTGTAATGAGATTTGAGATTTATGGATGGCCAATAGAATTGCAAAGTATTAGCATTAAATAATTTTATTTATTGTGGCCACAAGTCCAGTTTTCCCCTGCATATCGTTAATTATAATAAAAAAAGATTATTTTCTATTATTCACATGACCTCACTCTCTCTTCATTAGCTTAACTGAATTCTTCAACTTAGTTCTCTCACTTTTTTTTGGGGGGGGGGAAGGGGTCATTTCCTAGCAGCACTTATGAGGAGGGTTCCTTTACAACTTTTTGAAAGGCTTAAATGTAAAGTAAACCTGCATATAAAACTCTATTCTTGAGTCAAAAGCTCTTAGGCCTTAGTCTCTCATTGTGATTCACACCCCCAGACTGCTGCACCTTCTTTCTGGGCACATCTCAGTGTAGGACTGGGGCTTTATTTTGTACTCTGTAGACTGTGGATTGAAAGCTTGTGCTACTTCAGGACAATAAAAGCAGTTATGGTACCAAAGAGACACTGTTGGGGTTTTATTGTATGTTCAGCTGCAGAGATTAACATATACAAACACTGCTAGTCTTTTTATAGGGCAATGCAAAACTATAATTGGGTTATAAATAAATATTAATTAGGAATTTTACTTAAAGAGAAGAATTTAATTCAGTATAATGTCAATGAGGACAAAACAGGGAATAAAAATAAAATATGAACATAAAACAAAAAGAAAATTCCCTTCCCCTAAGGCTTATATTTTTCAGAGTTCTTGTTTTAAATTCCATTCTAGTTCTCCTTTCCATGTGTCTCTTTGCTATAGGTCAAAACAGTGAATAGTGTTTCCTCTTCAAGTGGGGAAAAACACAAAGATTTGGTGTTACTAAAACATTCTAGTGATTCCTATTTAGGAACTAGGCTTGCTTTCATTGCAGTGAGAGGGTACACACACCTGTAAAAGCCTTTCTCCCACGTTCAGTGACTTCTTATCACAGTGACCTCTTCCGTTTCCTAAAGTCATTATTCCTCGCCACATACGAGATGGGGAAGGAAAGCTGTTGGTGTAAGATCTCATGCCTGGTTGTTTTGGGATCTGATTCCAGTGCACCGTAAATATAGATGTGCCACTGAGGTTGACAATTTTATTCAGATGGTGACTAGCAGGATTTATTAGGATCATTACTGGGCAGTATTTCAGGGTCAATGTGGGTACACATTTTCAGGAAAATTAGTTTCTCATTTCAAGATGGCAGCCTCCATGACCAGCATGTTGGGAGAGAATCCCCTGTGGTTTTAAATAGTCACTCCGATGACCATGACAGCGCTGGAGGAGAGCGGGGTGTGGGGGGAAGGGGCAGTGTTTCATAACATAAGACCTGATCCTGTGTGCAGTGCTGAATGCCCTCAACATCCACTGAAATCTCTGAGACTCCCCAGCACTTTGTTGAAAGTGCTCATCACCGTACAAGATGGGGCCTCATTGATTTCATTTTATGGGTGAGTGCTATCTAAGTGAGTGCTACCTTTAGATCCAACAGAGAAAAGTGGAATATTGATCAGCAGTGATTTCTTTACTATTCCTAACAAATAACTAGTGTATTTAAGCTCTACAATAAGTATTCAATTATTACTTTTTTATGGTAACCCCAATTGTATATTACATTTTTACTCATCTATCTGGATATTTACGTGCTATCCAATCCCTGTACTGTCCAAATGCCTCCAATGTTGTCTGTCAGGAATGCCGTCCTGAGTAGATGAATCCGTTTACAAAGCCCTGATGTTATTCTTATTCTTCATAGACACTTAACTGACTCAGTGTTGCATTAGTCAATATCTCTTCTGGATGAAAAGTCTGTTTTGAATCTCATATGATGTTAGCATGTGAACCTACTTGTGTTCTGAATATATTTGATTTGTTTAGAAATACCACTCTGCTAGTTAGATATCCATCACCTCTTGGACACTGGCTGGAAGAACCCAGTGGAAAACTCTTTAGCAATATGGTTCCTAGGACCTCTACTAATGCTTGTATATGGCTATCAGAATTAGAGTAATTAACCATCTCATCCTGATGATGCTACTGTCACACCAATTTTGTGCTACTTAGTGCTGGTGAAAAATTTTCAATCAAGATTGTTTTAAATGGAAAACTGGCTTTTCAGCTAAACAAATTGTGTGTGTGACAGATGTGAAAAAATTTGCCTTTTTATCATCCCCTCCATTGAATTTACTTACTTATAGCTAAAACAGTGAACTTACAGCTGATAAAAATTGTTTTCTGTTTTTTGAGAAAAAGAATTTTGATTTTTTTAATTAATATTTTCTGGGTTTGGGGAATATTTTCTAACCATCTTCATCTCCACTGATTATACTAGAGTTATTTCTGATTTACTCTGATTGGTTTAAGTGAGAGGAGAATCAGATCTCCCATTGCTAAATATGTGCTAAGCTATCTAAGCTATAACCCATGGCATTTTCAAAATAACAGCGAGATTTTTGGGGAAAGGAGGATGGTTGTATAAGGATCCCAGGGGGAAACTTTTGAGAAGTGCTCACAACAACTGGCAACAAAAGCCTTATAGTCATTCAGTTCATGCCCTTTGTTGCTATGGTTGCAAAGTTTTTAGAAGTTATAAAGTGAAATCCTGGTCTATTATTATCAGTGGAAAACCTCCTATTGTCTTCAATGAGGCCAGGCCTTCACTCACTGTTTATTGGGGAACAATGAGAGAAGAGACTGGGACAGGAGAGCTGCCACTTTTCTTGCATATTTTTCTATGTGCAGATCAGCCACACGCCTCAAATAAATTTTCCATCACCAAAAATTAATATAGTCAAAGTGTAGCATGTTTTTAGCATAGAGGTGTGTTGCATCGTAGCATGATTCAATCCTTTCTTGAGCTGTACACTGCTACAGGAGTGTTATTCACAATACATTCGTTACTTTAACATCTAAATTGCCAAAAATTGTAATCCAGCATTTTCATTATAATTGTGTTATTTTTCTATGCTCATGCATCATAGACAATGAAGTGGAATTGGAATAAATGGCTTTGTCAACTCAACAAACCTTAAGTAAGTTTAATGCTCACTACTGCCATTGGTATTCAATATCACTAGATATTTTACCTTGAATAATCACTGATGGACATTGATTTTGTCTTTGCTCTTCACAGCACAACGAAATTAATGTGAAAGTCAGTGTCAAATGAGTCCCAGCGGTGTCCTCCACTCTGCCGAGAAGCACATTTCAGATACTGAAGAACAGGCAGCGGACTCAGACCTATGGTATCTTGTATTGCAACAATTAATGGGTATGAATAGTTCTCACCAGGGGATTCCAGTTACCTTTGTATTAACTTTAGAGGTTAGACTCCTGCAACTGTTCAATGAGATTAATGTATGGTAGTTTATGAACTGATTAATTCTTGTCTTTAAATTCAATTACATACTGTAGATTCTCTTATCTTCCTTTTTTAACAATGGTTCTCAGAGGCATTTGTATGTTGTAATAAAGTGCTAACGAGGGGATCATAATGATTATGAAGTTTGGTGTCAGAAACATATTGTATAGTAAACAGTCTGGCATTCTATTGTAAACAAAGTGGCAGTTGTTTCTAGATATTTTTCCCCTCAAGTCTAATAGCTTAGGTGTCTGCTAGCTTCAGTCATATCATAACCACTGTACCTCAGTAAATGTGTGGTGAAGTTTACCTGTAAGAATACTGTAGTTAGAATACATGATTTTTTTTAAAAAAAAGCAGCATGGGCATAACAGCTGTCCTAAATTTTCTAGTACTGACTATAGCTAGAAGACAGC
>NW_020698242.1:3585734-3642217 GCF_002925995.2 Terrapene triunguis
GCTTCTCGCCGCCTCCATTGGCCCGGGACAGCGAACCGCGGCCAGTGGGGGCCGTGATCGGCCGAACCTGCCACGTCAGCAGGTAAATAAAACTGGCCCGGCCCGCCAGGGTGCTTACCCTGGTGAGCCGCGTGCCGAACGTTGCCGACCCCTGACCTAGATCAATCTACAAGCATTTCTAAAATTCATATTGCTGTAATATCTAGGGACTGTACCTGGCTTATAGAAAATGGTGGGATCTGTCCATCACAGACACCTTATTCTCTGCCCTAGACTTTGGTGAAGTTATCTAACTTTTAAGTGCTACACTGGATACCTTCTGCTCTGGTTCTTTGCACAATACTTTCTTGAAGAAGCGAGGTCAATGTTTTCAAAAATAGGACCCTAAAGTTAGTCTCCTAAATCTATATTTACTGCTTTAATTTTCAGAAGCACTAAATAAGGATTTAGGAGACTAACTTTAGAGTCCTAATTTTGAAAATTTTGGTCCTGCCCTTTCAGTGTGAGTTGAAGATGACAGGCACGGGGTTTGTCGTGATCTCCCTTGGCTGAGTTTCTGAAAGACTTGAGCCTACTATTCAGAAGGCTGTTCCTTTGGCTCCCTCAAGTTTATTCCTGCACTCTGTTAGTTGCACTGTCTGAGGCAATCATATTTGCCTGCTGAGTTCTGAAAAGAGTGCAAGTCTTTCAGATGCCCTGGGTCTACTTTATTAAGGGCTGTATAGTGCAGCCTGAAATGAATCGAGTAGTGAATGCAGAGAGAATACCAGTTTTGAAGCACTGTGTTATATACTCTCTTCAGCTCATGCTTCTTAGGTGATAGGCTGCTGCTTTATCTATCACCTGCAGCTTTCTCATGAACTTTTGTCCAGACCCAGACAGACTAAATTACAATATTTCACCATGGAGGTAACACAGATCTGAGCTACTGTGGCCAGGTCATCACATGAGACGATTACATAGTCTTCTGCTAGCTGGAGATAGAAGAATTTGCTTTGGGTGACTTTAATATTACAGACTCAGCAACGTGTCTAGTATAACTCCAAGGCTACTCACCATCTTAACTACCATATGATAGGCACCCTCAGCTGAGGGTGCGAGGGTGCTGTGCAGAAATTCTTTAAAGCAGCTCCCTTTTCCAGCTAACATGTATGCTGTTGGGAGACAACATATCCCCTGGAGATAACCATTTACATTTTTTTTCTCCAGTCTAATAAATTATTCTTGATGGCAAATTAGGCAGAAGAAAATACATTGTCAGTGAATTTCAATATGTCAAAACAATCTTTGATTCTGTTAAGTATGGAAGTGCTGTTTAGAAATGGGATCAATTCACATGCACTCGTGCTGATCATGTATACATTTTGAAGTCAAGTCTTTTTTCACCGCTTCAGCCACAGGCAGTAACTCCATACAGCCTCAGTACTGTGTAATATTCTAACACAGGTCTCATTTCTATGATCTGTTATGTTGTCTGCCAGGCATTACAGTTGATCATTTACTGCATAGATTTGTTAGACTGTCCATAGTACAGCCTTTTCTTTTCTTGTGCAGTCTGCCCCGCAGGTTTGAAGCAGGGTGTCTGAACAACTCAAAGAAAAATTAGAAAAAAATGAGAAAGGAATATGGAAAGTCTCAGACGGGAGCCTGTAAGAAAAATGTATAGACGAAACCAGAACTGATTAGGAGTGCATGCATCTCTAACCCCATTTCTTGTAATATCCATAATAGCTATTAAACTTTTACAGTTCATTCACTGATGCCTGTATAACCTGCAAGGTGACATGGGAGTTTAAGTAGTCTCACCATCCAAGGCACTGAGAGATGTAATTTCAACTTCGGATATGAAATACTCAAGGTTAGAGAGATCCAGGGATTTATACACTCCACATACAATTTAGCTATAATGTATAAGTATTTCATCTGCTTCCTCCATAGTAGGCATCTTACTGCCCAACCCAAACAAATGTGGGTCTCTTTTTTATTTTCAAACTATCCTTTTTCAAAAGTGATATCTGCTCCTTGCACATTTTGCTACATTTTTGCATGTATGGGGCTGTTTTTATTTTGATACATGGAGATCACTAATGACACCCATAGAGCAATGATGCTGTGGACCTGATTATACAGCCCTTATTTATATTGGTGAGCATGTACTCCAAGAATATACTCACAATTGGATAATGTGCATTTTGTATCTTCAGTTATGCACATTTGTCACTAGCATTAGGCACAGGTGTTAGACAGGGTCTACAATCCTGACCTGCAATGGTGGACTTGCAGGAGTAGTTGAATGCAATGGGACTACTTATGGGAGGGAGGGATCACTAATAACTACAAAAATAAACCTTATGTACCCCCTGCTTCTAACAGTAATGGGCCAGACTGTGATCCCCTTGCTAACAGCGGTGCAGTTACTCACATGAGTAGTCCCAAGTGTCTCTTGTTTCCTCCTCTCATGGGTCTCATGTACCTATATACCTCTTTTTCTCTGGAAAGAGCCACTCATAGGTACCCAAACAGAAACTTTTCATTTGATACTCATAGCAAATTACATGTCTTCCTCTTCCTTCTTTCCACCTCCCTTTCTTCACTTTATGCTTCCCTTCTCTCCCTCGCAGGTTCCCTCCTCTTTTCCTTCTTCTATGCAGCTTTCGATACTCTGTCACGTCACATGATCTCCACAGCATTAGATATAAAAATTAATAGCATAGGACATCAGGCAGCATGGCAGAAAACCTCCCTGTTCTCGTTCAATAAGCTAATACCCTGCATTCCTGACAGTGGCTTGAGGAAGCACCTGGAGTATATGTTCTTCACAGGCAGAGCATATGTTCATATATGTAAGGGGAAGCTTTTCTTTTATGTGCCTTCAAGTGGTGTGCTGTGCTTTAGCAGCAAGGTAGTAGAGTGAAGATGGGAAAGCCTCTCTGATTTGAAAGGCTAAAACAGAAAAAAGAATTTTCTGATTTCTCATCAGTGAGAAAGAGCTGCCGGAAAAGCCAGGACAGAAAACTATCTCTGAAATGATTTTTCCATTTCTGCCTTACTAAAAAGGATGTACAGTTACTGCTTAGTCTTAGCTTATGATTGCTTACCAGTACCGGCTGATTTTCTGAAACGGAGGATAAGAGATGCTGACAGCTGTGCCCTGTATGGAAACTGCCAAACTGCACTACATCTTGTCAGGTTGCCATGTGGCTTTCGGCCAAGCAAGATATCGATGACACATATAATGAGATACTAAAAGAACTAGCATGTAGCATAGATTCTAAGGAGAACTGGCAGAGCACAGGGATGGCCTTATGTTTCGTAGCATAGTGTAGTACTAGAAGATGGCAAACAAAAAGGATCTTTATTACAGCCACACGTATGGATCTGAAAGAGAAAAAAAAGGCATGAAATGTAGCTCCCTAGATAAAATGAAAGGAACAAGGAGCTACCCAAATGACCACATTGTTGTGACACTCGACAAAGGTATGAGAGTTAAAAAAAAAAACAGCAGTGGAAAAGGAGTATTGGGGAGGGAACCAGGTTAAAGGTTTTGAGGGGAAAAGGTGAAACCGCAGAAAGGCAGAGAGAGTTAATGATTGACAAGGGGGGTAAAGGAAATAAGAGGGGCTTTCATAGATATGCCTGTTGGGAAAGAAATATTAGAGTTAGAGTGACCATATGTCCTGTTTTCACTGGGACAGTTCCTTTTTTAAGCCCTGTCCTGGCCATCCCAACTTTTTTGGCAAAAGGGGGCTCTTGCCAACTTGATCAAGAGCAAACAGGACAAATACCCACTGTTGTCAAAAAAGTGGAGTGAGGAAGAATGTGCAGCGGGACAAGTGGCAATGCCATCCCTGCACGGAGGGGAGGCAGGGCTTGGGTGGTGAGCAGGCAGGGCTCGAGTGAGCAGCGACACCAGTCCCAGCTGCACGCAGGGGCAGGCAGGACTCAAATGAGCAGCGACACCAGGCCCAACCTCTGGGAAATATGGTCACCCTATCTAGTATGTGCATTGCTGCTCGCCCAAGCCCTGCCTGTCTGTGCTTGTCCCCACCCCCGCCTCATCAATGGAAAAGTACAAGGATTAAGATGGATTCCAGTATCATGTGACATGGTCACATGTCAGTGTAACTGGCCAATATTCTGTTGTCTCCAATTCAGCAAAATACCTATGGATATCCACCCCTCTTCAGGAAAGCACCTAAGTACACAGTTAACCTTTAACATGTACTCAAGTGCCATTACAGTTAATGTGACTAAAGCACATACTTAATTTTAAGCACAACGGATGGGCGTACTCTCCAAAATACAAATATAACCAACCTCCAGGGTCACTTGTTTTTTCTATTCTGGATCCACTTCCTGCTTCTAAAGACCAGCCACTTCTCAGGGGAGGATTTTGCACTTCTGTTCCCACTCACATTGTTTGGCCTGGAACCAAGAACACACTCGGAAAAGATCCATTACTAGGGCCAAATCAAGGCTTCTTTGGGAGGATGGATTGGCACCCACTATAGTTATTTCACTAAAGGCAACCTGGATGCCCCTTGTGTTTTCTTCATTGGAGAGGAAGCTCAAATGGGGCCTGATCAAAGGATTCTAGAAGCTTTTCCATTGACTTCAACTGCTTTTGGATTAGGCTCATGGAGAGAAGATGCCAGATCCTGTCTCACATGATGCTGTATGTTCCCAGAAGAATTCAGATTGCCTCTGGTGAAAGCCCTTTTCTAGGTGGCAGTGGTGAGATTTCTCCTAGAATATCATGTACCTTCTTGGCACCCAGTCAGAAAGCTGCTGACAAACGAGAGATTTCAGGGAGGAGCAACAAAAACTGGTAAGGGGGGCTGGAGGGACTAATTTTCAATGGAAGATTAAGAAGACTAACTATGCATGGCTTGGCTGAAGAATGACAAAGGGGGATACTGATAATTATCTGCAAGTATTAGAAGTGTATAAACATCAAAGAGGGAGAGGAATTGTTTTGCATGGTCCATGGGGATATAGCTAGGACTAATGAGATGAAATTTAGCAAAGGAATATTTAGGCTGAATATCAAGGAATTCATCAAAGTATGACATTAGACTGTAGAATACTTTACCAAGGAACGTACAAGAGTGGAGTCCTCTCCCTTGAGTCAGATGGGAGGATGTTTGGGCATGAATATTAACAGGCTTGTTCAAAATTAAACACTGAAACTTTTCACAATATTCAAGTACCACTGGAACCAAACTATGTCTTTGAATTTAGATGAGTATCAAGAATTATATTTTTTAAATAAAATAAATGAATTTACTTCTACTGATAAAATGCTGTAATAATAAAAATGATGGGCTGCTTAATACTGAAAAATGATATATTTAAATATATCATACTGAAGTATATTTTAAACCAGGGGTTCTCAAACTGGGAGTCGGGACCCCTTAGGGAATCATGAGGTTATTACATGGTTGGTCGCGAGCTGTTAGCCCCTAAACCCTGCTTTGCCTCCCAGCATTTATAATGGTGTTAAATATATTTAAAAGTGTTTTTAATTTATAAGGGGTTGCACTCAGAGGCTTGCTATGTGAAAGGGGTCACCAGTACAAAAGTTTGAGAACCACTGTTTTAAACCCATGATGCACTGGGTTAACTTCATCTTGGGAGCAATGACACTGAAGCCAGTGGGGTTACCTCATGGTGCATTTGGCCCATTGCTCTAATGTGGAATGTAGTTGAAAATATATATTTAAAAATATCAACTAAATGTCTGGCTACTACAAATGCAGTGCTGTCAATTATTTCATAATATATTGATCTCCTGTAACTGATACCCATTGAAGCTATCGAGTGTCAGAATTTAGCCCTAAATGTCTGTAAAAGCACACTGGAAAAGGTGTGACATAGCCAGTTTTGTTCCTTGGAACAGAGAAAAGTGAATTGCACTAGGAAAGGCTGGACATAATGACAACACGAACAAGAATCTTGGCATCTGCATGGGAGAGTACACATTTTAATCTGGTCACCCGGATGTGGTAATAGGATAGCTTGATAATGTGTCAAATGTCAGCCTCAAAACTCAGTTTCTCATTGAACAGTACATCTATTCGTTTGACTGAGAGGATTAGTACCACCAATTGAGATGGCAGTGTGAGAAGCATTACTGAACAGGCGGTGCAAGCTGAGCAGAAGGACATCAGAATTACCAGAATTAAATCAATGGAAGTTAGAGGGCATCCCTAACTGAAGAACCTACAACCTTTACCTGCTGAGAGAACACTCTCCTTATATCCAGCTGCCGCGGACAACTAAACTTGCTTATCTTCCTCATAGCAATGGATAGCCAGATTTAAATGCTTCAAAATAGACTACAATGGCAGCATATATTCACATAAACTACAGGACCCAAAACACAGCTCTGAAGCCACCACACCATGTAGGGTGGAAAGCAATGTCATACTGCCCTTTCCCAATTTAAGCAACGTACCAATGCCCCCACCTCCTCAAGCGATCTCTGCTCTGTAACCTTACATGTCTATATTGTATCATCTTTTATTTGGTAATTTTCCCAGAGCACTTTTTATCCTGAAGTTGGTGTCATTTGTGGAAACAGTACTCTGTGATCATGTAATTAATGCGCACACACGACGGCCAAATTAAGGTTGCATGGGCAACTCGAATTCTGTCATTTCCCAACTTTTAAGTGTTTGATTGTGTGACCTTAACATTCTTTTGATGTATTTTGTTTGCATATTATATAATAATATTCAATAACAATCTATATATCATAGAATCAGTAATAAATGCAGGTATTCATCTATGTGGATAGAGTGATGCATAAAACACTACCTTTGATGTATAAACACAATGCAATAGTGATTTTAAGAGGGGTAGTGACAAGTAGCGTATCTGGATTAAGTTACAATGGGGAGGAATAAGGAAGAAAGTAATTACCTGAGTAGAATTTAACCAACACACCTTGGCTAATAACGTGATTCTTGCAAGTCAGTACAGAACCATGGCAATCCCACTGAAACATGGGTACTGTACAGACTTGGAAGGAAGAGTCTCACTTACTGAGCACCGACATAATTTCTTGGACACCCTGCTTATTTTGTGAGAGCTGCCAAGATCACTTCTTCAAGTGAGATGTCTGCAACATATGGAAATAGGAGTAAATATTCCTGCTCAGACATATGTTAACTAAGATGATTGGACCCTGTAGCATCAGCAGAAGATGATCTCTCATACTGCTGTTAGATACTTGCTTGCATACTGCAATTATCATGGTTTGTTGTTGTTATTTCCTGTTGAAAACTGCCAAGAAAGGCATGGACTCTGGAGAGAATGGTGAGGATGAGGCACATAGAGGACAAACAAAACTTTTGAAGAGACCTACATATGGGTTATACATTGACTCTATTTTATTTACAAGCATACATAAATAAGGAAAGACCATATTGAGATGCAGATCTGCACAAATGGATCTCTCGTGACAGATGGAAATGTATGTTGCCCTGTGTTTATATCCTGGAAGGGGGGGATACCTACTACTATTTAAATTCTTTACTTTTTGTTCAAGGACAGATCAGAACTGTGCCCTTAGCATGCTTGAAATGAGTAGAGCTCCGATGACAATGTAAGAATCCACAGTGTAAATATCCACATTTCCTAACTGTACAAATAGCAAGTGCTAAAATAGAATCAACAGAATAATACTCTGTAGTTCAGATCAGTCAGCACAGGAAGCTGCTTAAGGTGAGATCATTAGAGAAATTCACCTGAGTAAGAGCAGAGTCTCATTAGGTGGAGATAGCTGTGAACAGAGAACATGTACAAGAAATGTTATCTTCCACAATGAGCTTATAAGCGAAGTATTGTGGCCTAAAGAATTCAATTTGAAAATCTGAGCCATATTAAATCATAGGGTTAAAAAAGTGCCCCCAATTAGTAAACTTCAATTTGATTTGCCAATATGTTACCTAAATATGAAATTTTAAAAGCAGCCATTTCAAAAAGTTTAGCTGATGGGTACAGCTTAAATGTTCCATGCAACAGATAGAAATAACTGGTTTCCTTGGAACCAAATATCAGCAGGTTCAGTTCCCTCATTTTGTTTTTTGAAATAGGTATATTGATGTTATGTCCTGCAACCACCCCCTCCAGAGTCCTCACTAGAGCTAGGGGAAGAAATGACTAAAAGACCGGTCCAGAAGTTTCCAATCCTGGTTTTATGAGTGCAATGCATTCTGGGATATATTTTAAACTACCCATGCCGTACAGATACATTCAATAAAGCTGACAGTTATATACCTCAGTACTGAGGGGCAGATTTGGAAATGTGCAACATGATATAGGTCAGTCAGGTAGATTCCATTAGACGTACTTACTGATGTGTAACTGAATTTAAGCTGGTGTAAATCACATTCTGAATGGCTGGGAGGTGCTACTTAAAGAAGAGGGTTGGCCTACATTGTCTTACATATTCTTACACCATACAGTATATTGTTTTTCTTGCTAATTCTTCTCTTTTCTCCCTTGATTTGTGAGTTGTGCACAGTCTACCCTAGAGCTATTTAGATATGTTGTACTGATGTGTAAGAGAGCCTGACTCAGTGGAAGTCTGTTTGTGTAGGGAACTAACATATCATCTATGACTTTTGAGCAGCAGGTAAAATTCATGCTTAAAGGGGCCAGAGATGAAGTATACATTGAATCATAGAATCATAGAAGATTAGGGTGAGAAGAGGCCTCAGGAGGTCATTTAGTCCAACCACCTGCTCAAAGCAGGAACAACCCCAAGTAAATCATCCCAGCAAGGGCTTTGTCAAGCCGGACCTTAAAAACCCTAAGGATGGAGATTCTATCACCTCCCTAGGTAACCCATTCCAGTGCTTCACCACACTCCTAGTGAAATAGTCTTTCCTAATATCCAACCTAGACCTCCCCCACTGCAACTTGAGACCATTACTTCTTGTTCTGTCATCTGCCGCCACTGAGAACAGCCTAGCTCCATCCTCTTTGGAACTCCCCCTTCAGGTAGGTGAAGGCTGCTATCAATTCCCCGCTCCCTCTTCTCTTCTGCAGACTAAATAAGCCCCGTTCCCTCAGCCGCTCTTCGTAAGTCATGTGCTCCAGCCCCCTAATCATTTTCGTTGCCCTCTGCTGGACTCTCTCCAATTTGTCTGCACCCTTTCTGTAGTTGGGGCTCAAAACTGGATGCAATACTCCAGATGTGGCCTCACCAGTGCCGAATAGAGGGGAATAATCACTTCCCTGGCAATGCTCCTACTAATGCAGCCCAATATGCCATTAACCTTCTTAGCAACAAGGGCACACTGCTGACTCTCATCCAGTTTCTAGTCCACTGTAATCCCCAGGTCTTTTTCTGCAGAACTTCTGCTTAGCCAGTCGGTCCCCAGCCTGTAGCAGTGCAGGGGATTCTTCCGTCCTAAGTGCAGGATTCTGCACTTGTCCTTGTTGAAACTCATCAGATTTCTTTTGGCCCAATCCTCCAATTTGTCTAGGTCACTCGGGACCCTATCCTTACCTCCAGTGTATCTACCACTCCCCCCAGTTTAGTGTCATCTGCGAACTTACTGAGTGTGCAATTCATCCCATCATCCAGATCATTAATAAAGATGTTGAACAAAACCAACCCCAGTACCAATCCCTGGGGCACTTCACTTGATACCGGCTGCCAGCTAGACATCGAACTGTTGATCAGTACCTGTTGAGCCTGACAATCTAGCCAGCTTTCTATCCACCTTATAGTCCATTCATCCAATCCATCCTTTTTTAACTTGCAGGCAAGAATACTGTGGGAGACCATATCAAAAGCTTTGCTATAGTCAAGCTATTAAGATATATCATGTCCACCATTTTCCCCATATCCACAGAGCCAGTTATTTCATCATAGAAGGCAATTGATAAGTAGGTAGAATTGAAGATAGTCTAAGTATGTCCAAAAGAATCTAAATATTTAAAAGTGTCTGGAAGGAGTCTTATTTGTTGTAAACTACATTAACTTTGCCTCTCTTTCTATTTCTGACTCTTAATTTAACTTCTGAATTGGGCCCTGAGTATCAGGCTGGTCCCAGTAGTTTACCATATGGGCTTTTCAACAGAGACCTAAGAAAAAGAAACCTTGTTTGACCCTCATGGACATTAAAGATTTTTAATCTTGGTATATTTTTAAATTCTAGCATTTGTCCAGTGTCCTGAACCAATATTCCCTCCACACACTCGCTGTTGTGCAATGTACTATGGTCCAATTGGCTACCTTTCTTCCCCCTTACCTGCCCTGCCACCCTCAGAAGTGGCTGCATTTCAGAGGTGATGACAGTTTATAGTCTGTGAAGTGCTTTGGGTAGCACCTTTCCTTTCAGAAGGTCCCAAAGTGAGACTTGGTATGTAAAGCATCAGCCTGAATTGAACTGTTACAGCCACGCTGCAAACCCCTGACAAATAGGGGCTTAAAACTGAAACAATGGCAGCCCCTTAACTGTAGTGATGGCAACATGTGATATAGTAGGAAAATGGAATGTGAAATTTATCATTTTGCTATAAAACAGCAGGAAGGGATAGATAATCTACAGAACTATTTTTAAACATTTAGCACAAACATTTTTCAGAGTGCTTTCTTCCTAATAGCATTCTCAGTGGGGAAAAGGAATATTTTCATCACAGGGCTGCTTTGAGCATAAATGGAATATCACTGTTTATAAGTAAAAGCCACCATATCTTCGATTTTAAGTGCAATGAATAGAATTGATAAACATCAAATGAAAATAAGGGTCTCATCTTCTTTCAGTGTGGGAGCTAAAGCCGTACAGTAGATTCTGGATGAGGTAAAAGGCTTTTGCTGTCAAGGATTTCTGACATCCCAGAATTCCTATCACATTTCCCAAGGTTAAATGCATCGCCTCAAGGCAGCTGCTTAGAATGTTAAAAGGGGCACCATAGGACAGCTGTGCTCTTTGTAATGTTAATAAACCTTGATTTTGATATCAGATTCAACCCTGGGAAAACCTGCCAGTTTTAGACTTAAAAATCTAGCAGTGTTTAGTGGAAGTTAGTGTAAAGAAAGTATTAGTTTGGTAGTGGTGATGGGCTAGTTTGAAAGCAGCAGGTACACTGCCTTCTCTTCCTTGACAATTCTTTCTTTGGTTTATGAAGAACAAAAGGAATTGCCCAAGTGCTAATTAAGCTGAGTGCCATATTAAAATGCACTGTGATGTTTCCTATATAAATTCATCTGGAATTTTGCTGTCAAGGTTAACTGTCATTTGGGCTAGGTTGTCACTGCAAAAAATAAAGTGTGTTTTTATATTGCAATAGTGATCTCAGTGTAAGATCCGAGTAGAGGCAAGGTACTTTTGTAATTTTTTACATGCCGTAGTTTTGTTAAACCCAGGTGTGGAGGTATAGAGTTTATTTTATTTCATTTTTTTTATCAGTTTAGGTTTTTATTCACACAACACAAGTTTTGGAAAAAGTTTACTCCCTAAAATGCCACTTTCACATAACAAATAATTAGGAGCAAATTAGCTATTGACTCACTGCTGAATATATATGCACACAGTTTTAAACTTCAGGGGGACGACTCAGTAAAGTTAAGCCCGTGCTGGATTGGGACTAACAGATCTAAAATCGCTGTGAACAGTGTGATTTAGATCAAATTTTAGCCCACTGGGGCTCTGCAGTATGGAGTCAGTCAGCTTAACTCCACAGCCCAGCCTGGTCCTGCGGGTGAAACTCTGGCCCCAGTTAAGTCAATGGCTAGTGTCCCATTGATTTCAGTAAGTCCAGAACTTCACCCTAGGAGTTCAGCTGAAATGTAGCTGTAGAGAGTCCTCCCCTCGCAAGGGTTGTGATGTTACTCATGGTGACCTCACAATCCTGTCCTCCAAATCTGTCATCAAGACCCACTTCTGCTGAGACTAATGGTAGCGAGGACTGTGTCCCAAAAACCCAAACAAAACATTGCATTAAGTTATATAAAAACCATCGAAGTGTACTTTGTTGGCTTAAGTAACCACATAACCTTATTACTATTAAGAAGGGGCTAAAATGCAAAAAAGGGAAGAGACAAGGCAACCAAAAACCACTCTCTCCCATATTTACTTTTCCCTGTTTTTGAAACTTCGATATTATTTTTCTCCTCAATTTTACAATGGAAAAAAAGTGTGAGAAAGAGAATAAAAAATTCAACTAGAACATTTTCAAAACAAAAATTCTGGAGTTTTTTAATTGAAAAGGGAGAAAAGTGAAACATTTCAAACCAAACTAAACCCATTAATTTCCTTTCAAACATTTTCTCACACACACAAAAAACCCAGTAAAATTTCAAGCAGTTCTGCTTATGAGGCAGAAAGGAGGTTTAAGGGAATACAAGTTTGCAAGAGCTACATCTGCAGCAGAACGAGTTAAATGCGGCTTTTCTAACACTGAACTGGTGTTCTCCAGTAAAGGGTCATAATTAGTTAACTAAACTAATAAGAAATGGATAATCAGCAACTCTGTTTCCTCGGTGCCATGCCACAAATGTCAAAAAAACAGTTACTTTAGCGGCAACCTTAGCAGTGAGTAAGACTCCTTGTATAATTAATATTTTCATTGGTTCTATCCATTAGGAAAGTGTGTGATGGCTCCAGGTGCATATTAACAGTGTGTGTCCAAACAATTACTTTGTCATGCATAATGGCATGCCAACTTAAAATCAATAATAGGCAAGGCAGGATTTCACATCTGGCTATCAGCGCAAACAGAAGGGGATGGTGAGGTGGCAAGGAAGAATTACTGTATTTTGGGCAATATTTTTTGTTGAAACAAATCCATCATACAGAACAATAAGTATTGTCCAGGACCTACTATCAAGCTTGTAATTCTAGACAAAACTGTTATAGATCTAACTTTTCATTAGAACAATGATTGTCAGCCTTTTTCATAGCAGGACTATAGCTGGGCAGACACTTCCTCCCACCCACACCCTCCTGGAAAAGTTTGACTGTGAAGAAAAGTGTAAGTTTTGCTTTGCATTAAATTTTTCATTTTGTCAAAAACCCAATTTTCCATCAAAAGGTAGTTTCGACAGTATTTTTGGCCATCCCTAACAGGGATCATGCTCGCTGGATCCCCTGCCATTTAACAATAAGGGAGGGGCAGGATGGTCATGATGCCCTGACAACTATTTGCTATCACCCCAGGGTCACAATGTGATTATAAAATATTAAAATTAGCTAAATGGTTTTAGCTACACAAACACAAGGACTTTGGAATAAAGGATCCCCGTCCTTTACTTTTCCTTGTGTAAAAGGGAGGTAACTGCCCCAGGAGGGCAAGTTAGTCTTATTTCAAATATTTTGTAACTCTGGAAGAATGAGATGCTCCAGTTAAATCTGTGTAGCAATTTCAACTTGTGTGACCAGCACTTACTCAGCAGATCATCCGTACAGTAGATCTCTCTCTTTCTTTGGCAGTCTTACAGAGGTCATATTTTCACAAGGATGAAATGCTCTTGAACAATTTCTCTAATGTATTGGGCATTTCTTCAAGATCAGGCAGACTCACCTAATTTCTCAATTATTCCAAAATGGTTTTAGAGAGCAGAAAACACACAAACACTTACACATACATTTGTATTTAAGGACACACACGACTATACATTTTGGACCAGTTATTCCTTTTTATCTAGTTTTCTACCCTTTGGGAGCACACCATGTACTGTATGCCTAGCCACTATCCTCAGAAGGAGACAAAGACTATGGTCGATAACTCCATACCTCAGATATACTGGAACTTTCTACCACAAGACTAAACCTTGTCTGTGCAAGAGACAGCACTTTCTCCGGGACCAGTCCTAGACTATGGAATGAACTCCCATGGGAACTAAGGATCATCACAAGCCACATCGCATTATGCTCCAAGTGCACGGCTCACTTCTTTAACTTGCCCTTCTCTAACACAAGCACATAGCAGCATGTAAATTTTTTTTAAAAATCTATCAAAAAATACACTACACTGCACCCACATTTCTCCCCCAGGGAAAGAATGAGAGATAGAATGAACCAGATGTTAGTCACGTCACTTAATGCATAACTGGAAGTCACTCAGATGTTATGGAGACGAGGGCAGAATGAGAACCTGAATAAAAGAAAGAACTCATCAAATTCTAGGGCAAGAAAATACTGAACTCAAGTTATTTGATGGGGAGAGTCAGCAACATCCACATTTTGATACAAATTATGTGAGAAATTTCAGCTTATAGAAATAGACTGGAACCTCCAAATTTTAAATTGCTTTTTAAAACTTTTCTTTTTTTTTTGGTTTGGTTTTCTATTCTCCTAACACAACTTCTCTTCATGTTATCTTTGTTTGATAGCCTAATAAATTTCTCAAATCACCACTGATCTTCCAAAAGTGAGCCATAGTATGGCCAGTTAGCTGAGGCTCTGATCTTGCAAGAGACTGGATGCAAATGCAGGAGTGGGCTCTAACAGTTTCTGTGGGACTATTCAAGCAGACTGCTCCTTTGGGTCTCATCTCCCATCCTTCCTTGTGTTGAATAGTAGGTATGGAGTAGTACCAATGGGACTATTCTAAGGATGTTAGAATCGGCCCTTAGCTCGTAGACAAGTCACATTGTAATGGTGTTTCAGGTATAAATGATTCACTGCCAGGGCCTTACTGTGTTCCCACATTGCATCATTACAATAACTGTATAGGAAATTCATTTCCCAGCCTTTCTCAAACATTTTAGATGTATATCATGAAAATCTCCACAAAATTGTGAAAACTGGAGATTAAATATACTGGTACTGGGCTAATCTGACTCCTTTGCTGGTATTCACAGTGCTCACAGCTCTCCCAAGTGTTTAAAGGCCAACAAAGCATCAGCATAATAGGCTCACTCAAATATTCACTTCTTCATCTTCAACTGAAATACCGAAAAATCAAAATCTGTTTTATTTTCCCTCCTTCTTTTTAGAGCGACATTTTATTATAGGAAGAGCTTTAGAAATCATCGCCCTATGAAATACTATTCTGTCTCTTTGAACAAAGCACTCTGGCAGATATGTTCAGAACTATCATACACACCACAAATACAAAGTAACAATCATTCTATACAATTGAACTTTATTTGACCATCACAAAATATGGTATAAAGTACCAATATAATAGAATTGGATATTTTTCTTCTGTTCCAACCTGCTTCAGCTCAGACATATCCCCAACCATAATTTAAAACCACTCATCATAACCTGCCTCCCATTATCAGCCACAGTTCGTTCTGAGCTTTCCTTTTGCACCAAATAGCTTTACAGCTCCTTCAGAAACCTGGATTGCAAAATTTATGGTTACTCTACTTCAGACACTTGAATTTCCCACCTGGGCAATAAACTCCTTTAACTACTTTAAATCTTCATGATGTTCTTTCTGTCTTGTTCTCTAAGGGCTAGATTGTCACTGATACTGCATACCCATGCAGTGAAGTAATATCCTATCCCCATGCAGGGTGCAATCTCTGGATTTTAGGGACATGAAGCATTAAGCAAACACTGCATGTTCATTTCCTCCCTTCCCCAGACCACTTGGGTGGAGAGGGCAAGAGAATGGACCCAGTCTTGTCTCCACCTCCCACTCTACTTGGTAGCTGGAGAAATGTTGCAATCTGCAGTTGGCATAAGACAGCAGGGAACTTTTGTGAGTAAAACCACCATTTAATAGACCCTATCAGCAATGAAAAAATTGGTTAGTTACAAGTTCAGAAGACTGTTTCATTTACCCTTTACTGTGTTTAACTACATTCACTAATCTTATTAAAAATATGCTAAACCTCCTTCATACAACTGAGTTATAGAGCCATATTTAAAACATTATAGTTTACACACTCAGGTGTTGCTAGAGACTACACTAGACTTCTTTGTATAGACACAGTGTTTTCGGCAGTTCAGGCTACAGATCAAGACAGTTGTCGTCAAACGAGATCCTCAACGTAGAATGAGTACACCGCATGTACTAAACAATGAGAAATTGGTCAGTTCACATGGACTGGAGAATGGGATCCATGGTCAATAATAAAAGCTGTCCAGATGTCAGAGCTGACAGGACTGGACAACCAGCCCTTTCTTCTTCTTGTATTTGTTTGCCTGGCTTCCAGTCATTGGCCTAACCTCATCAACCCAATTCTGAACAAAGGGATACTCACCCTCCAAGAGGCACAAACAATGCTAGTGATCAAACCCTTTTAATGGATTTTCTGTATTACTTTCTCTGTCATGCTGGGTCAACATGTTTTTACTTTTTGTATACACCCAATTCCCTTTCACAATTTCAGCGATATTGTATATGCAGGGTGCTCATGTAGCCACTAGAAAGAGAGCTCAGAAGATAGTATCAAGACTTCTAAGATAACCTCAATCTTAATAAGTTTTAGGAGTCAGAGTCCATTTTTCACTTCAGTACTTGAGACTGTGTACCTTAATCACCTCCCTGAATGGCCATAAATCCACATCAGACGTCACAGAAAAAAGCAGAACATGTATTAAAATATCTTTTAATCTGTGTATTAGCTGCCCTACTGCTTTATAACAGCATTTCTAGAAGTACCTCCTCAGAATTTGAGGAATTATGTTGCAGTGTTTGTAGCTACGCATTTTTCCAGCTTTGCTTTTCATTCGCCCATTTCCAATTTTGCAATTTCCACACAGGGTTTTAGTCACTTGGGCAATGGCTCTGAGGATTCCTATCACAGAAGCAGCTTCAGCTGCTAGGTCTTCAACAAATCTCCATTTATCTTTCCTTGTGTTGCTTTTCACTGCTTTATCTGTTTTCTTGTACGCTTTTGCTTTTTTCAATATTTTGTTGGTCATAGCATTCAGGAATTTTCCTTTCGGTAATTTTCAATCTTCGATGAGATGCCACATATTTTGGCTCATCCAATTCTTGCTCTATGTTTATATCCAGCTGTGGCTGCTACAACTTGAATCACATTGTCTCCGAGCACTCCTTTTTTTTTTCTTCAGGTCCTGTCTGTATCTCACCTTCCTCTGCCTCTGGCAATGTGTCAAATCTGTTCCTTAGTTCAAGCTGCAATTTCTTGCAGTTCTCTTTTGTTTTCATTTTTTTTACTTCTTTCTGTTTTAAGTTTATCTTTCTCATTTAATATAAGTTTAGCAATCCAAAGATTATGGTTGCTGCTGACATCTGTTGCTCCATATGCCCTTACATCTTGGACTGATTACCTGAATTTCAGACTAATGCAGATGTGGTCGATTAGGTTTTTCATTTTGCCATCTGGTGAATTCCATGTTTCTTTCTGTATCAATTCAAATGTAACTTCAGTGCTAACACAAGTCTGCAAGAGCTGGAAATCTATAAAAATGTTAGAAATCTAGACATCTTTGAAAATAAGTGCCTATGAAAGATTCTGTTCATTAGTTGGAAAGACTTCATTACCAATGAAGAGAAATCTGAGTAATCGCCAACCAGCAGCCCCGTTTCCACCAGAATCAGAAATAATTGCTGGACATGTTTGGGCCATGTACTCAAATGCCAACACAAGATTCCTACATGAAGCTCTCAAGTAATGAGGAAACCAGGACATCCAAGATAAACCTTAAGAAGAACCAGTATTGCCAACCCCAACTGTTCAAAAATTATGAGTCAGGCTCACCAAAAATAATGAGATTATGTAAAAATAACAGAACTTGGGTTCTTTTTGAGCCTTTAGGGTGCACTTGGGTCACATTTTGACGCTTTCTCCACAGCCACAAGGGCAATGTACTTTTTCTTTAAGAATGAAGGCTGAAATCATCACATATCCACTTGACTCCAGGACCTGGGGCTTTAAGGGAAACAATAATTATCATGAGACTCATGACAAAATCATGAGAGTTGGCAACATTAATTAACAGGGAGGGCAGAAGAGTCAACCTCAGCACCATATAGCCAATGGAAGCAGCGACAGCAAAGGACAAAGAGGAATGGAAGAGGCTAATTCTGCTCTGTGCACCAACAGAATGGTATGGAAAGGATGTAATGTAATAATGTTTCTAGAGAGGAGGCCAGCTAGTCAATCAGCTTTGAGTCAAGAAAAACACCTACATTCAGAGATGTAGGCAGGTCAGTAACTGTGACATCCCTAACTAACTTAATACAGCCTGCAATATCTTTCACCTGTCATTTCATATGAATAAATAAACCATAATTCCTACAGCCCTGCTCAATTTATGCTCCATATGTCATAGAACTTATTACAACAGAAAACTATTCTGTATGTCTTAGCACTGGGGCATGGCTCTGATGAAGAGATGAAGTGGAATGACTCGGAGTGGCTTGGATACTTAAGGGGAAGTTCCTGTATGCGTAGGGTTACCAGATAGCAACTGTGGAAAAACGGGACAGAGGGTGGGGAGTAATAGGCACCTATATAAGAAAAAGTCGCAAAAAACGGGACTGTCCCTTTAAAAACAGGACATCTGGTCACCCTATGTATGCTTTCTCTTTCTGTTTCTCTCCCTTCCACAGCAGTAGTTAGCTGTATCAGATCAGGAGAGGTAACATCCAGATGGGTTTGTTCTATGAGACATGGCAGTACGGTTTGCAAGTGAAGAGTTAATCCCCTCATAGCAGAGATGCCTCCCAGCTGTATGTTACTAGTGCATGGACCAGAACATGCTAATTGGAAACGCTCCAAGTTCCAGGCATTTGCAAGTTGAACAGATGACAATGTAACTGGTTATAACTGAAAGCTAATTATCTAAACTATGAATTAGCTATCAGGTGTTCTGAGCCAAATAAAAGGAGAGACTGGGACAGCAGCACTAGTTGTTTATGGTGAAAGAGTTGGCAGGAGCCACAGTGGTGTAAAATCTAGCAAAACACGGTGTGGTTGTTGTGGTTCAGTTTTTCACGACTTTGGAATTTTGGCTGTCAGGCAACAGAAGAAATACCCAGTGCAGAGTGGTTGTGATTTGCTTGTGAAAAGAAAACTCTTTATTTTTGTTCTCTTATGAATGTTGTCAAGGTGAATAACTAGGGTAGGCCAGTGGCCTGTGGAATCAGATCATTTATCTGTAGCTCAACCACCACCCATAATCTGGCCTATTACAACTTCTCCTTATTTTGGTTGTCTTTCAACATTCTTACTACTCTCTTCTTTATAACAGTTTCCCTTCTACTTTTTTCCCCTTCTTCCATCTGTACTGAAACCAGTTCTTCCTCCTCTTTGTCTCTCTGATTCTCTGCCTCCGTTACCTTCCTGCTTTGATTCTGACAAAAATGGGGAGTAGTAGGTCCTATTTAAAAGAGAAATTTGTTTGTTGTTGTTCCAGTTAGGGGCAAAAATCTCTTTGCATGTTATGGCTGAGAAAGCAAATTTATTATTGATTCACACCTAGTATTATAGAAAAAGCAAAGTTATATGCATATAAGCACTGATATCACAAATTAAGCTGTATATAAAATCATAAATTTTACAAGTCACAGGATCTCATCGTTGGGTGAAATATACATAATGTACACTCTGTTAGTTCCACCTTGCCTCTAACTTTCTTTACCTTAATGCTTATCATAAAACTTAATACCTTAATGACTAGTGCTGAAATTAAACAAGGTCCCTTCGGAAAATGATAAAACAGCAAATGAGCTGTAGCAAATTGGTTCTACAGTTTGTCACCTTTTTCCCTCTTCCTTACAGGAACACGCCCTTTTATTATTCTTATATTTTCCTTTTCTGACAGATCACATGAACAAAAGTGACAGCACTTTAAAAAATAAAATCAGATTCTGAAAGCAGTCAGAACCTCATATTGGAATTTCAGTCTTTGACGCTGAAAACAAATATCCAAGACAATTGTTAGTATTCTGCATTGGGCAGATAAAGACTTACGTTGGGAGCAAATTCTTCTGAGAGACATGCCTGATAAGATTATAAATTAGCTTCTACAGAGAAAGTGCATTTAAAGACAGATTTAATTGTTTGCCAATAAAAATCTCATGTTGCATGGAGATTTCAGGGCTCGTTTTAACGGCTGTTTCTTTCTAATGCCTTGTTTTAACAGTTTCGTTTTTGTTTGTTTAATGAATTTCATTCTTTTAACACAAAATTTGACTTTTTTATGACTTTTCATGACATTCTTCTGTATGGAAACAAGATTCTCCTTTTGCTATTCAATAATCGAAAAATGTTATATAGAGTTGGTTATCCTCTATTTCGACTGTGTACGGGATACTGAAAATAAATTTAAATGGTAACATGCAATGCCAAGATGTTTTGTAATGCATTTATGGGCACCCAAATTTGTTGTGTCCAAGACCCCTGATTTGTACATTGACCCCAAATAGTTAAATGTTTTCTCTATGCAAATACACAATGCCAATGCAAGGTGAGCAAAAACTCATGGCATGTATGTCCTTGATGGGCTATTGTGGTGGTTTCAAATAAAGTAAGAGCTGATTCTAAACTTTTTGGCCTAGGATTTAAATGAAACCAAATCAGAAATTGGGGGTGGGGGGGAATTTTGAAAATGTTTAGAGGTTATCGTTTGGAGAAATTCAGTTAAGCATCCAAACTTTTTGATCTTTATTTGTATCACTCAGCCTTTGAAGTCACTAATGTCTTCACTGATTAGGGAAAACACTCTCTTTCTCTAAAGCCTTTATTAAGTTCTTTGACCACAGATCAAAAACTGGCCTCCATCTGTGCTCGCACAATCACCGACAACTGTAGGTAATGGCTGTTACATATGAATTGCCCATGGAAATTCTGTCAGATGAGTGCAGAAGCGGTAGGTATTCTATTACCTGCATGCACCAAAAATTCACTCAAGACTTTGTGCATACACAAGAGAAATCTGGGTTAAGATTGTTCAAGCACTTCATTCCACAATGAAATAGTTCCTTACTATTTAGAAGAATAGAAGATTATTAAATTTTGAGTTGCTTTACCGCTCTCCCAAATTCAGTGGGGAAAACGTACACCTACTAAAAACAACTATGTTTCTGAGTGCATTCCAGCTATCACAAAGTAGCTTCAATCATAAACAAAATTCTTTCAATGAAGAAAAATATTTTTCTTTCTGAATAGGTAGCTAGGTTTTCAAAGAGGACCGTTGAGCACAGTGTACTGCACAGTAATTCTTATCACTGACTACTGTCATTTGAGGCCTTATCCAAAGACCCTTAAAGTCAGTGAACAGACTCCTGTTGATGTCAATGTGCTTTGGATCAGGTCTACAAAGAACACCTAATATCTTAGTAATCAGCATATTAGTTTGTAAATAAATGGTAATTCCCACACAGAATCCACTAATGAATACAGAGAAACTACTGTAACCTCCATTTCGGTAGGTTCATAGTGAACATCAAGCTGGACTTATGCTAAAGATTTAGCCAGATTCCCTTCACACCATCACTGCATCCTTGCAATTTTTTTTTTTTTTTTTTTTTTTTACTGATTTAACCTTTTGTTTCTAACAGACATTGCTCTTGGCATCAAAGGGCTTTAGGACATGTATTTTTGCTGATGTGCCAGTGCAGCAATTTATTTATGCATTGACTAAGTATAGTACTGCCCGAAAGGTGCACGACCTCCATCCCTTTTAAGTCATTTCCTGAGTAGACCAATATCGTTGAAGTTCAAACACTGACCCATGTAAATCGGGGTCTATAAAATTAGAAAGATGCTGAACTAGAGTATATAGAAATGTATGACATTCCCCTATTGTGAATAACAATCTCGTCTCTTTCCACCATGATAAACTTGGGTTGGATATATTTTACCTGTTTGTAATGTACATAAGAGCTTAGCATTACTGTCACTACACAGAAAAATTAACATTAGTATGTGTATCATGTAGCAGCAAGAAAAGACTCCTTGCAAGGTTAAACAAAGGGTCAGAACACTCTTAGAACTTTCATGTGGTAATTGTCATTATGTAACCCACTTATTTGGAGGATATGTACATTAGTGAGTATATTTGTAGTACCTGGTTTTGTAGAGACCATATAAGCCATGGGAAAACAAAAAAGCAGATATAAAACATTTATTAATACCTTTATTTAAAAAAAATCTGGGAATTGTATCTAAACATAATTTTATCTGAGAATTTAAATATTTAGGACACAAGAAATTTTTGGGGGAGTATTGGTTTGCGTTCATTTCACAAGTAGCAGATAAATTTGCAAATAGGCTGGATAGATACTTTGTTTATTTGTTCATAGGTGCCGTAAACCCCAAGATAGACTTTTAAAAAAAAAAAATTCAAAATGTTCATCAAAATTTTTAATTTTTCATAAAAATTTTCATTTCTTTTTCAATTGGCTACACTTTGAAAGAGGAAAGGATATGAGAGAATTCACTGATTCTGATTTCCACTCAAAATCATAACTACTTCTCTGTTCCAGGTTCACTCAAATATGTGCCCACTCTCACGTGGAATTCAGCTAAGATTTGCATAAAGCTTAGTAAACCTGAGTGAAGTTTCAATTTTGTTTAACACAAACAGACAAAAAAAATCCACCAGAACCAAGTCCAACCCCCTTCAAAAAGCAAAACAGCAACAGAAAACCAATGAGTTTGGGCTGGTTTAATGTTTCCACGCTTTTTGCATTCGGTTTGCAAAAGCTGAAAAAACAGTGGTCCAGTTTGCCCCAAAAATGGCAATTGTCCGTAAACAATGGATTGTAAGTAGTTAAACATCCAAACTATGGCCCCGACCCTGAAAATGTTTAAGCATGTGTACACTTCTAGCAGTTTCAATAGTGCTACTCACATAAGTAAACTTACATGCTTATGTGTGTGTGCAGGATCAGGGCCTATATGTGAAACTGGGAGAATTCCTTCCTGTTACACACTAGTTTACACGCAACTGAAAATTTCATTTTCCATACCCAGGTGGCTTTCATTTGTGGTGGGTACATGTGACATGTCTGTTTTGTGCTCACCAGGATAACCGGTGAGTCCACACAAATTGTGTTGTAACTTTTGCCATGTCATCTCTAGATGCTCTGAATTTTAGCATTCAATGGAAAACAACAATAAATTCATGAAGCTTTACTGCTTCTGCCAAATTTGACATCTTTCAGAGTATAACACTCTGAAAAGCCTGAACAATCCCTGCCAACTGCATGATTTAGCTGCTATAAAATCCCTCTGAATCAAACCCATTTAGAAATAAAAAAGAACTTGCCTGAGAATTTCATTGCACTGTTGGATACCCTCTCAAAGATCAATCACCTGTCCTCATTCTGTATTCCTGCTGTATTTTCTAGTTTAATCTTTTCAGCAGCTTACCGATTTCATTAAGGCTGGAATTTTAAAAGACTAGTGATTGCCCATGGAAGCAGGGAATGGAGCTGGGAGGAGAGTGTGAAATCTGGACAGCACGTTCCTCAATATGTTATTTGAAAGGACAGTCTTTTTTTTTTTTTTTTTTTAATCTGTTCGGTATGTGAGTTTCCATGGTTTGCCATTCTAATATAATTGCATTCTTTCCTGTACCTAGATCCACTCAGCACAGAAAAGTGGGTTAAAGCTTCCTGGTTCTCTGCAATTTGCAGCTCTAGTCCCAGTCTCAGCGTATGTTCCAGCAACCTCAGGACTGACTGCAATTGAGAATTAGCAGAGGGAGTTGCATGCCCCTCCCACCAGACCTGTCTCCAATATACCCAGGAAGGGGTGGCTTAGGAGCTAGCTACCACTGCTTTACATCAGCTATGAGCTCCCTCATGCCAGGGGAATCCTGAGCTGGCCAGCTCTGACCAGTACACACCTCCTTTGCACTGCCTGAGCATTGTTGGAATGACCAGTACAACCCCAGATAGTCCATTTGGGATAGATTGTAACTGGCCCTGGAATGGGTGCACAAGGAGGTTAGAGAGTGTAAAGAGCCCCCTATGCAGTGGCTGGTCCCAGTCTCATCAATGTACTCTCTTGTGTGTCTCCCGTCTGTTACATGGCCAGTCAGATGTTAATTCCCCTAAGCACTGAAACCTGCCTTCCTTCCATTGCTCTACCATTGAGGCTGTGCGGTTTGCCCTCCATGGTGGTTAAAGCTACTTGAATTCATACTCTCTGCTCTCTCCAAAAGCACACTGTTGGGGAAATAATCCTGCATAGTGCTCTGGGGTCTGCCCAGATCATACCCCTATCTTCTTCCTTAGCTTGGCATGCTCAATCTGAGAGCCCTGGGGCCATGCACTGCAGCCCAAGCATCAGTGTGTTCAGGGCTCATTTCTAGTTTTGGGACAGGGTGCGTTTAACTGGTTACGCCCCCTCCGTGCTGTCTTCACCCATTCCCCTCCCCTGCCCAACCACTTGAGCAGGAGGAGGAATAGTAGCCTTGAGGAGCCCCTGATCTGTGACTTACAATGCAGGTAGTTCACAAGTACTCCTGTTCTTAAAGTGGGGTAAGGAAATGAATTACAGCTCTTGCTCCCCTGTGCACAGGACAAGAGACAATTGTGCCCTTAGAAACCTTCCATTGTCACCTTTTAATCTTCTCCCTGCCAATGAAGGACAGACGCAACTCCCTTCAAATTTCCTGATAACGTTTCTTAAGACAAGAGTCTCATTTTATGTCCTTTATTCTGCCTCCCATCTACGTTTTCTCCAAAAATCATCTCTCTGGCATGATAACAATTAATGGGCAAACCCTGAAAGGTTCAGTGGTTCAACTCAGATAAGCCTAGAAAAGCTTGGCTGCTTATCTGAAATTATCCCAACTGCTCTGTTCTAAAGATCTGGAAATCTCACAGGAGGAGGCTTTCTCCAGGGATTTCTCGTTTTTGTAAGTCCCGGATGAGCAGAATGTAATACAAAAGAGCAGCCTCTCTGACAGTGCTTCATTTCTCCTCCAGGCCTCAGCTGACAGCAGAAAGTGCAGAGGTAGATGAGAGTGAAGACAAAGTTAACTGAACTGTGACAAGCTCTGGCCCAGATTCTGTTTGATTTCCAGACGTGGTCCTGATCAATTCTTTGTTATCTGAAGTTGTTTGCCCACCTCCAATGGGAGTGCACAGAATTCCAGAAAAAGGTCTAAAATGTGGAAAGAATTTTTATTCTGTTCTCTTTTGTTTTCTCATTTATGCCTTTTCTTTCAGATATAATCACTGGCTTCATGATTCTAAATGTGTTAGCAAACCAGCTCCTGAATACTGATGGCAGCCCTTTGGTTCTGTATACAAATGACCTCTGGTTAGTTTTTTCAGATGCATAGGGCAGAAGCATCCATAGGCTAGATTGTGAGTTGTCTTTACTTGTGTGGTTGGGGAGGAACATGTGTAATCACAGTCCCTGAGTATGGGGGACACAGAGACTTTTTTGTCCATGTGTCCCTAAGGGTGCACACAGCATTCAGAGAATGTGGGGACGAGGGGAATGGACCCAATACGCTGTGGGGTAGGTGGACTGGAGAGAATCAGGCTGTACCATCCTTATTGATCTAAACTCCCCCTTTGAAGCAGCAGCGATCACACAGGAAGGAATTATACCTCTCTTCCCTGTGCCTGGAGGCTGTGGGTAGATCATACCATCTTGTCCTATGGGAATATGGATAATGCCATATAGTGCACACCAGGCTGCCTATGGAACTCAGGCCTGGTCTACTCTAGGAAATAAGGTCTGTATAACTACATTGCTTAGGGGTGTGAAAAATCCACCCCCTGAGCAACACAGTTAAACCAGCCTAACTCCTAGTGTAGACAGAACTAGGTCGATAGGAGAATTCTCCCCTTGACTAGCTACCGCGTCTCTGGGTGGCCTCCTGTCAGCCTAGATAGCATATTCACTAAAGCACTACAGCAGTGCTGTTGCAGCACTTTAAGTGTAGACAAGCCCTTAGTGTGCCCACACAACCACCCTATGCTTTTGTTTCTCTTAATGATCTCTTGACTTCCTAGGAATAGGGAGTGCATTTTAATGTACTGTTTAATGGATCGAGTTTTCTTTACTGTGTTCCCCACTGAAGTTTTCATATTCCATCACCTCACTCCAAAAAGAGAACTTCTTTGTGAAACTAACTGTGTGGGTGTGTGTGTTGAGGTTCACACTCATGTATATAGCCATCTTTCCTCTCATTCCTGTAATTACCTCTACAATTCACCAAGATGCCTTTTTCAAGATTCAGTGGCTGGACTCCCCTTCATGACTATGAGTCCATGTTCTTCAAAGTCTTGCAGAATACAGAGCAAATTTTGTTCTACAGAAGGGGAGTTCTGGTTAAAGATCAAAAGCTGAATGCTATTATAAACATCTAATAGTTTTTTTTTGTTTTGTTTTAGGGTTGTTGGGTTTTTTTGTCAACCCTACAATATATCTGTCAAATCTCTCTATCTTCACAAAGTCATTCTTTCTTCTCAGGATCACAGAAACCAGAAATGGAAAAGATCTAGTAGGTCAAGTCCATCCCATTCTTTTTCAGAGGGAATATGATTCTGTCATAGCTTTTTTGTGCACAGTGTTGATAATGGAAAGAGGGGGTGGGGGAGGGAAGAAAAAAAGCAAACCAAAAAGGCACACAACTTCTTTCTCCCATGCAACTTTCTGGAAAGAGAAAGCTGGGAATGGAGTAAAAAGTATTTTAGATGTAAATATTCTTAAGCCTAAATTATTAGAAGGGACTAGGGATTTGGGGTGCCTCAATTTTTGGATACCTAAGCTGTAACATTTTAAAGGAACATGAGGGTGGGCACTCAGCACTTTGCAAAAATGCAGCCCCCTTTAAGGTCTCCCAAACACCCAAAAAGTCACTTTTGAAAATTCAGGCATTCGTTTTTGTAGAAGATGCTGTTTGATGTTGAAGTTCATCCCTCAAACTTTTTTGCTTCCATTTTTTAAAAATTAACCTGAATAAAAATTAAGATTCAAATTCTGTGATGATGTAACTCCACTAATTTCAGTGATGTTATACCAGCTGAAAATATGGCCCTCTTGAAAAGACACTTGTGCATTCTACAACTATCATAAAATTGTAATTAAACAATATAGAATGATGCATAATATTTGAACCATGAATAGGGAATTATTAGATATTATTTTGTTGGTTCACTTGGTGAAACATTTATTAAAAAAATCCACTCATAGGACAGCCTATTAAAATGATAGATTATCACTGCAAATATATGACCAAAGATTCAGTAAGTTAATTAAAGTTCCTTTGTTCTAATAGCTCATATAATGAGAAAGAAGTTTGCTAAATTAAGCATAGTAAAAGATTTTTGTCACCAGTTACATGTTGTTTGTTCCATGTATTCAGATGTTGTTAGATTTAATAATTTGGAAAATGTACCCAGGAGGAAGGGGGAAGGATATCTGTGTGCTTGTGCATGTGTGTGGTGTGTGTGTAATTCACCAATTAGACTCCTGAAGTCCTCTGACTGGGATTCAGGCTGCTAGCAGTAGTTACCCAAATTATTTGTCATCACCCGTAGAGAATATTTGATTACAAATTTACATAGGAAAGGCAACAGCCTATAATGAGAATATAAATCACCTTGGAATAGTGCCTTGACTGGAATGAAAGTGAGTACCCCCTTGTATTCAACCTGAGCATGCTAATGGTGGTGCATATTTATTCCGGGCCCTGTAATTAAAAACAATTTGAAGAACTAATGTTCCAGCAAGCTGAATAATGTCTGGATAGAAAAGTATGGATCAAAATACCATCTTCCTCATTTTCATGATGAAATGTTTCGTTTTTACTTTCCCTTTTTCCTAAGATTTGTTTTATGATCATGGGGTTTCTAAATCTGAATGTCCTCTTCCTATTTGGACAGTTCTGAGAAACTAATTTAATGTTGTACTGTAGTTTTATTCTTTATTAAATGTAAATTTGTACTTATGACAGTCCAAGTTATTTTCTTCCATAAGCCATAATGGAAAGGGAACTAGATAGATGAGATCAATGATTACAGCAAAGTGAGGAAGTGTACAATAAATATTCATACTCCTTATTAAATATTTTTTAAAAAAGACATCAAATTAGATTTAATTTTATATAGCTGATCTAAACTGTAAGATGAAATGAGAGTTAACTTCCACATGCATCTGGATTTGTTTGTATTCCATTCACAAATAATATAATATTAATGTATTGTGTACCCCGTCCCCCCAAAGCATGGCTAAAGCAAGTCTCCTTCCTGGTGCTTGCGACTTGGAGTGGCTTCTCCCCTTTCCTCACCTGGGTTGGGTCCTGGTTTCTTTTTTGTGCAACCTGGTGCCTCCACCCAAGGTGACTCCTCTCTGTGCCTAAGACACAAGGGGATGCTGTTCATTGGGGAAATGAATAATACTACCACTGCTTGCAAGGAATATAAGAACCAGTACACAATAAATAATACAGTACATTAACAAAAACCCCACAGAAACGACACACCCAAAAGTGACAATATAGCAAAGGGGGGCTTTATTGGAAGCAGGAAAAAAAGGATCTGGGGAAGGGAAAGGTTAGGGTTAACCATTAAGTACAAAATGTCCTATCTCCCAACACTTACAACTTTTCCCAAACCCCATGTCCCTCCCTGGCACCGTCCTAGGCAGATGGTATGCTGAGGGTGAGTCTGAAAACAAGTACCGCAGCTCTGTGAAGGTTGACCCCTTTAAACAAAGAAAGGGGTCCTCTGATAGTGTCTTCACCACTGGTCGGGGCAAAGTCCTCTCCTGGCTCCCTGCGCTGGCGTTCTGTGGAGGTGCTGGCTGGCTCTCAGTAGCTGAAGCCTGTTTGGGTCTCTGCAGGGCTAGAACTGCCTGACCTATGCTGTAGATCCCAAAGCTGTTCAAAGGCTTCATTTGTAGGGAGGGGATGTTAATCAGAGATTCCGTGACTGTTCTGCTTTCCTCTTAGCTCCCAAACTCCGAAGTTAAAACTGAAACTAAACCTAGTTTCTCTGTGTCTGAGTCAGGCTGTCCCCTCCCACTGAGTGACTGAGCAGCCCTGGCCCAGCAAACTACTTGGAGATGAGGCAGGAGGAGACTTATAAACTTCCATAACTCCTTCACTCCAGACAGCTCTCTCTGGGGAAATAAATAGAATAGTATATATAACCAAATAGATAAATATAGATATGACTGAAATGTGTGAAACTCCCCTGCACCTTATTAATTAATCTTACCGAGGTGTCACCTCTAAAATCCAATGCTAACATTTGCGTGTCGGTATTAATTATTTCAGTGCTGATCATTTTGGCAGATACAATGGGGCAGGGGGGGCAGAGAATCCCACAGGGGGTTGGAACTGTTAGTAGCTGCAGGTATTAGGAGCTGTGTCTTTAAGGACTGAGCTTGCCAGACAGAGAGTGAGGATAGGTTGCTGTGAAGGTCTTGTTGTTATGCACAGCTACTTGGAACCAGACAGTGAATAAGACACAGCTCTTGCAAATACTTAAGATGAACACCACACAGGAAATGAAATACAGAGGGAAGAGCAGTGGAGACACAGATAGGAAAGAGAGAGAGAAATAAAAAAGGAGTTTTGGGAAAGAAGAGAGACAGAGATAGCAGTAGCCCTATAGGGAAGAGTGTTTTCCTACTGATCGCTGCTGTATGTAACAAGAAGATGCTGAGTAAACAATACCTAAAGGTTTAGTTACCACAGAAAGGCCAAATTTGTTCTCTCTGTGAACTGTCCAATGATGGTAGTAGATCATTGTGGTTTGAGGGGAGTGGGACTGAGGCTCCACAAAGCGCAATTTACATGGTTAGGCAGAAGTACTGCAGCAAAGGATCTTCGGGGTGGGGGGCTTATAGTGAATCACAAATTGAATATAATCCAACAGTGTGATCCACAGTATTCTTGCCAGCAAGTTGAAGAAGTATGTATTGGATGAATGAATTATAAGGTGGATAGAAAGCTGGCTAGATTGTCGGGCTCAATGGGTAGTGATCAATGGCTTTATGTCTGGTTGGTATCAAGCAGAGTGCCCCAGGGGTCGGTCCTGGGGCCGGTTTTGTTCAACATCTCCTTTAATGGTCTGAATGATGGGATGGATTGCACACTCAGCAAGTTCGCTGATGACAGTAAGCTGGGGGGAGAGGTAGATACGCTGGAGGGTAGGGATAGGGTCCAGAGTGACCGAGACAAATTGGAGGATTGGGCCAAAAGAAATCTGATGAGGTTCAACAAGGACAAGTGCAGAGTCCTGCACTTAGGACAGCAGAATCCCCTGCACTGCTACAGGCTGGGGACCGACTGGCGAAGCGGTAGTTCTGCAGAAAAGGACCTGGGGATTACAGTGGACGAGAAGCTGGATATGAGTCAGCAGTGTGCCCTTGTTGCCAAGAAGGCAAACGGCATATTGGGCAGCATTGGTAGGAGTATTGCCAGCAGATCAAGGGAAGTGATTATTCCCCTCTATTCGGAACTGGTAAGGCCACATCTGGAGTATTGCGTCCAGCTTTGGGCCCCCCACTACAGAAAGGATATGGACAAATTGGAGAGTCCAGCGGAGGGCAACAAAAATGATTGGGGGCTGGAGCACATGACTTATGAGGAGAGGTTGAGGGAACTGGGCTTATTTAGTCTGCAGAAGAGAAGAGTGAGGGGGGATTTGATAGAAGCCTTCACCTACCTGAAGGGCGGTTCCAAAGAGGATGGAGCTCGGCTGTTTTCAGTGGTGGCAGATGACAGAACAAGGAGCAATGGTCTCAAGTTGCAGTGGAGGAGGTCTAGGTTGGATATTAGGAAAAACTATTTCACTAGGAGGGTGGTGAAGCACTGAAATGGGTTACCTAGGGAGGTGGTGGAATCTCCATCCTTAGATGTTTTTAAGGCATGACTTGACAAAGCCCTGGCTGGTATAATTTAGTTGAGGTTGGCTCTGCTTTGAGGAGGGGGTTGGACTAGATGACCTCCTGAGATCTCTTCCAACCCTAATCTTCTATGATTCGCAAAAAAAAAAAAAAAAAGACTAATATTCTAGGTGTATTAACAGGAGTGTCATATGTAAGATTTGGTAGGTAATTGTCTTGCTCTGCTCAGTACTGGTGATGCCTCAGCTGGAGTAGTGTGTCCAGTTGTGGATGCCACACTTTAAGAAAGACGTGGACACATAGGCCAGGACTCCATGGGCACCCACCAGCAGCCCCGCGATCAGCTCCTTCCCCTCCCTCCCAGCGCCTCCCACCTGCCGCGATAGGCTGTTCAGCGGCCTGCATTTTGGGCTGCTCAATGCAGATGGTGCAAAGTGGCTGGGAAACTGCCCTAAAGAGAAAGACAGGGATTCATTCCCCTGGGCTAAAGTAAACTCCTGGATGAGGTAAAGTCAGTATAGCCAGTTCTATGTTACTTACTCTCCCCTCTCCATAAAGGCTGTGCCAGAGGCAGGGACGGGGGCACACTAGGGCCAAGGCTGGTGCAGTAAGCATGATTTAGACGAGGAAGCTATTCTGGCTTCCACGGACCCCAGGACTGGGGGAGCAGAAGCTGATTTAAATGTAAGATTCAGCCCTATGTGTCCAGAGGTTACAGGTAGTGTGATGTCATGGAAGTGTTCAGGAATCAGCTTTGCATTTATAGTTGAGAGTGCTTGCAATTTTATTTTGGTTTGGTTTTTGTTATCAGGAGCAATTTTCCTTATTAGCTATCAGAAAAGGCATAGCTCATATGCTGCAATGTTGTTTGTTTATAGTGCTGCTTGGAATTTCACCTGAGACATTTCATCGGTGTTCCCTGATTTCACAGCACTTTCTTATTATATGACTTAAACCTCGCTTTATGGATTTTTTTCGCCTCTAATAAAAAAGCAACAGGTACATTTTGTCTGTTTCTTAATGGTTGTTTTTACTCTAGTTATTTATGTCCTTTACAGGAGCCAAGTTAATACCATACAATGTCAATATTCCTCCAACATAGTTATGCTGGAGTTTTACATCTGTGACCTTTTCCCCTGTAATTAATTGCAGCTGAAATTAGATTCAATGTAAGTCTTGCTCCAATTAACATGAAATCTGAATAAAACTGATTCGACAATGGTTGTCTGCAAAAACCATTCCAGTTTTGCTTTAGATAACTAAGTGACGATCCTCACATCTCTGCAGGACTTCTGTACTTAGGAAAAGTGAGAATTTTTAAGGACAAGCTCTGTAGAGAATAAATCAAATCATGGCTCTGCTCTTGACCTCAACTCCTCAAGCAAGTCACCTCTTCACCTCCCTGTCTCTCTCTTTCCCCTTTCATCCTTGAGCGGTCTTGTCTATTCAGAATGCAAGCTCTTTGGGGCAGGGACTGTCTCCATTCAACTGCAGTCTCAGCTGGGGCCTCTAGGTGGTGCTGTAATACAGATAATTGTCTAGGGGCTTCTCTACACAGAGCTGCAAGGCACACTATGGGGGAGTATGATTTGTAAAGCACACTAACATGCTGCTCATTAATCAATCCATAGACCCTGCTGGTGGAACATAGTAGGGAATTTTTAGTGTGCACCAGCAGAGTCTATACTGACTAATTAATGCACAACATATTAGTGTGCTTTAGAAATCACGGCCCTGTGGTGCTTATTACCCCTCCATGTAGACAAGCCCTAAGATCTTTGAGTACGTTTCCCTTATTCTCTTTCTACATCCCATTAAACGACACATGGTGGAGTTATAAAGGGGTGTTTTGTTTTAGACATCAAAAATACCATCTTGCCATCATCTGAGATATTTATCTGGGATTAAATTTTGTTTAGCCCAGATGGACTTGGAGTCTGTTTTCTGAACTTTCATAACATGCAGATTGGATTACTATAATTCTTTATTTGCACATTATCCAACATCTTTTTTGCAGCAATGGCAGCTGGCTCATCTCAGATGGCCAGAGATTGCTTTCTGGCGCCCACAGGAGAAAATGCATCATATTTATGCTGACATCATCCTCTTATTGGCTTCTGATTCCAATCCAAATTGGTCTTCAAATTAGATTTTAAATTCATAAGGGCCTTATAATGGAGCCACACCATCAAAACTTCTACCAGGCTGCTATGATCCCAGAACCCCTTTAAAAGGGATGGAAGAGGTCGTGCTACAGTGCAGAGAGAGGCTCAGAAGAGTTAATGCAGATCCAGTTCCACTAACTCTGTTACCTTTTCCATGAGCTTTGAAGGGTGACAATGCACAACTGCCCGCCCCTACCTTTGACCCTCCTCCTTCACCTCTCCCGCCAATTTGCTACTGCAGCCATAGATCCCTGGCCCTACAGAGGAGGCTTTGTGGGTCTCAACAATGGAATAGTGCTGAGTCTCTGAGACTTCAACGCCAAGTCATGGGATGTAGTAGAACAATCCTGAGACACCATGTGAGATGGATACAGAGGTTAATTAAAGTTATATATTAAAAAGTGACCCTTTAAGGAACAAGAAGGAATGTTCAGCAGAGGGGAAATGGAGAGAAAATGACCCATTATTCACAGCGCCCCTCAGAGAAGGAGGAATTGGACCCAAGGTAGTGGATGGAAAAGCATTTCATTTCTAGCCTTCTCAAGCACTTGGTATTTCAGAAGTGATTTATCTGGAAATATGTGTGAGTTATTTTGAGGTTGTTATGATTATATCATTTGATGAGATTTTTTTTTTCTTTTTTGCACTGTGGACTTTAAAGTGAGAGAGACAGCCTGGAGATAGCTTGTGATTTGTTTAATTAACTGGCTTTCTTTTTATGGATGGTTGCTTGCAAGGCTGCTCTTTCATTTGGTGATTGTTTTTGTTATTAATGATTTCAGACAGAGCTCTTCACGTATCAAGTGCAAGTTTCTGCCAAGCCAGTGAAGAAATCACACAAGAGGATTTTTATTATTATTTATTTCATTTATTTCCTGCAGCTGGTTTTTGTTTTCTGTGGCACTTTTCTCCATGGTGCACTGTGATTGTTAGCACTTTACATTTAAAAAACATTTTTTAGGAGTTCAAAGCTTTTCATCTGCAGTTTTGCAAAAGGAGTATTTGTTTTCCAAAGGTGCGGAGAAACATTAAAGTTAAACCATTTTGAAATTTGCATTTGAAATTTACATTAGTGTGGTATGTTAATTTGTAAGTGACTTTACTGGTCCCAAAACATGCTGGATGAACAGCCCTGGAGATTGAAATCCTGCCTTTTATCCACAGGCTCAGTATAGCAAGAGAAGTAGTAACACAATGGGCTTTAGTGTTGTGCTTTAACCTTGACTTTCATGCATGTGCCAACCTAAACCTAGTTGCAAGAGAGGAAATTAGGTCCAAGTGAGATGGCGGCTTTGTAATATGGGTGCTGGTCCATTCAGTTACAACCACCAACTCAATTCTTATTTTCATGTGAGAAATAGAATGGTCTTGTGCTTCAGGCAGTGGCTTGACTTTAGGAGATCTGTGTTAATTTCCAGGCTCTGCCAGAAACAGCTGTGTGATATTGAGTAAGTCATTTAATTTCTCTGTGCTTCAACTCTCTGTATGTGAAACAGGGAACACAATACTTAACTGCATCTCTCTTGTCTGTATAGATTGTAAGCTTGTCAGGGCAGGGACAGTTTTTTTACTATGAATATGAACAGCACCTAGTAGAATGAGGCTCACTAGGAGCAACCAAAATACAGATGATAAATAATAAGAATAACAGGCTATTGAGTTTTTTTTTTATTTTCTGCTTCCAATTTTATCAGCCATGCAGAACTCCCTATTATAACTGCCAACTGTTTAACTGGTTTACTTTTTATTGAACAAACTTACTTGATGATTTACCTACTTACAGTAAATCATCTTAATTATTATGATTTAAGGTTAAAAATGGTTCTGTTGGACAGTGCTGCCTCTTTTCTTGCTTTTTGAGTTTTATTATTCATTCCCCTTTCTTCAGTAGAATGTACAAGGGGCAATATTAAGGAATGAGGTGGTGACTGGAGAGAGATTGCTTTGGGTAATGTATTTTGCTACTGTTATTCATGATGGAAACATTCTGCATTTGTGTTTATTTCCTGCAGGGCAAATCCTGAGATCTTTACGCACACTTTTATGACTACCTCCACCCCATTGAACTCAATGGGAGTTTCGGGTTTAGCCTAAATAAGGCCCTCAGGATGTGTCTCTATAATGCACATTGGGCCATATTCTTTTGTGGCATGACACCATTGAGAATTTGACCCACTGCATTCATCTCTTTGTTTCTAAGAATCTCTTGTCTTTGCCTGTTCTCAGTATGTGCATGAATCTGTTTCACTGTTTCACCCAGGTAGTGAAGAATTTAAAAACAAAAGCCACAAAAATCAGGGCATATGGCCCATTGCCGGAGAATAGGAATAGACTGCTATTATTGTGTGTCATTTTGGGAAGTGGTAAGGTGAAAATTTTCCATGTTTTAAAACCATGGGAAATAGAGAGAAGCTTGTCAGAAGTACAGTCTCTCGTCTTTTCTCCCATCATGGCTGAATCATGCTATCATGTCTTCAGATTCTGGCCTCAAACAGGCTCTTCAATGCATAAGCATTAAGTGGCAGAAAGTACTTAGGGTCTCTCATTGGAGGCTAGAAGAGCCTGGAAGAAACCTGAGACCAAACTAAAAGATTAGGAGCCAGATATCCTTGAAGGAGAATAGTGTTATGATTTTGCAAGTTCCTCAAAATGCTTCCCACTTCCTACTCATACCACCCTTTATCTTGTCTTCTTTTTAGCTACTTTTCATTAAGGTGGTGACAATTTACTGGCAAAACTGGGTGATGATGTTCCATGTGATTGATGTTAAGAAAATATATATCTACATATCTCTGACCCTAATGTCCGGGGCATCCTCCTAGGGTATTAATGTATATGTTGAATAGGATGGGAGATAGGACGGAGCTTTGCAGGGCTCTGCAGGTGGATGAGCTGCTGACCAAGAATGAAACTTAGACCCTGGGTGGTAATTGAGAAGATTGTTTGTGTCAATAGATGGCTTTTTGAGCACCCAGCTAGACGATTGCATATGTCAGGTGGACTGTGCACTGTACTCTTAAAAAGAGCTCTTGAGAATCAGTGTTACCAAAGTGATCAAGATCTTCTTACTGTCTTTCACAAGGGGCATGTGTCTGAGTCAGATGGGCTGGCCTGAACTTCCTTCAGTGCTTGAAAAACTCCTGGTTGCCTGAATGGGGAAACTATCTCAGGAGTGTGCTTTATTAGCTGCTTGGTGCAGAGTTTCTTGCTCCTGGGGTCCAGACAGCTTTTCCCAGATCTGGGAGATTTTACTTGCTCTAACTAGGCTGAGACTTCCTTGCAGCATGAGGTAGTAGTGTCTCACAATGTGTGAAGGCACTCTAGGTTGCCAGTCAGTTCATAACATAGAGCATGGATGTTTGTCATGTCTAGAGATGGTTGGAAATGTTCCCACAGAACTTTTTTTCCACTGAAAAATGCCAGTTTGTCAAAAGTGAAATGTTTCACATAAACTCTGATTTTGGTAAAATAAAAATTCTGGGGAAAATGACTTTTCATGACATTCTTTTAAAATGTAATGTTACAGAATCTAAAATAAAAACAAATTGAATTCAGAATGAAACTTTTCAATTTGATTGAAACAAAATGTTTTAATAACATAACATTATTCCCCCCCAGAATTTTGTTTCACTGGAAATTTTGATTTTTTTAAATCATTTTGTTTCAGAACAGAACATTTCAAAATTGTGGACTTTCTCGTTAAATGGAAAATCTGGTTCCCACTCAGCCCTCAACATGACTTTGCAGAAAGGTAACTCATACAGGGCCGGCGCTTCCACTAGGCGACCCTAGGTGGTCGCCTAGGGCGGCAGGATTTGGGGGGCGGCATTTTGCCATCCTCGGCGGCAATTCAGCAGCGGGGGTCCTTCCGCTCCGGGTCTTCGGGGCGCTTAGGTGGTGGGTCCTGGAGCGAGTGAAGGACCCGCCGCCAAAGCGCCCCGAAGATGTGGAGCGGAAGGACCCCTGCCACCTAGGGCAGCAAAAACCCTGGCGCCGCTCCTGCACTCATATCTATATAGAAATTGAAGCCAATTCATTTGAAGGAAAAGGACATTTTAGTAACTTAATTCATCAATTTTGCAACACCCTTCTTCTTTTCTCTTTCTCGCCAGTGGCACTGAATATAGATAATGTTATGTGTTTATGTGTAGTGCAGTACTGTACACACAATTGTTTAACAGTATCCTGTTTAGCTATTGCCTTGCTTATGTATAGTCTCTTGATCTTTCTTTTTGTGAAAGTAGAAAGAAAACACAAGAAATGTGGGCTTATTTTTTTAACTTAATGGTCAAATATAGTTGTTTGCATTTTTTAATTCTGATAAACTAAAATAGATTTCCCCCCTCTATTTTTCATTATATTTACTATTAATCAAAAATACATATGTATGGCTTGGGCTTTCAAGTGAAGTTCAAGGAAAATTTAAGAACTCCTGGGAATCTGCAAACCATCAGTAGCGACAAGCATTAATAAACTGAGTGAGTTTTAAGGCAAGAGTTGATATTATTTTTGTGATGGCTTTGTTTCAATTATGCGCCATAAAATACTATCAGGAATGTTTTATGAAAAGTGAAACTTGAACTAAAGCCAAAAGTGCATGAAGTTCTCTCATTCATAACTTCATTTATTCATGGATGAAACATACTCATTGCCTTTGGTAGCATAAAAGCAGTGTTGCAACAATACACACAATACTGTGTTCCTGAAAATCACAGTGGATTGAAGAAAAGTCAAAGAATTTTAATTCCTTGGTTGAAAAAGGAACTCCTGGCACACTGATGCAGTTAAAGAAATGGAAAGAAATATCATGCAATAAAGAAATTAGTTCATCTAATTGCACAGCATTTGCAAAATGCGGCTGTAATAACAATAGAGGTCAACGGAAACGTTGCTTAGCAGTTTATAATTACCCCCTTGCCTGTTGATCAATTTTACATTTATTTTATGACTCTGTGAATCATGCTATGAAAGGAAAAGCGTACAGCTGGCATAAATATCATCTACTACACAAATGAAGGACAGGAAGAAATAAAAACTTTATGAAAAAGCATGAAGATAACATAAAAATTCTGTACAATTATCTCTGTCTCACCACGAAAGTGATTACTTTCCTGGTGGATGTTAGTAAAATAAAGGCTTAAAACAGAGATGCCAGGCTGTAAATTACATTTTTGAATTATACATCTGAATCAGTTATGTCTCTATAAGAAAAGGCTATAAATAATACACAAAATGACCAGATTTGTAATTTTTTTTTACACTTCAACATTTGCTGTGTTTCAAACACTTAAGTGTGGGGGGCAGGGATAGCTCAGTGGTTTGAGCATTGGCCTGCTAAACCCAGGGTTCTGAGTTCAATCCTTGAGGGGGCCATTTAGGGAACTGGGGTAAAAATCTCTCTGGGGATTGGTCCTGCTTTGAACAGGGGGTTGGACTAGAGGTCACTTCAAACCCTTGTATTCTATGATTCTAAGTAAGGACATTGGGCTCATCAATGAATTTCATGGATTCTTGTGACAAGAAAAGAGGAGAAAAAAAATTCCCAGGAATTAAGACTCTGATGACTTTGCCACAAGGAGAGTTCTGTAAGAACAAGGTCTACTCAGAGACTAGCCAATTTATGCAGTTACCTTCAAAGTACCTTTACTCATAGAACAGAAATTTAAATCCTTAACATTAATTTTTTCTGTAGTAAACCTGAAAGGGAGAGTTTTAGACCATGGATGTTTTCAAACACATAATTCCAGCATGATGTGAGTCAGGGTTCAACTGTTATTTTATCTATTTTTCCATTTAATTTATGTTGTCATCTTCCTTGCAATGGCTACTTATAAAGCTGTTAGACTCTTTAGTGTAGCAAGAGGATTCCAAACATTAGTAGCTCACAGGTTGCAAAGCGTGACGGATGAAGCTTCTGAGGTACCCAAATAAAACCATTTCTCTTCGTCTGCACGTTTTAGCTCAGAGTGCTAATCTGTGTATAAAGTAAGTGAATTTAGGGCAGATTGAGACCTCTATAGGCTTCAGATCTCTTTTTTTATTCACTGACCAGGTATGGTGTGGGCAGCATCATACAGCTATCTCATATCTTAACCCTGAGCAAGACTAATCAGCTGAAGTTATGGTGTGTGTAGGGAGGGAGAAGGCGCGAGAGAACATTTGCTTGAACAAAAACTACAAGTTCACTTTGACAGTATTTGCAAGCTTCTGTATTCACTTCCTGTGGACATTCATGTTAACGCATTTTAATTCACAATAGTGTTTGTGTATTGCCAACTGACCCCAGTCATTGGCAGGCGGCATCAAACCTGGGACCTCTGAAGCTTAGTGCATGAGCCTCTATTGCATGAGGCTGTAGCAGACTCATGAATCTCTAGATGATCTAGGTGCCGCTAGAAGCAGACAGAGCGCCACACCAAGCGAACATGAGTTATATTTGCAGAATGAGAAAATGTCACTGATTGTATTCACAGACATATTTGTTCCCAAAACATCCATGTAGCCATTGTGGAAGCTGTTTGTGTTTGCTTGGAGGTCATCTAGTTTGGCAATAGGAAACCTCTGGTCAAAAATTTCAAAAGTGGCCTCTAATTCTAGGTGCTATATAAGAGCTGAGTACTCACAACTGTATTTAATGTCCACGGGAGATGGAGTTGCTCACCACCTCTGATAATCAGAGCCAAGACATCTCAGGACTAGCATCCAAACACTGAGGCACCCAAAATCAGAGAAAGCAGCGAAGAGTCCTGTGGCACCTTATAGACTAACAGACGTATTGGAGCATGAGCTTTCGTGGGTGAATACCCACTTCTTCGAATGCATGTAGTGGAAATTTCCAGAGGCAGGTATAAATATGCAAGCAAGAGTGAGTCAGGCTAGAGATAACAAGGTTAGTTCAATCAGGGAGGATGAGGACCTCTTCTAGCAGTTGAGGTGTGAACACCAAGGGAGGGAAAACTGCTTTTGTAGTTGGCTAGCCATTCACAGTCTTTGTTTAATCCTGAGCTGATGGTGTCAAATTTGCAGATGAACTGAAGCTCAGCAGTTTCTCTTTGAAGTCTGGTCCTGAAGTTTTTTTGTTGCAGGATGGCTACCTTTAAATCTGCTGTTGTGTGTCCAGGGAGGTTGAAGTGTTCTCCTACAGGTTTTTGTATATTGCCATTCCTAATATCTGATTTGTGTCCATTTATCCTTTTATGTAGGGACTGTCCAGTTTGGCCGATATACATAGCAGAGGGGCATTGCTGGCACATGATGGCGTATATTACATTGGTGGACGTGCAGGTGAATGAACCGGTGATGGTGTGGCTGATCTGGTTAGGTCCTGTGATGGTGTCGCTGATGTAGATATGTTGGCATCGAGCTTTATTTCATGGATTGGTTCCTGAGTTAGAGTTACTATGGTGCGGTGTGTAGTTACTGGTGAGAATATGCTTCAGGTTGGCAGGTTGTCTGTGGGCGAGGACTGGCCTGCCACCCAAGGCCTGTGAAAGTGAGGGATCATTGTCCAGGATGGGTTGTAGATCACTGATGATACGTTGGAAAGGTTTTAGCTGGGGACTGTATGTGATGGCCAGTGGGGTTCTGTTGAAAATGTTGTCCTCACTCAGGTTCAATCACAGAGCACTAACAGTGAATTGCAAAGGCTGAATGCTCTAAGCAGTAGTCACAGTGACTAGTTCATGAACAATCCTCAGGCTGAGATGCATTCACATTAACCATTTACCAAATGATTTTGAATAACAAATACATTTGTAAAAATCAAAAGCTGTCTGCTGCTGATTCAAGAACAGAAGAAGAGTCTGAATTTGTCAGATAAATTATTTGCTATGAATAGTTCATCCAACTCCCCTGGAATACATAGTGTTAAGTGTCTGGTGTTTTCTATTCAGAAAATGAATAGAGCAAGAATGTTCCCAGGCAAAATCTCAAGGGGTGTTCAGGTCTTAGATGAGCTCCTTCTCAAATCCCAAAGAATACTCTGTCTGGGTGTGCATTTCATATAGGATTTGTTCACTATTTTAGACCCCCAATCTATAGTGTGTACACACGTTTCCTAAACTCACACCTGGATAAGCACTAATATCAGCACAAAAAGGTGTGAGTCCAGCAGCTTCATGCATAGATATTAGAATGCACACAATTGAAACCCAGTTGTCTAAAAGTGTTTTGTACATACAATTATAACATCTGCACACCGAGGCGTTAGGACCTTTTCATCTGTGCTCATAAGTATTAATTGATCAACTATGTATAAACAGGTGCATTGATGCACAAAGTTGTGTATGCAGAAATAGAAACTGGGGTGAGGTGCCACTGAAAATCATAGTTTGTTATATTTTGGACTGATATTGACAACGTAAGTCTGGACTGTTACTCAATCATGATATACAGCTATCCTACAAATACTAATCCATTAAGAACTGTAAGTATTTGCCTTTTAGCAGGCTGAGAGGCAAGGAAAGTGTGACATGAATACATTTGTTTAAACTGACTTTAATGCATTTTGTTAGTAACTCATATTGTGTATGTGAGAATGTTAAAAGATAATTCAGTAGACTTTGTTAAATTATTTCGTGCTACCATTGTCAGTGTGACTTACTTATGATGGTACTTCACGTTGCGAGCAAGACTGCACTACATGTCAAATCAAAACAAGACCTTTAATATTCACACAAGTATTGTCAATACTATTATTCTTTGTGTAAAGACCTATAAAGACAATTTTTATTTCTCTTCATTAAAGTAACAACTAGAAGAGTGTCAAGCTTCCTCAAAGATCTACGAACTTGACACACAGCACATCACAGAGTCTTGTTATTTACACATTCGAAACTCTCCTTGTTTTGCTTTCAGACAAGGTGTTTTCTTCACATCCCAGTGGCAGGTTGACAAACAAACATTCCTTGGAGTGAATGCTAAAATTAAAATGCTTAGCAGGCTTTTTGAACTGTATAAGGCCAATTCCTGGGAGGTTTTGGAGACGGAGAAACCTCAAGATTTGGCCCATATTGATTAACATTTGGGAATATGGAAACAAATCTACTTTTGTAGGCATGGTTCAGCCTAGGTGAAAAGGAAATTGATAGGTGCAGAGCTTTTAATATGCCAACACACAAGAGCAGTTTTGGGCAATTGGAATAGGATACAGGATTAGTTTGCTCCAAAAAAAATTTTCCCATGATAGATGCTAGGAGTTAACTTTGTGGAGTTTTGAGGTCTGTCTTTCCAGATGGGAGATATCAGATTTTCTATCGAAACTCAAATTATATTGCAAAAAGTGTGGTAGGGTGAAGAGGGGAGGAGTGCTTTGTCTTTAGAATGGGATATGTCTCCAATAGTAGGGCAATCCAAGGGATGATATCATGTTTTTGAAGGAGCCATAGGTATTTCAGTAGGTAGCACCTTTCTGTGTGAATCAATACCGAACCCAATACCCCAACCTGGTGCTGAAGACTGGGAAGAGTTGTTGGTAATTCAAAAGAGATGGACACTTTCTTCCAAGTACATCTGTGTTAGTGTGGGACTAAGTGCCAAGTGCAGTGTTTAACACTTAACTGTCGTGATAACTATACACATATATTAGGTGCAATATTGCACATATTGTTTTGAAAAATCAGATCTTCCTCACAACTGTCATTTCTGTGCACAGGTCTGAGTGCCAGGAACTACTGCAGTCGTTCTGGCTCTGACAATGACTTACCGTTTGCCCTTTGGCATGCCATTTAACTTCTGTGCCTTCCTCCATTTACCCATCAGTTAAATGGGAATAATCATACTTCCCACTCACGAAGATTAGTTTATATTTGTAAATTGTTTTGAAGGTGTCACGTGCTAATGTAACTACTCTGTATTACTCCAATTGAAAAGCTAAGGGGACATTTTCTAGATGTGACTTGAAAATATTTATTTACAATTTATGTTGAAAAGTATAGAATTTGTTCACCAGCCATGACTCACACATTAAAACTGAATTGTTCTTTTCAGTGTTGTAATAGAGGCTAAAACCAGTGCTCATGATTATCTTCTATCCAGCTTTGCCCTTTGAAGTGTGAAGGATGAGTATTAGTCTCAGTGGAGCCCAGACTACAGACATTCTTCTAGTTTTGTTAGGCACTTCGCTCACATTAATTAGGAGAAAATGTTTGAACCATTTCTAATAAATCAAATTTCTAATGTCTGTAGAAGCTTTCCCATTTTCTTGAGCACTGCTTCATTTCAGTGCTTCTTGGAGTCCTATATTCCCCATGCTTAAAATGTACCTGAGGATTGAGTGAATAAAGGATGAAGTGGATATCAGTTCTAAATAAAAAGAAGATTAATACTTTAAAAATGTAACATACCAATGATGCAGTGCTAATTCCACTCACTTGGGCTTGCTGAAATCCTCCAGTAGGCATAGGAAGATAATGCTTATTTATGGAGTTCTGCATGAGAAGCCTCTTTTGGACAAAAGAAGCAATGGTATTTTTCTCATACTAATGTTTGCTTTCTGTATTGCAGTCCTGCTTGACTCAGACATATCCAAATGTTCTTTGTAAAAATAACAAAGAAACAACTACTGGAAAACTGCATCTGCATACTCAGAAATATCTTTCTTACATGATTTAAAGTGTCTGAAAACTTATTGGAAATTCAACATACAGACTTTTGAGCAAACACAAGTTCTCCTCCATTCAGAATGATCAAAAATTACCTACCAGAATCATATTCAGTCGTACCTAGAAATACATGTTGTTTCCTTTATTGTGGATACAATTTAATGATGATATATGCTTTGGGGACCTGATGATTACTGGGTCCTATAAGTCATTTGGGATCCACAATTTGATCATTAGTATAAATACTAGACATTCTAAATAACTCATTCCCTCTGCTACATGGTGGTGCAAGCAGTTAGAGCTAAAATAGTGGTGTGTATATAAATATGTGCTCTAGCACTTGCTCTTCACAAAAATTAATATGAGCAAAATGTTCTTGCATGATGTTCATGGAAAATTAATATCCTGGGGGGACAAGCACAGCTGAAGCAAGCCCAATTTATACTTTGCATGAATGGTTCAAGGACACATTTCCCGCACACACACCCCAACCCAACCCCCACACCCATTAACCCAGCTCCGTTGCTGAAGCTTATTAAAAACTCCTATTCCATTGTGGTGGTGGTCCCATTTCTGAACCTCCTCCTTGGCTGCCCCTATGTTTTAGTTCACTTCCTGCTTATATGGAATTTCTGAAATGCAGCCAAACTAAGGCTCACTATTAGAAGTTATAGCTAAGGCCATTTCCCATTGTTGTCATATATATCTGCTGTATTGCATAAAGACTGGCTTATTACCCTATATGCTATGGAGGAGAATATCCCTCTCCTACAATGAATGCATATCACATGTTGGCAGCGGTTTTACTTTGCAGTAGAACACCAACAGCTTGATAATAAAACGTGATTTCTCTAGTAGTATGATATTTAAACACATTTGGCATATTCATTAGGATATTTTTTGCATAATACCAGAATGTGAGGTCCAGCTGATGGTTAAAAACATTGTGACTTAACCTGACTTGACAACCTATTCATCACAATCAAGATTTTTTTTTTTAATCTTGCTGGAATCTTTTAGAGAAGGCTTGATTAAGGATGTTGTGAAATACCGTATACAAGAGCAAATCTACTAATCAATAAGAGGTGCTTCATCATGCACTCTTGTTCCAACCAGTATTTATTTGGATCAGTCACTCTCTCCCGCTGAATTTGATGATGCTATCTAAACTAATAGAAATGCTGCATTTCCAAGATATTACTTGTGAGGTGTCTGGATGCATATATAATAGGAGATACTGCAGCGTGTGTGTGTTAGGACTGACATTAGCCAGAGAAAACTATTCAACTGAGGATAACACTGAATGAAGAAGTATCCTGAGTTACACAAGTAACATGGACATTTTAACTATTGCCCCTGCCTTTGACTTAGGGCATGTCTACACTACAAAATTAAGTCGACCTAACTTACATCGGCATACAGCCACCATAGTAACTACATTGCTTGTGTGTGTCAACACTTTGCTTCTTGTGTCAGTGGTACACATCCTCACCAGCAACGCTCGTATCAATTGTACTCTCAGTGGGGGGGGGATTGTGGGATGGCTTCTGTAAGCCAGTAACAGTTGATATAAGCAACACAGAGCCTACACTGACACTGCGTAGCCCTAACTACATCAACATTGGCTCTACACCTCTCATGGCAGTGGAGTTATTAAGTCGGCATAGAGGGGCAGTTACATCAACAGGAGTGAAATTTTAATGTAGACAATTCCATAGTTAGGTTGATGTACGCTGCCTTGAGTTGACCTCATTTTGTAGTGTAGAGACCAGGCCTTAGTCTACGGAGGCACAATAAGAATTGAGGTTACCAACACCTGGCAAAAACCAGGCCCTTATCTGCAATTCTATATGAAGAGAACTAATATGGAAACTCACAAGTGACTGGGTGGTAACTGTGGGCATAGACGACTCGGGCTTCCCGAAAATGGGGGGCACAATCTAAAGGGGAGGACACGTGACTGCCCCCTGTGTCTCCTCAGCCCAGCAACCTCCCTGACCTGTGCTCAACAGAGTTACCTGTGGTGGGAGGGGGTCTATTCTTCTCCCACTGTGCCTCCCCACCCCCAGCACATTTGGCTGCTCTCCCTGGCTCACACCAGCTGAAGCTGGGTGCTTCGGGTCACTGCTCTATGCAGCGCGTTGGCTGTCTGAGAGAGAGCCCAGCTGCGGCAGCGGCCCGCCCCGCCCTCTCTGCTCCCCGCCCTGGCCCAGCTACCGGGAACGGGGGCCGAGTGAGCCGGAGTCCCCATTCCCTCCTGGCATGTTTCCAGTGAAACGTTGTTTGTTTAGTGGTAACCACTGTAGATTGACTCATGCTACGGCATGTCTCTTTATAGCTCTAATAATTAGTGTTTCTTTTTCCATGTCAATTAGCAGACTTTTTCAGAAAACTCATGCATCAGATTCAGTTTTTCTCACACAGCACATCCAGGAGGTTCATGCACTCCGTAAGGGTGGATAGAACAAGAGGATGTTAAAAGTCTGTATGAACACATAGGTCCACATCCTCATCTGGTGTAAACTGACATAGCTCCAGTGATGTCAATGGAGACTTACTGATTTACAACAATGGAAGATCAGGTCCATTGTTACCTTCTGGAAAGACGGCTAAAAGTTTACACTTAATACAAAGCGATACCTACTGTGTCAGACATATGGAAATGAAGTCAGGAGACTTCTGTGGAATGGTTAGAAAACCTTTACCACAGAACAGAACATAGCATTATTATTATTATATTTATTTGTTATGAAATAGAAATGTTAAACTACAACTTTTGCTTTTCTCCCACTATGATTCAACCCTACATAACTGAACTGGGGAATAATCTATCCCCAACGGAGAGACATACACCCACTCACATTTGCATTGTCTCCAAACATCTCTGCTGCAGGCATGGGAGGGAAATAAGGGTCTATGTGCTCAGTATGTAGGACTATGGGAACATATACCACTTTTAAAAGTCCTGATTTAAGACCTCAAAATGGACTACATATTTGGGGAGTCATCAGTTTAAATTACTTTTAGGTGCTTATATACTGTGATGATGGGTGTGGTATAAATTACATATATTATTAGATGTATATTAGATTTTGTGGGGAAATGAGTCTGCAAACAGATGTTGTAACAGGGTTTTTCTTCTCCACTGTTAATACCTAGTTTGTTGTTTGTGATACATTGTTGTTAGAGTTCTTTTGCTCATAGCAGTATGGTTGAAATATCCGTACGACAGACAAGTATTAAGTACGATACTTTGCAGCATATGACCTGAATAACTTCTAGTCATTTTGGTCTGTGTGATGTGTGTTTTAGAACTGACTCTCACAAGAGACTGGGAAACCTGCTATCAATGGAGTAGCAGACTAGTGAAGTCACACTAAAAAACTTTTATTTGTTAACAAGAAATTGCTTCTCAAAATAAAGGCTAACCCACTCTGAGTATCATGCTAGTATTTCTGGAGGACTTATTTATCTTTCTTACTACCTTTTAGTTATTGTATTAGCAATTTTTTTTCTATTTCATTTTTGTGATTTCAGATGAACATTACAGCTTACCACCAATTCAGGTCTCAGAACACAAATCAGTGTTCACATCAGCAGAGACTCATTACTGTAACATTCTTAACTGGTGCTTAAATACTTAGTATCCTGTCCATTGGCTTTACCCCGCTTCACCTGACTGCAATTGCAAAACCACAAAAGGGGGAAAATGGTATAACAGAAGACGATGTACTTTTTGGTTTGTTACCCTACTCAATCCAACCCCATTTGTCTGTCTTGTCCATCTGTTGCATCCTGTCCAACACTTAGGGCCTCATCCAAAGCTCATTGAAGTCAATGTAAGACTTTACAATGACTTCAGTATGCTTTTGGATCAAGCCCTTTGGCTCTAAATCCTCTGGATTAGGTAGGTTGCATGAGGTGGGGGAGTGTCTTCTTCGTTACTTGTGCCTAACACAGTGCAATCGTTGATTGAGTTTCCAAGGCACTATTATAAAACAATACAAAAGAGTAAGAATATATCAAAGTCAAAACCAGTCTTAATATCTCCTCCCCACTCCCTCAGCTCTCTCTCTCTCTCTCTTACACACACACACACACACACACACACACACACCTTTATGGGAAAGTCCTACAGAATAGTGAATTATAACATTCCTACAGCTGAGATGTAATTTTCTATTATGTTTGTTTTAAATATTATAAACAAAGGACATATTTTCTATTCAATCCTATAGCTCTCTAGAGGAATTTCTGGGGAATCATATTTAATTTCTTTAGAACCCTATTGGTTTAATTCCTTATTAATTTTATATTCCAGTTAATAATGTACTACTGTCCCCAAACATTTATCTTTAAATTTTCCATCATCTCTAAAAATTGCAGAAATTGTGGGTATAGCATAATACACTACTTAGTTCAAAGAAGCTAATGGATAGGTTCTAGCACTGCCCTTCAGAAATTAGGAACAACTCCATTAATACAAGTGACCTGTTTCCAGCTGGGAGCTGAGAGTTGAAATAGACTTCATCATCATTCACCAGGAAACAAACTAGTGTAGAAATGAAGCTGAGCCCTTCACCATGTTACTCTACAAGTATCTATGCCTGGTTACCTGTGCAATAGCCAGCAGATATTTCCAACATGACATACAGGCTGCTCTGATGGTTTATGAAGGAAAATTGATGAAGAGAATATTATTCATTCCTATGAGGCCCATAAAATTAAACCCTAGAAATAACATATACACTTTGCAATTAGTTATAGGATTAAACAGACATTCCCACCCTTATGAAAAAGTCCTATACAATGATTTAATAAATAAAGGATAATCTTTTTGGAATCAGCTGAGAGAATTTAATAGTGAATTATAGCCTTGCTAAAGCAACCTGTAGAAAATTCTAATATGATCCTTTATTAAATATATGAAGGGATTTTAAGAGTAAGTTCATAATTTGAGTCCTGTTGGCGTCATTCCTGTGAGATCCTATAGGGCTTTTCCAAAAGGGCACACCCTGTGCTGTACACAATAAAAATGACCTGGAATTACAAGAAGAGGAAGAATGTGTCAGTAGTTAGCACATTAGCCTAGGATTTGGGGGAGATAGGTTCAATGTCCTGCTCTGCTATAGACATTCTCAGTGACCTTTGGTGAGTCTCTTAGTCTCCCTGTGCTTCAGCTCTCTTTAAAATGGAGATAATAGTGCTGTCTTACCTCACAAGGGTATTGTGAGGTATTCCTACTATATGATAGTACCTAAGATAGATATAAAATGTGATGTTGCTGTTGTTTTTCAAAAACACCTTTTCAACTTTTCAAAATAAAGTGTGTTTTATCGCCGCAGCTGCTATCTCAAAAGGGATTTTGCAAGCGGGTAGTGGCTACCTACACCATTATACTATGAGACTCTTTCTGTTGCTTTCGAATGGCAAGCGCAAGACCTAGATGCCAAGTCACAAAAGAGATTGTCTAGCAGCAGCATCTGTCTCCTTGGCACATGCAGTCATGATAGCAGCTTTGAAGCTGCCTATGGGGCTGTCACATGTTTAAGCTACCAAGAGACTGTCTTGGCTTCTTTGTCTTTATAGATGCCATTTTCTATTAAATACTCCTTGATTCACAGGAATTTATCTATTGTGCATAAGCCTTTACTTTAAAAATATGGACTGAACAGTTTCATTTTCATGTGTAGAGGAGGACTCTGGTCTCAAAGAACATGCCATAGGTGCTAGAAATACTTGCTGCAAAATAATGCATTTTAAGCAAATCAAAGTATTTAGGCTTTGGGATTTTTCTTTTTAAAAGAATTGGTAACCCTAAGTTACATATAAAAAAAAAAGTTTTAAACTACCTCTAGTGCTCAGCACTTTCTGAAAATCAGACCCCTTTAAATGGGTCTCAAATTGTTTTCCTCATAATTAAGACTAGTCTGTTTCAAAAATTGACCACTTTGATTTTACAGCTGCAGTATGTTACTGTGGCTACATTAATAGGTTCCAAATAATTAAAGAAACCAGAATGTCATTGACATTGTTTTTTAAACCATGAAAGAAGGCACTATGTGGTTAAGCCTAAATATGAAGCTTCCTACTGCAATAAATAAACATGCCATTGTTTCAGAAAGCAATTCATATGAGTGGATACTGTTTGATTTGTCAGAAATGACTTAGTGGTGCACAACACACGTTCTGCACTGAAGATTTTATGCTTTAAATGGCTGTGGACAGAACCATTGAAAGGTATTGTTTTATGTATAGGTCTTTTATCAAATGTGCTATTATATGGAGATTTGAGGAGTGAATTTATTTTCCTAATGGACAAGATTTTCATGTTTAAAAACTTTCATATCCTTTTTGTTTGTTAGTCTGTCAATCTCTCTAACTGCAAAATCTACAATGAAAAAAATCTACTGGTTGTTCCTGTTAACATTTCCCAAATGGAAACAAACATGAATTGTTTGCATTGCCCTAGAAATATACCAGCCTGAGGACAGCTTCAGTTTTAGGATTCAAATGATTTCAAAATGGTTCTAGGTTTTGATTTGATTAAAGAGCCAATGCCAAAGTTTCCCCTGAGATGCATGTACACTGTTCCCATTGACTTAAATACAAGGTGTGCACATATCTAATGGCAGAAATTTACAATTAGGGCATAAGGTCTGAAAATCCTATTAATTAGTACATGGATATTAGTATTGCTAAGATTTTATTTTCACTAGGGTTGAGTGAAAATAAAATCTTTTTAGCAGTATTAATGATTTGGTGCTCAGTGTGGACAAGCATCCAAAAGTTCAAGGGTCAGATCCTTAGCTGGTGCACATTGTCCTAACTCCAACGTCAATGGAGCTAAGACAATCGACACCATTTGAGGATCTGACCCCTTAGTGCTTAGCTGACTTAAATCCTGTCAGTCTGTGTAAATGAGATTAAAATCAATACTGATCTGGTCTTCTCAAGAAAAAAATATCCAAACGTTTCAGAATTTCAAATTAAGGTCTGCGTAATAGGGTTAGCCTTTAAAAGTAGGTGAAGGTATTGGAGTAGGGGTTAGCTGAGTAGCCATCACGTAGCCTGAGATAGGCACTGGGAAATCCAGTAGAACATGTCATTTATTGAAAAGAGAAACATTAGAGACAATAAAAAAGTTGGCAAGATCCTGGCCCCTAACAGCTTCCCACCTGCCCTACCCAAACATTCTAAACATATAATAGAGTAGGAGGGGCTTGTGAGAGAGAGTTTAAGTGAGTGAGAATCAGTTTCTGTGGGAAGGGCCTGTGTCTATGAGAGACACACATGACATTCTCTTCATAAGGCACTAAGTAAGGGGCCAGGTGTGGGCTCTTCTTCAACCTCCCACCAGTGCAGAGAAAGAAACTGGTGGATTTTCTTCTGTATCCTCCCTCCCTCTTCTTGGGCAGTAGTGAGCCCTTTTTCATCTCATGTCCAACCATCAGTATGAGGGCAAATCAAGGCGCTCCTCTTCAAACTCCCTTCTTATAGATGAAGGGGAAAACACGGGCACCCGACCTACTCTCTGAGCGTGGTTGATCCCTCTACAGGCACTGCCTGAGTCAAACACAGCTAACAGAACATCATCACTTACTCTCCACTCAGACTCAGTGGTGAAAGGTACAGGTTGTGCTTCACAATAACTTAGAGACTTGTAGTTACAAGGCCCCAGCTCTGGCCCCAGCTCTTCTTAGACATGAAATCCTCAGTGTTTGCAGTCTCGTGTAAAATAAAACTTTGCTGATAAGAAATCACCTGAAGCAGCCTTTAAAAAACAAATTGTGGTGAAAGCATTTTCACAAGTTCATGCATCACTAAGAAATACCATCTCCAGCTTTGAACTGAAAGTGAGTGGGTGGCTGGCATATGTGTGAATTCTGACTGCCATCTTTAAAGATCAGAAGTGGGATGTTGGCTACGTCCCTCAGGACAGCCACAGGTTGTACACATTGAGTTAAAACATCTGACAAATCTGTCTCACCATTTTTTCCCCCATAAGCATCTGCAGCTGGCTTGTAACTAAGGTGACCCAAGTGACAGAAGTTGGGAAATGACAGTTTCAAGTTTTTGTCTCATCTCTATTCATCTCTAACAATTTCTTTGGAGATATTCCAGAAAAGGAATATTAAACCAAACCTGTCTTTGGAATTCAGATGAAGCTACTTCCTCAGACACAAATCCCATTGGAGAGGCTTGTAAAGAGGGCTCTGTGACACTAACAGTTGGAAAATTAAAATGTTTCATAATTTATTTACATTTCACACGCTTTAGGGAGCCTACTTTAAGGGGAGGATGGAAACAAAATCCCTTGCAGATGAATGGGTCACATACAATGTGATTCCATTTCAGTTCATTTTAGTGGCACTTATTTTTTAATTTACCAGTCTGTAATCTTTATCTATACTAATCACAAAAAAGCAACAAATGTGATCATTTGAAAGGATATACAGAAAAGACCTGTTAATTGACATCTAATCCGTCTCTACAAACAGCTACCTTGGCACTTTAGAAATCATTTTAAATTATATATTTTAAGTAGTATCAAAATGAATTAGTCAAGCCAGCACTGAAGTTGATGATCAGCAGGCAATGATTCTTGTCATGTTTAATAGTGTTATTTGCATATACTTTTTTAAATGCATGACAAAAGGCTATTAGCTTAATTGCCTTTGATGTTGTTACATAGAGGGAAAGGTTCTGAGTTTGCAGTTGCTGGTATAAAGTAAATGTGTTTATTGTAAATCATTTTATTGTCTTTTCTTTTATGGTTGTCTTTAAGAAGTACAGCCATGGAAACGTGGTTCATTTCTATGGTGTACTAGTTATACTGTTGTCTACTATTTAAAAATATAAACCCTGTCACTGACATCACTATTTATATCTTAAGACAGGTATACAAAGGTACCTGAACTGATAAGTATGCTCTTAAATTACCTTACATATCTGCCGTGTTGTTGTAGCCAAGTTGGTCCCAGAATATTAGATAGACAAGGTGAGTGAGACCTGAAGAAGAACCCTGTGTAAGCTTGAATGCTTGTCTCTTTCACCAACACAAGTTGGTCCACTAAAAGATATTACCTCACCCACCTTCTCACCTTACCTGCTGTACTGCTTGTGTTCTCCAGGCACTGTAGATAGGAATATAATTTCAAGGCATCACAAATTACAGGGGGGGGTTACAAATGCATTGCACAGATATTTGCATTAGAATTTCTGCCTGCATTTACATATTTTAAAGTCAGTAGTATAGTAGGGGAAGGATTTGGGCCCATATCTCTGCAGACTCAATAAGAAAGGATCCATCAGGCACTAGTGTGCTGTGGTGGTGGCCCCCAATATAAGAACCCAGATAACTAGATAGAATACGTTAGATGAAATCTATGAAATGGGTGAAATGACTTCCTAACTTACACCCCATGAAAACCCATTGGACCAAATGTATCTCATGTATAGCTGCATATTGACTGTAAAGGAGTCACACCACGGGTGAATGGCTTGCTTTGACAGTGCCATTCTGTATTTTTCTGAGCCATGTGTAGTCTATCGTACACGAGCCTTAAATCCTGCAACAAGCAGACTGATTTCTGTTGCATACCAGTTGTGGGATACATGGTAAAGGGATCATTCTGTTATGGAGTAAAATTTACAGAAAACATTCAAAGGAAGAGTTTTTAAGAGTTTTATTGTTAAATAGGAAAGGTAATTGATTATCTGATTTTGACTGTTTCCATTTATTTTATATTTCCATAGAAAGCTGTCTAAAAATGCTTAGGATTATTCAACTTTCCTCAGACCACAAGAAAAACAATGAGACAGCTTTCTTATATATTGTGCCTTTATTTCCTCTCCTTGCTTCTTTTTCTCCCCTGACTGCCTGTATTAATGATGCTGGAGGATGACTTGAAAATATATGGTCTATTATCACCATGATAGAATAAGAACGATGGCTACTCTAGTGGTGAAAATAGATGGCATAGTAGTTAGCACACCAGATGAGAATTTAGGTTCAATTCCAGCTTGGTCATAGACTTCTTATATGACTTTAGATGAGTCACTTAATCTACCCAGCTCCTCAATCAAATTAAAGAATGGGGATAATACTTCCTTACCTTACAAGGGGTGTTGTGAGGACAAAAGCCATTGATGATTGTGAGTTGGTCAGTTATTATGGTGATGAATCTCATATAAATATATACATAGGTAAAGAGGGAGAAGTCCAGTGAGGCCAGGATTTCAGCCCTTGTCATCATGGGGGTAATGATCTGGTTCTGACCCTCTATCCCAAAATTAGCTGGAAATTGCCAGTGAATATTTTTGTTCCTCCTGAATTAAAAAAAAAAAGAAATGGGGCAGGTGTCTATTTTGTTTTTGTTGCTTTTATTCTTGCATGTCAACACTTTATGTGCCAACTGCTATGTAAAACCCTATTTACTGTGAATTAGTAACATTTGACTACTTTGATGAGGTGTTTGTGAACTGCTAATGTTTTCTGTTATTGAAAGTAGTACTTGAATGAAACCGTGAAAGCAGGCCTCTTCTCACTCCGCTGCATCAGGGAAAGCTCTCCAAGCATGGCATGTTGTGTTTAGTATCACTTTAGAATTCTATAAATCTTTGATCAGCTTTTATTTAATCTTTGTCTAAATTGGAAGGTAGCAATGGACCCTTAAGATTTGGTATGGAATTGAATGAAATTTAATAAGGCGCCCGACAGTTATTTGATTGTGATTCGTAGCACTTTCATTTTATAGGCTTAAGCAATAGTGACCTCAAAAGGACTTCAGACTAGATGGAGTGGGAGGCGGGGGAGATGGGGAAACAAAATGTTTTATTCTTCTCTGTTTCAATCCTTTTTACTTGATAAGTCCTTAATAAAAATCTAAATTAAGTTCTGACCAATTCTTGGGCCAATTCTCTGTTTGGAGATAGCTGATTCATTGTGACACTTAAGGCTAGAAATGCAAAACAAGACAACATCTAAATGGCTTTCTCAATGACGACCTTGCCAGACTATATGCATTTGTGAATAGAAAAGAACAAGGAGATCAGAAAACATGGGATGTTTCTCTGGGGACCACCTGGGGAATTTTGAAGGTCCCTAGAACAAACTGTGGGTTACTGTGAACTGCAGGAGGCCCTCCCGACCCACTCAAGCAGAAACTGAATGTTTTGAAACGACACCGTCCAATTATTTCAGCCTGATGCACAACACAAATAGCTGAGAGAATGAGCCTGATCTCTTTGAAAGTTTTCATTTATCTCTTTAAAAGTTGCCTCTCTCACAGGCTCATGTAGATGCCATTTCAATTATTAAAGCACAATTGCATTAGTGACAAGCTGCTTCCCTCGATTAGTTTTGACATGTGGTAATTTTATGGCTTTAAGTATACTTATCTTTGACTCTAGATAGGTTTTTCTGTGTCCTTGTTTACTACCCAAGCTACTGTTTTACATTTGTATAATACATGGTTTGTATGGTGTTTTAATTTTAATCGTTGGTATATATTATTTATATTATAATAGCACCCAGAGCCCCAATGTGCTAGCCGCTGTACAAACAGATAATATATGGATCATGATTTATCTTTGAAATGATTCACGGATCATTTTTTCAAATGGCATTCAGTTTGGTTTATTTTATACCAACTTTTTTTCTATTCTAAACAGGTTTATTAAAGAAAGAGCCAGGAGAATTGGGGGCAAGTGGGTATATAGCAGAAAGACTGTATAGGTAACGATGATTTAGCACACGATCCTGCAACGGGTTCCAAGTAGGTGGCGCTTCAGTGAACTCAATGAGGCTTCATATGGGCCAAACCCATTGCAGGATTATATATATATTTAGGAATATAAGAATTGCCAAACTGGATCAGAGCTGAGGTCCATCTAGGCTGGCATCCTATCTCCAACTGTGGCCAGCACCAGATGCTTCAAAGGAAGGTGCAAGAACCCTGCCATTGGCAGATGTGGGATCGTCAGCCCCCAACATAGGTCTCATTCTGATCTGCAATATGTTAAAATTGTCTTAATTCCTGAAACACGAGGTATATTTTCCATTACATACTTAATTATGCAACCATGAAAAATCAAAGGAAATATATCAGTTACAGTGAGAACATATTTGGGGACTGAAATTCAGGAACTCCTTTGTTCCGGTTGTGGCTCTGACACTAAGCCTGCAATCCAGCAAAGCACTTTAGCATATACTTACCTGTAAGAACATGAGCAGTTCCATGAACTGCTAATTGGACTACTCATGTACTTAGGCATGTGCCTCTGTGATTTGTTGGATCACAGCCTAATTCTGTGTGTGGACCTGGAATAGTAAAATTTTCAAAAAATCTTAACTGATTTAGGAGCCTACATCCCAATTTCAAAAGTGACTGGTCACATAGGGCTAGATGTTCAAAGGTATTTAGGCACCTAATGATGCACATACCTTTGAACATCTAGCCCTAAGTGCCCATGTCATTTTTGAAAATGAAACAGACTCCTAAGTCATTTAGGCCTTTCTGAAAATTTTGTCATTAACCTCTCTGTCTCGATTTAACCAAATATCAAATATAGATAGTGCTACTTACAAGGCAATTTGGTAGGATATTTTCCATTAAAACAAAATATGAATTAAAAAGTTTTCTATTTTCTGGCTAGCTCTGTAGCCAGTTGCAACATTTTCATCAAAATAAAAATTTTACACTAATTATCATAATAATTAATAAAATGGCTATCCCAAAAGCTACGTACCCAGGTGTCAATTAAAACAGTCCATCAGAGGTTTTTTTTTTTAAAAAAAAGGCAGCAAATCTACTCAGGATAAAACAATCTGCAACAAACAACAACAACAACAACAAAAATCCAAGCCTAACCTGTCACCCACTGTCTAACCCAGGGGTCGGCAACATTCGGCACGTGGCTTGCCAAGGTAAGCACCCTAGCGGGCCGGGCCAGTTTATTTACCTGCTGACGCGGCAGGTTCGCCCGATCGCG
>NW_020698242.1:3642617-3786606 GCF_002925995.2 Terrapene triunguis
TAAATCTCACCATTCCATACCTAATTCTCCTCTGTTATCCATCTAGAGCAGTGGTGGTCAACCTGTGGCCTGTCAGGGTAATCCACTGGCGGGCTGCAAGACAGTTTGTTTATGTTGACCGTCTGCAGGCACGGCCGCCCGCATCTCCCAGTGGCCGTGGTTTGCCGTTCCTGGCCAATGGGAGCTGCGGGAAGCAGCGCAGGCCGCAGGGACATGCTGGCTGCCGCTTCCTGCAGCTCCCATTGGCCGGGAACGGTGAACCGTGGCCCCTGGGAGCTGCGGGCAGCCGTGCCTGTGGACGGTCAATGTAAACAAACTGTCTGGTGGCCTGCCAGCAAATTACCCTGACGGGCTGCATGCAGGCCACAGGTTGACCACCACTGATCTAGAGTCCTCTACTTGTGTCATGTCTGAACCATGACCTTGAGCCTGAAAATGCTTAAAGGAGGGTTTTTGAAAGCCAAACTCTGTCTCCTGGTGATCAGGGCCCTAGCCTGGGATGTGAGAGACCTATGTTCAAGTCCTTGCTCTCAATTCAAAACCGAGTTTTGCATCCCAGATCACTGCAAATCAGGCACAGCAGAGACTTTAACCTGACTTTTCCACATCCCAGGCCAGTGCCCTAACAACACAGCCATAGTGTCTCTTGCTTGGTTGCTTTCCTTCTCTCTCCCAGTCCCAGAAACCTTCCCTATGAAAGTTTCATGGAAACCAGTTTGGTTTCAACAAAACGGCAGCTTTTGGTGAAAATTTTCCAACCAGGACATCATGTCCTGCAATGTTCTTGACCTTCCTCAGAGGTCTACGTGCCTATTGCTGACCAGGCCTGATCATACCTAAGGAGATCTGAGGAGATCATAGTTGGAAATGGTACAGCTGCAGGCCATAATACATTACAATAAATAAATCCAAAGGTCTCAGTTTTCTGAAAAATGAACATAGCTCTCATTTTCAATAGATTCTCTCATGGGAGTGTCAGTGAAATTCAACGGGGTCCTCTATGCACATGACACACTAGGGTCAGACCTGTAAATATGTTCACATAGCTTCTATTAACATTAATAGGAATTACACCTGTGCAGAGAGAGGAGAATAGAGACCTTTGTGCTTCCAGTTCTTAACAGTAATGATGCTTTCAGGGCAGTGTTGCTTTAAGAACAGAGCCCATTTAATTTACTTGGGCTTTGAAATCCTCTGCTAAAGAATAATTGCCTGACACACAGCTCCTAGGAGGTGAATTTAAATGAAAGACATTTTCCAAACAGCAAAGCAACATTATTAAATGTCTGATTAGAAGATCTGTGTCACTAGAACTGCTTCATTATGAGAACTCTTCTTAAAAATTTCAAATCAACACATGGCTTTCACAATCCTCAGTCTGGTGCTTATTAAGCCACAGAGCAGTCCAAATCTTCCCTTTCCAGCATATATACTGGTAGGTAGACCAATAACTACACTGCAGCTTCACTATGAAGCCAAAAGTCTATTAAGATAGCATCTGCGACATGGTTCTGAGGAAAGCATTAGGAATTCTTTAAGCGACAGAGTGAGAATTTTCCTCTGATTTCTCTATACTCTGGTATAAAAGATTGGGGTAATTAATGTGTCTTCTCCAGTGCTGTCTCAGTTCTCTCGTTACTTTATTTCTAAAAATATAGGGTACAAAAGACTGTGAGATTTCCATGTTCAAATAAAAGAAAAAAAGAAAAATAGTGAAGCACATACTGAAAACCAGAAAGCAGAGCCTGTATAAGAGATCAGCCGCACGAGGCATGCTCCTGCCTAAAGAGACCTTTCCAAATTATTCCCAGATTAAATTATTACACTCCTTTGCTCTACATTTGTTAGAAAGCTGTCCCCACCAAGGTGGTCTCTTACAGCAGATTTCTCAATATTTCAGGAACATCACACGGCCAACAAAATGTCTAGGTCCTGATTCTCCTTTTACTGATGACAGTGAAAATCAGGAGTAAATCCACCGAGGTCAAACTATAATCAGGTCTATAATGGAGGATTCTGAATGAATGATCAGGCTCAGAATCTGCCTGAACTGTTAGCAGTTAAAAGTTGTGCCATATTCTTTTGTAATACAGTTATCCAGAAACATGCAATAAGGTGTAGTGGTTGACCTATGACATCATGTGTCAGGATATTGACAATCACTTCCACAAGTGCTATACAGGCAACTAAATCTCCATGATTCTTGTACATCTTTTAGAATTGTATTAATTTATAATTTATAAAAAGCACCTACAATACATATACCTATCCTCTGACAAATAGCTCCACAATAACTTATACAAATATCAGTTTGATGTTTCCATTGTAGCTGTCTAGTGGATAGAAACTGCCAGAGAGGAATATGACTGGGTCCATTTCTAATTTTCCCATTGTATCTTGATTTAGACAGTGGGAAAAGAAAAGATAAAAACAATATTCAACAGAGGGAGATGAGTTGTCAGAAAGCAGTAGGGCTTTATACTCCTGTAACTTAAGTTTGCATATTTTTGTTGTAACATTAGATTATACAGCAACCTCATAATTTTCATCTCCATAATGTGTACTGAGAATGAACTCTGATGGTGCCATGGAAGGACTCTATGAGTTTATTTCCTCTTTCTAAAGACTGCTTGTTGTTTGGACTTTAAAAGGTTACACCTTTACAAAAACGTCAACAGCTTCTACCCCAGAAGGACAAAGAATGACTTTATAAAAGACTCCACAAAGACTAAACAATAATAATAAGTCATGCACTTATGGGGTTAGAGAATAGAAAACCAAATCCATCACTTTCTCAACCGCCCATTCTGTTTCTTGAATACTCTCATTTAAAAAAAACTGATCTTTAAGGCTCACAAGAGTACAAAATTATCATCTGTGTGTGCTCTTCAAGACTTACTGGCCTCTTGACTTCCTAACATTCCTTTCATCCCCTGGGGGACATGGTGTCCTTTTAATGTGAGGTTTCTCAAATTGAGTTGTCTCCAGAATGGAGGGGTTAGAGAGGTAGATTTCAATGAGGCAGCATGTGTACTGTGGCACTCTTAATTCTGGATTCCTTTCAGGTCAAGTTGTTAGTTCAGAATTGCAGAGGAGCATCCTGGGAACATGCTGGATCAGAGGCTATACCCTGTTGAAAGAAATGACAGAACTCTATTCAGCCAAATTTGGATTTGGCAGCTGGACACATGCCTTAATGTAGGGGTGAAATACATGAATGGTGACACCAGAAGAAGTAAATCACCTGTGAAATCCCTACCAAGTTTTATATGGTTTGGACATTTTGGGTCAGATTTCCCAATGTTCTCAGCACCCAGTGGTTCCCATAGAGGATATTCACATTTTACCTGCAAAAAATGTACACATTTTAAAATATTTCCAGACTCTTGAATCATTTTCTAGAGCATGTATTGAAACTCATTGAACCACTGGAATTTCCTTTTCTTATTATTTATTAATTGTAAAAAACGGAGTATTGTCTTGTTTTTCTTATTTTGATTGCCTTGAAAGAAATCCACTGTATAAGCACTGGGACATAGGTCTACTGTATCTGCAGCCACCACATGACTTTCAAAAGCTAGGAGAATAACCAGTTTTTTGGTTTGTTGGCAATTCTGAAAAATTGAAAAAAAAATCATTTTGGGCCAAAAGAAACATTGTGTTCAACTTGAAATTAATAGTTTCATTTTGATTTTGAATATTTTAGGTTTTATTGTTAATTTTTAAAAATAAAATTGATTCAAAACGACTTTTTGTTTTGAAATGTAATTCAAAGTGAACTATTGTTTCATTTAGACAATGTTGAAATGAAACATTTTGATTACTCCTGGGTTGTTTTGACCAAATTAATTCAGCAAAATGTACATGAATTCACTTTTTTTTTCCTCTGAAAAAAAGTTTTGATTGAACATTTTTGCCGACCTCTACTTACTATTATTCCAAGGAACCATACGCCAGACATTTTAACATATACTGGACTGTGCCATTCTTTTACAGAGAAGTAGTAGCCACTGTAAAAGAAAAGAATCTCAGAGAGGATATAAAGCAGCTCTAGGTAAAAGCTTTCCAACCTCAAAATTTCCTTAGAGATCTAGTGGAGATGAGCATTTATCAAACCACTTCAACGTTTTCCCCCTCATTGCATTTTTCAAGGGGGGAGAGTTTTGCTTTTGAAGTGCATAACCATGTCTCAGTGTTTGTATTTAGGGCAACAAAATCACTTTTTCAAGCTCTGGCACTCCTTTTCTTTTGTTTGGTTGTTAATACCGTTCTGCTTTTGGTGGCAAGAGTGTCTGCTCTTGAATGACAGTAGAAAACAGTCCCATGTATATAAAGAACGGTTTCACTTCTAGGTCCCTATACCACTATAACAAATGTATCAATGAATAGGCTTATTGAAGTAAATGAGACCATTCATGGGGTAAGGTGCTGTATAGCATGTGTCAGGGTGTCTAATAGTGTAATACGATGAGAAGAAATTCCAGTTAAAAACTTCTATATTATATCCAAAGATTTATCAGGAATTTCTGTTGTGTTTCAGAGATGTGATTAATAATCCAATGCCCTAGCATTAGTATACTTCTTTAGTTTCCCTACTAATGTAGTATGAAATGTATCAGATAGCAAGCAAAGCTCATCCCACCAGACTCTAGGGACAAGGAGCTTTATTTTCTATGGCCTTTTAAGTGCTTTTTAAAAATATTCCTTTAGCACTTTTTTTGTGTGTGAACTGAAGTGCTCATTCTTACTACCTATGTGTCATTGTTGAGAAGTGTCACAGATGGCGATGCTCGTATAAAATGTGTCTGAGCAATATGGAACAGGCTTTGCGGGAGATGTGTAAAGCTTGAAATGGACATATACCTCCAGGCTAGAGCAGCTCTAATTGGTATGCACCACGAGTGATCTTGTGTCTTTGGATTTTTTGTTAGAGCAGAATTACCCATTGCTATAAATATATTAATTGACTTTCTTCTTTAGAATTTGGAAAAATATGGGCCTGATTCTGCAGTTTTTATTCCCATGGAGTAGTACCCACTCATGTGAGTAGTCCACTGAATTCAATGCAACTACTCATATGAGTCAGACCGTTACTAAGCATACGTATTGCATATCACTCATCACAGTCAGTTTTACCATTAATAGCTCTAAATCATGGAGAAAAGAGTCACTGTGGGCCAAATCCTCAGCTGGCTTAAATTGCCAACACTCTATTGGTTTCAGTGAAGCTACACCAGATCACACCAGTCCATTGTTGTGAAACTGATTTGAAATCAGGTGTTCAGGCTGTAAAAATAAAAAAAGAGGGGGGAGGTGGAATACTAACAGCATGACTTAAAACTTCAACTCAATATCAGTAATGAGACTAATATTTTATTTAATAATAGATTTTTTATTTCAAGCCAATCTAAATAAGAAAACAAAATTTGTCCTTTTATGAAGCAAAACAAAAAAGAAAAAACAAAACAAATAAAAGCATGCAAATGTTCCACAAATTTCAAAATACACTATACAAGTTACACTAAAGACTGATAATAGTTTGACATTTCTTACTTATAAGTTTTTTGGCCAAGTACCCACTTATGCACTGTGAAAAATTCAATTGATTGGGATCTTACTCTACAGACTGGAAACATTTTTTAAAAAAAAATTCAAAATGAAAATTTCAGTATGTGTTTTCTTCACAACTTTTTTGTTTTCAAGAAAAATCTCTTTTTTTTTAATTGGATAAAAATAGTTTTGTTTGAAATCTTTTGACCAGCTCTCTCACTGGATAATTAACAACGAATAAATTGCAGCAAGGGAAGTTTTGGTTGGACATTAGGAAAAACTTCTTAGCTGTCTGGGTGGTTAAGCATTGGAATAAATTGCCTAGGGAGCTTGTGGAATCTACATCATTGGAGATTTTTAAGAGGAGGTTAGACAAACACCTGTCAGGGATGGTCTAGATAATACTTAGTCCTGCCATGAGTGCAGGGAACTGGACTAGATGAGCCTCTCGAGGTCCTTCCAGTCCTATGATTATATGCTTTCTGAAAACATCTGCCTTAGTTTAGTATCTCTGGCCCTGTGATAGTTCAACATTCAAAATGTCTTCCATGACAGATTACTACATCATTGTCATCGTTAGGAACCATAGATAGTACCTAATTTGTAACTCATGCTCACTGGCTTTAACATGTAAATAACTTTCTCATTTCCTTTTTCCTTTAGTTAGTTTATTACAGGATTGGCTACAAGCATTGTCTTTGATGTGAGATCTGAGATACAAATTGATTTGTGGTATGTGACTGGTCCCTGGAGACTCAAAGTAACCTGAATATTTTGTCATCTTTGGCATACCAATTATCAGTAAGTCCAGTTTGCCTGAGTGGCAAGATAGATTGGAGAGCTTAAGGGGACTGTGACTCCATGGTAAGACTCCAGGAGTTCACATTTGTTACTAGGTTAGTGAAATTTAATTATAGAACATGCCACCAGTTTGGGGTGTTCGCCCTGCTTTTGACAGTGTGCCATAAGGTATGCACTCACGGTAGAGAGCCATTCCAGACAGCATAACAGAGGCTATACACACTGTATGTGATGAACATAAAAAGGACTCACTATCCTGCCATTGCCATCTCTGAAAGAACCTCAAAACTCTGTTATGATACAATATGGACCAAAAAACAAAACAAAACTCAGGTGTCTCTTTTATGTAGAGATCCATCCATCTCATCTATTCCATTGTGATGAGGGACATGAAAAAGCTTATTATTTGGAAAACAAGTCATTGATTTACAGTCTGTCTTTTTCCTATTTGTATCCTCCAATCATTTCTCCTTTTCATCATTTTCCATGTTTCTTCACATTAAAGCAGTTTTAAAATGTGACTACAGGATCAGCATTGTTATTTTGTTCTATTTTCATTTTTAGGGATGGTTTAATTTCCTTTGTACATTCTAGCCAAAATGCAACCTTTCCCCAGTAAAAATGTATTAGACTACCAGGCATTCCCTGTAAACATCTGCAAAGCTACCTTATTATCCATCTTCAAATTACCCTCCCCCGCAAAAAAAACCCTCTCCTGTGATACCCACAAAAAAACTGACAACAGTTAGGCTGTTGGTGTGTTGTGACCACCAATATTGGTCTGATCTACACTAGAAAAAATCCACACCCCAGAGCAGCATACTTAAGCCAACCTAACCCCTGGTGTAGACAGTGCTAGGTCAACAGAAGAATTCTTCCATCAACCTAGCTACTGCCTCTTGGGAGGTGGATTACCTACGCTGACAGGAAGAACTCCTCCCATCAGGGTATGTAGTGTCTACACTGAGGTGCTACAGTCACCCAGCTGCAGTAATGCAGCTGTGCCACAGTAGCATTTTAAGTGGAGACATACCCATTTTTTCCTTGTATTCCCCTGTCTGTCTGTATCCATCTCTTTTGTCTTGTCCTTAAATTGTAAATTATTTGGGGCAGGGACCATCATTTTGTTCTGTATTTGTACTGCACCTCGCAGTGACAAATGACTAAGGTTCCTAGGTGCTACAGTAATACAAATAATAATAACAGCAGACACTCTGCATTATTAATAAAAGCCTGGTAACATACCGTATGAAGCGGACTGATTTACAAAGAGAAAAAGAAGCAGATATTTTCTGGGTACAGCTCTGTTATCTGCTTCTATCCCAGTGTGTGGTTAATTACACATCTGTAGTTACAGGTTTGCAAAACTAGGCTCTGATCTTGCAAACATTTACATGCTTATCTTTACGTAGGCGGGTCGTCCCTTTGAAGTCAGGCTCTAAAGCCGCAGTCATAGCTGTGTGGGTGGATACTTGTGCTCAGCCCCATTGACTTCACTGGCAAAGGCAGAACTTGAACTCGGGAGTAATGATTTCAAGGGGGCTTTGAGAGGGTGAAAGAGACTTTCCAAGCTGATCTGATTGCAGGATCAGGGCCTTAGAATTTTCCATCTGTCTCTGTTGTTGTTTTTTTAAGTTCAGTTGGGGATGCAGTTTGTGTACTTTACAATCAAAGCGTCAAATCCTAATAGATTCCAGTTTTGATGACAGCCAACAAACCTTTTTCCTATCCCACAGATTTCATATCAGAAATTCATCATAATTTCTCTGGCTGGTGCTGGTTTAACACAGTTGAAATTTCTTATCTGTAGCATGTTTCCCATCTCTAAAGGAAATTCACAGCTATACTGGCTGTATGTGGGTAACTGAACAGCTTGAATATTTAATGAATTCTAAATATACTCTCAGGCAAATAAAGGAAATTATTTCCCTGGAACAGTACACTTCAAACATTAATCATAATTATTAATATCACACACAAAGTTTTACTGGAAGTTTGAACTTATTTAAGTTCAGATTTAGAATTATTGTCACATTAGCACATACTCAGGGCAGAAAGCAAAACTTACCTCCATTAATTCATTCAATAATAAAGACATATTTTATGACCTAATGCGATTTATTTGCATGGGATCAAACCATTCTGATTTTTTTTTTAAACAGAAAGAGCAAGGAGTGTGGAGGTTATAAAAATCTCACTTTATTTCTGAATTGCCTGAGAAGGTCTTTGCTGAAAGCTAACTGACAATTACAGATTCTTAGGATTTCTATAGTTCTTGAATGTATTTGTTATATACCATTAGTCACCAGGTGAAGCCCATCAGTAATGGCAATACCCTGCAGCAATAGCTCCGGAGAATATAACACTGATTGATGGCAGGTCACCTGGAATTGGTTGGCAGAATTTCCAATTTTCTGTTGGGAAATTGCTTATTTCTCGAAGTCTATTCCCATTTTAACAAGTGGACAGCAAGCTGAGATTATATATTATTATGTGTCTAACTATAAAATTGTGATGGATGGTGTCACATTTAAAGAGAGTTAAACATTTCATTTAAGGATGGTATTAAACAAAAGTTTAAATAACTTTAAAATATAGGCTATATCTTTTCATTTGTTCATCCAGACTCAGAGCAATATTATCACATCTTAAATAGTTTAATGGGGAATGCTATGCTTTGTAATTATCCTTTTAAGTATTCAAAGGGTTATAATATCTTTGTTGTAAATATTTTGCATAGTTTCCAAGGTTTATCCAGGGACTGACTGGCTGAGTAGATTAATGTTTTACTTTGACTTAGGGGATTTAGGTTAAAATTCTGGCAAAACTGCATTGACAGAAAATCAAAGGCCAGTCAGCAAAGCCTTCGTACTGTGCTTCTTTTAAGTCATAAGGAGTAATAGCCAACAGCAACTAGTCATTCTTCTCTTTCCAAAGGCGAATGTGCTAAAAGCAAACACACTCTGTATTCTATTAGCATAGAATGTGTATTATCTTTTACAAAACCTAGTAGCATTGCTAACCTTCTGGGATAGAGAGCAGATCTTACTGTCTGTAGCCCTACCATACACTCACTGAAAATGGTAAGTGCAGAATCAAGAAAGACAGGTTTGGCCTACACTTGAAAGTTATATCAGCATAGCTGACTCAGTTGAGGTGTGCAAGAATCACACCTTTGACAGACTTAGCTATGCTGACATAACCCCCAGGGCTGGTCTACGCTGGGGGGGGGGGGGGGGGGGTCAATGTAAGATACACAACTTCAGCTATGGGAATAGCGTAGCTGAAATCCATGTATATTATTTCGACTTACCTCTGGTCCTCACAGCGCGGGATCAACGGCCATGGCTCCCCCGTCGACTCCGCTACCGCCGCTTGCCCTGGTGGAGTTCCGGAATCGATATCTCGCATCTAGACAAGACGCGATATATCGGTCCCCGATAGATCGATTACTACCCGCCGTAGTAATCTGGACGTACCCTGGTGTAGATGCAACCCTGTCTACAGTGCTTCTGCAGAAATAGCTGTCTTCAGGGAGGTGATATTCGTTCAACTACAGAAGAATCCTTTCTGTGGATGTGGGATGCATCTACACTCCAAGGCTATGCTGGCATAGTATGTCGGTATAGTCTCCAGAGTGTAGACATACCCTCACCCTGTTTCTGGATGAGATATTCAGATTAGAAACAAAGAAAATGTAAACTGAAATTCTACTAAGTAGAAATGACCACAGGTTAAAAGACTTCAGTTGTACAGTTCATTCTCATGACATACTAGACTCTGGACTCAGATATACAGTCTCACAGCCTTAATTTAATAGCTCCCACTGAAATCAAGAGGCCAATGGGAAATAGCTCCCAATGAAGTCAGTGTGTGCTCAGCACCTTTTAAAAATCAGGCCATTTATTTAGGAGTCTAAACTGAGATTAATAACTCTGGATCCTATTTTTGAAAATGTGGCCCACATGCACTGCAGGAAAGGCAAAGCATGTGAAAGCCTTTTTCTAATCTGATCCTGAAGGGAACTCTATGGAAGGTGGGAATTAACTATATTATTTCTAAAGCCTTCATTTTCCAAAATTTAATCAGCATGGCTCACCAAGCTATGCTGGAAATATGTTTACCATTTTTACATCTACTTCTTCTTATGTAGTCATATGCAGAAGCTTATTAAATATCAACAATGTCAGATTCGGAAGTCATAGTCTACTAAGAGAAACCAAATACGTTCTTTACTCTGCTGTACTGCTTAGGCAGGCAACTATGTTGTTCAGAGAAGTATAACAATCCAAACCTCATATTTTCCAAGTACCAAATGAATTTATGATCTCTCATTTCATTTTCAGACTATCCAGTTTGTACTATCTGATACTGATCTATTCTTTTTAGACTGAAAATAAACTGAATCATAATTGCTTTGGCTGCCTGAATTGAAATCTAAAGAAACCTTCCAATTATTTTTTTAATCTTTTGCAACTAAAGTATAAAACACAAAATACTTTTGTGCAACATTTGGAGTCATATAAACCTTGCTTTATTTTATCGGTCCTAAAAGCCAATACTTACATTACTATTTGATGCATTTTATCAGAAGCATTGGTGCACATCAGTGTGAGAACTTTCTACCACCTTGAAAATGACTTTTAGAATATTTCATTAGCAGACTGTCTTTCAGAACTCAAGTTGACATTCATGTTTCTTCACACCATTCTTTCATCCACAAAACTCTTTGTTCTCCTGAACAGTTTCGAGACAATATGGGCAATCAAAAAAGCAAAGGCTTATGACCTATCTGCATCTTCTATTCCACCATTTGATCAGTCTTATTCAAATCTCATCTTTTTAATACTCCTTTGAGAAGTTTCTGAGAATTTTATTTCCTTTCTTTCATTGTGATTATATTATTTCAAAAACTTCAAACTTAATGAAATGGTAGCTTTCTATATAGCATGAGTCGGACACCACTGGTGGCTACACATTTATCCATTTTTATCTCTTTCAATAGCTGACGTGGGAGGAATTTGAAATACAGAAGAAAGGGAAATGCCTTTTATTATATATACATTTCACAGTTGATAATATTTTTGTCAAATATTTGAGAGGTTTTGGATACCTTTGTAGTTGTACATTTTCTTTCCCCTTAAAAAGAAAACACAAGTGTTTGTTGCTTAGAAGGTGTCTTCTCAACTGTTGTAGGGAGCTAGGTAGCCGCTTGAATTCCAGAGAACTGTAGATCAATGGGTACATAAGTATTTGGAAGGACATGGCTTTGTGCATGTACTAGTTTCACAAAAATTTGGGGGATGCAAATTAGGTTGCTGGTTTAGGAAGATCAGCCCAAGGTTGAGACACAAATAAAAGCAGGTAAATGAAATGAAGGTACTCCCTTGTGCCATAATATTGCACTAGTTATCTCAGTTCTTCAGTCTACAGTAGTCATAATTTAGAATCCTGTGAAAAACTGAGCAATTGTTGATATTACAGAATGTTGTATAATAAGATTACTTCTCAGAAGTGTAGTATTGGTTTGGCTCCCACAATAATATATTATGTTTCACTAATGCATGTAATATATTATAGGTCTGGGATCCTCAGCTGGTGAAATTTATGCCCCAACAGGTGGCAAACAGATAAAATCTTCTCGATCATACACAATTTTCATCAGCAACCACACTTTTCTGTCAGGTTTTATCCTAAAATGGAAACAAAATGTATGTGCTGCTACTGACAGAGAAAGTTTTATGTGCTAGAGGAGTTCAGCTACTGATGAACAAAATCTTCTCTGTAAGTAGTTGCACTTTACTAACAGGTAGAGTCTTCTCAGTTAGCAGGGAGATAAAAACTGCATTGGCAGCGGCTGTACTTCTCTGGCAGGTAAAAATCTCTCCATCAGCAGCTGCATTTTTTGCATTATAACATGCAACAGAGAAGGTTTTATGCACAGCTGCTGACAGATAAATTCTTCTCCATCCACAGCTGCACTTTCTTGGCAGATAAAATCTACTGACAGTGGTTGCCCTTCTTTGGCACAGCCTTGCAAACTACCTCACACATGTCCATCTCCTTTAAAAACCATAGGAAATTAACACGCACACAAAACTTTGTTATGAAACAGTTAAGCTTCCTACACACACCATGTACCTGATGTCAAACCTCAAAAGCCAGAAAATGAAAACATAAGCCACATTATACTATATATTTTTACTACTCCACCTACAGACACACACTACCACTGCCATAACTACCATTCACCAGACAGTATCAGACTCATACATCATTTCTTTTTTTCTGTGATCATAAATAGCTGCTAGTAGAAGGTTCCTATCCATAATGATAAAATGTTTTACTACTTCATTCTTTCATTATTTATGGCAGAAGAAGCTAGAGAATGTAGGATTATTTCAGTGTATTCATAGCCAGTATACTTAAAGCACATAGTAATGGTTGATTTCTTTGTCATTCATTAACATAATTTACCACTGTAGCTTACTGATCACTTCATAATTTTACACCAAAGGAATGAAGTAATAAAATAGATCATATTTACTCTTACTTAGCAGATTAGCTATCATGTATGTGTTAATTATAATAAATATTTTAGAAAAGAATGTGCTTAAATTGAGACAAAATAGCCCCCAGAATTGTAACAGCTAATGGACTGACAAGTACTTGCATACTCTGTCTGTATTAAATAGCTTAAACAAATTAAATGAATTACCACATCGCTGGTTCTTATCCTACTTGTGAAATAATACATGCCATTTAAAGCAATGCATGCCCATCAGTGGACAATTTGAATGGAAATTGTTACATATAATATATAGGTCATTGCCAGGACAGCAGAGTTTGTAGTGCGAGGAGACAGCATTAGTGGGGGGGGGGGGTTTCAAATGGATTTTATAATTAATCACGTTGAAAACTTGCTAACCTCATTTGTTGTATTATTAGTCTGGTTAGTTGCATTGTCATTTGTCTACATTATTTATTAGTGGTCATTCTTAAAACATTTCTTCATGTACAAATATTACTAGTTCCATCACTATTCCCCATTTGACATATTGGGAGTATCTGTTCAGCTGGTAGAAGCTTAAAAACTGGAAGACATTTGAGGTATCACTTGCAGGTTTAAACTAGTGTAAAGGGTGGATTCTCTGTAACTTGAAGCCTTTAAATCATGATTTGAGGACTTGAGTAACTCAGCCAGACGTTATGGGTCTATTATAGGAGTGGGTGGACAACGTTAGAGTAAATGATCATGATGGCTCCTTCTGGCCTTAAAGTCTAGAAGTGTATAAGTCTATGAGTAGGTCTACACTGCAATCAAACACCCACAGCTGATCCATGTCAGTTGACTCAGGCTCAGGGGGCTCAGGCTGCAGGACTATAAAACTGAAGTGTAGACATCTGGGCTCCAGCTTGTGGTTCTGAGTCAGGAGGTCTGTGTTAAATTTAAGAAGAAAATCCAAAATGGCAAACAATTCATTTGTAGAAAGAGATCCTAAATCAGGAATAGTTATACTAATTAAGCATGAGACTAGGGGCCTATACATATGCATTTAGGGAAATAGCCATGGGTTATTGTCCTCTATCCAGCCTATCCACTCTTTAATAAACACATAGGGGGTTAAAATAGAAGAAAATCCATTTACTCAGTTTTATCTTCTAGGTCAAGATAATTAAGGTTAAATCCTCAGCTGATGCAAATGTGCTTAGCATCCATGGAGGTACACGTGTTTACAGCCATTGAGGATCTGGCTAATGTAGTTTAGAGAAAAAAATCTAAATTGGAGGAAAATCCATTTCAAAGACAATTCATTATCCATAAGAAAATGGGCCATAGTTCCTCCCACTCCTTAAATAACATAGCCCTTCCAAAAGGTGTGTTTCCTTGGATAAATGGACTGATTTCCATTTGGGATTTGCTTCTTATCTTTGGAAGGAAGGAAAGGTGAAGAGAGCCAAGTTAATTTCTTTAGGCCCATCAAAGCCATTTTTCTTTTTTTAATATTAAGCCTTTATGAAACTGTGAAAAAAATTAACTGTGAATTTATTTTACTTCCTTTGCTAAGACTAAGTTGGTTATGAAACCCATGCAAAAAATAGTTTTGCATGTTTTTACAGAAGATAGATTTTCTATTGCTCAAAAACATTAAATTTTCCAATTGTGATGGGAATAATTTCTCCTCCTTAGATGGATATACTTCATGTGTGTCTCACCAAAGGCTAGTCTACATGGGGTAATTGTCCAGAGTAGCTATTCTGACACAACTATTCCGCTATAGCTATTCCAGAATAACTCCCTCTGTAGTCACTTTTATTCTGGTCTAAGAATTCTGTAATATCTTCCTCGTGCAGAAATGTCCTTACCCTCTTATATGTTATTTTAATTCTTTGCTATTTTTCTACCCTCGGCTGGTCAAGTATCATGAAATTCCCTGAGACTTTTCTCAGTGTCCTCACTGGGAGAAGGATCAAGGCCCATAACGGCTTATTGTAACAGAACTCACACTGTGTGTGTTCTGTTCTGGACACAGAGTTGTTATTTCCCGCTCTCCTCTCCCAATTCCATCAGATAGGCAATGAACTACATTGTACACCCTGCATTGTACCTTCACTGCTTCTACACCTTACCTCTCTTTTTTCACTCTATTTTATGTCTATTCTGTCCTTCATACTGTTTCTCTGCCACTATGAAGCTCATTGAAGTCAACTGAGTAATATATTTTCTCTCTCCCATGTCTGTCTTTCTATAGCTTTTTATGATTCTTGCTGTGAAAGGTTCTTTATGAAAACAAATTGCATTGGTCTGGGAATGCTGGAGTCTACAAGGCACAATTCTCTTTCAATGGTTCAGAAATCTGGTCTTGAAATTGTGAATGATCATCACTATATTTCTCCCCAGGATGATAAGCACACCCTTATATACTTCTATAATACTTTATACAAGTTGTTAGAAGACATAGGGCTTATTCTGTTCTCTCACTGGTGTAAATCTGAAATAACTCTGCAGAAGGCAATGACATTACTCTAGATCAGGGGTCGGCAACGTTCGGCACGCGGCTCGCCAGGATAAGCACCCTAGCGGGCCGGGCCAGTTTATTTACCTGCTGACGCGGCAGGTTCGGCCGATCGCGGCCTCCACTCGCTGCGGTTCGCCGTCCCGGGCCAATGGGGGCGGCGGGAAGTGGCGCGGGCCGAGGGATGTGCTGGCCGCAGCTTCCCGCCACCCCCATTGGCCCGGGACGGTGAACCGCAGCCAGTGGGGGCCACGATCGGCCGAACCTGCCGCGTCAGCAGGTAAATAAACTGGCCCGGCCCGCTAGGGGGCTTACCCTGGCGAGCCGCGTGCCGAACGTTGCCGACCCCTGCTCTAGATTATACCAGGTAGTTGAACAGAATCTATCCCAGAACCAATTGTAAACTGTCTTTTCGAAGGATCAGTTCTAAGTCTTCCATCCAAAACATGGAATAAGATGCAAAATGCTTTTCGGAACTCTGACCCTTTTCTCAATGTAGTAATTTTCTTTAAAAATCCACCTTGAATAATTTCTGATAAAAAACAACTTGTATAAATCTAAATAGATTAACAAAAACTGAGGCCCTGCTCCTGAGGTCTGGCCAAGTTACACTTGGCACTGGACTCAAGATGGGTTGGACAGACTGTCTGTTTCTCACCCTTCTACCGCTCACACCCCTATGCAGAGGAGGCCAGGAATGGGTGTCATCAAGCCGGCTATACCAGCTCTAGACTGGCCAGCGATTGCTTTATGCTGAGGAAACCCTAAAGTTCTCATTTAGGCTCCTAGTTTATATTTGTAAAGAACTTTGCAAACAAAAAGCACATTATAAACACGAGTGTGTTTATTAATGCATATTCTGACACCTGTTTCTAAAAGTTCTTCTTTCAGGAACAAGTATCCCCTGAATATTTTTGTACTCCAGCTCTCCTTTCATTGCCACCCTGTCATTACTCTTGATAGATGTCCAATATATGTATGTTCTCCAAACCAACAGAGCTTCTGCACTCCATAAACACACAAATTCCCAAAATCAACAACAAGCCTACCATTTAGAATAATACATATACACAATTAATGTGCATTATATGGCTGCACACAAATAGTGAGTGCAACTTGAGGTTTCACTGTTAGAGCTCAAAACCTTTTATTTTTTTAAAATCTTTGTTTATTTGGTTTGAGGCTTATTGGCTGTTTTAAAAGGACCTGTAAGATTTATTTTGTTTTTTTTTTGTTGCCTGTTTAATTTTTAGCCATTTTGCTGATTTCCCCCCCCATAGAAATATCAGGAATGTCACATTTTGCCTTAAGATTTTTGGTGGGATAACTTGTTGAATGGCTCAAAAATGTGACTTGGGAGATTCCTCAGTCATTAATTGAGAGGCAGTAGAATTGAACCCCAAGCAAAATGAGCTTTTCTCCCAAGTGTATCAGTTAAGGAGGTGCTAATAAAACAAACAAAAGATGATCAAGTTGTAGAGAGTATGGACAAAAACTACTTCCCACAATTAACTAGATTTTCTTTCTTTGGTATCTGTCATAAACCCAATAGGTTTTTAGTCATCTACAAAGTTTTCCAGACTAGACAAAACCTCCATTTCTAATGTGAAAAATCAGAAGCAGAAAACCCAACTTGTCTAAATCCTAACAAATTTGGGGTTCATCGTGATGTAACATAAAGAAACCAAAGAGTCCATTTAAAAAAATTGCAGTTTCCTTTAAATAATGTGACTAGCCTATCTAAGAAGTTCCTGGATACAGTCTATCATGATGTGAAACTTCAGATCAGTACAGTTTGGAAAGGATGGAAGAAAAGAAAGGAAGAGAATAGGATCATTCCATTCAGGGGTCGGCAACATTTGGCACGCGGCTCGCCAGGGTAAGCACCCTGGCGGGCCGGGACAGTTTATTTACCTGCTGACGTGGCAGGTTCGGCCGATTGTGGCCCCCACTCGCCGTCCTGGGCCAATGGGGGCAGGGGGAAGCCGCAGCCAGCACATCCCTCGCCCGCGCCGCTTCTCGCCGCCCCCATTGGCCCGGGACGGTGAACCGCGGTGAGTGGGGGCCGCGATTGGCCGAGCCTGCCATGTCAGCAGGTAAATAAACTGGCCCAGCCCGCCAGGGTGCTTACCCTGGCGAGCCGCGTGCCAAACATTGCCGACCCCTGCATTAAATATATGCAATTCTGGAAATGGGTTGCTCAGTGCAGGATTCCTTGCTTGAATAAGATGAGTAGGGCTTGAAGCTTAATTAACAAGTTTTGAAAAATCAAAACCAACCCTTATCTCAACCTGTTCCTAGTTTGTTGATTTTTAAGATGACTGGGGACATTGGAGACCCAATTTTTTGGGTACCCAACCTGAGACACCTTAGAGTTTCCTAAATGCCCATCCACTGAAAATCAGGCCCTTTAAGGCATCTTAAATCGGGTACCTTAAAAATTAAGTTACCCAAAATCCCAGTTACTTTTAGCCATCTTGACTGAAACATTGTTGATATAGACATATTTTAGAGAATATTTAGCAACTAAATGGAATGGTTGCAGCAAGTGTGTTATCATTTAATGCTTATTAGATGTCACTCTTTTTAACAATTAATTGAAACCTAACTTGCTGTAGGCTATTTTGATAAATGTTAATTAAATATCTACAAATTCCTTACAAAGGTTCATGTGCTAATAAGAATAAAATTAGGCATTTCTTGCTTATGTAATTTTGAGCTAATTACATGATTATTAGATTTATCTTTCAAATGCTCGATGTTTTCTTTTAACAGTCATCTTATATTTAATTAAAAAGCAATATCTACTTTGCTAAGTCTGAAATAAATGTTCATTGAAGATACTAAATTAAAAAGTGTTAGCAAAATTTCACCATCAATTAAAGGGCTTTACAGACATTTTCACAATTCAGCATAGAGACCAATCAGTCAGAAGGAAATGCAGCGTCCCCTTTCATAATCAAACACAATTATTTTGGTTGACACACTTTAGAAAACATAGCGGGAGTTGTACAAAAATTTACTGAAAGAAACGTGATTCTTTAAAAGAGTTGTCAGGATGTACCAGCAGCTTCTTGTGTATGATGAATGAATAGCTACAGTGCAGTAGATAAAACATACAGACTAGTGCAGCTACAGATGTGGAGAAGATGATGATCAAATACCATTTTGAAAAGAGAATCTGAATAGGATGACATCTCCTGTACAGCTTTATTTATGAGATCATAGAAGCACGTGTTTATAAGCATATGAGAACACTTCCATGATAAGATTCATCTGGCCAGCCAGGATGGAAAAGATCCACATCACATTCTATTTACTTTGGGGAGTTTTGCTACAACAAGCTCCTCTTGTCATTTTCCATTTTCTCTTCACCCAAAACCTTTGATTTAGAAAAAAGAAAACGAGTAGAAGTGGAATAACAAATGTTAACTGGAAATAAACAGTGGGGAACATTTTCAGCAGTGCCTAAGGGCTAAATTTTCAAAGGTATTTTAAAATGCAGAAGATGCAGATCATCATCAGATGATGCAGATCATATTCAAAAGAGCTTAAACAGATTAGGTGCCCAACTCCCATTGAAATCATTGACTTCAATGGAGCTAAGATGATTTACACCAGCTGAGAACTAGTGCATACGTATTTTTCTCTAGTTACTTATATGCAGTATCGAAGTGCCTCAAAAATATTGCACATGCCAACACATTTTACCTGGCTCTGCTCCTTCACCCACCTGTGGAAGCAAAAACTTGCAGTTTTTTGGTGGTGATTTTTAAAATGTGTCTGAGTGACTGCGTTGTGCATGTGTGTGTGGAGAAATTACTAAGGCAAAGCTGAGGCAAAGAAATAAATTTTCATTTGGTTCAAAAAGCATTGAGGTGGGTGGTCATTCTTAGGTCATAAGAGAGTGAGTTCTATACTCTGTCCTCCTGAGCCTCCCCTGATTGGTTGACAGTTTCATGATTCTTGCTCAACACAGCTACCATGAGAGGTCAAAGATGATCTGGCAGGTAGTCAGGGCTAATTCCATGGAGTTCTTTGAATCAGTAGAACCTCAGAGTTACAAACACCTCGGGAATGGAGGCTGTTCGTAACTCTGAAATGTTTGTAACTCTGAACAAAACATTATGGATATTCTTTCAGAAGTTTACAACTGCACATTGACTTTGCTTTGAAACTTTACTATGCAAATGATAAGTGCTGCTTTTAACCATCTTAATTAAAATGAAACAAGCACAGAAAAAGTTCCCTTACCTTGCCAAATCTTTTTTTTTTTTTTTTACCTTTTTTCTTTTTAGTAGTTACATTTAACAGAGGACTGTACTGTATTTGCCTTTTTGGGGGGGTGGGGGGGTATCTCTGCTGCTGCTGATTGCCTACTTCTGATTCCAAATGAGGTGTGTGGTTGATCAGTCATTCATAACTCTGAGGTTCTACTGTACTTTAAATTGGACTGGGCACAGAGCAGAACCCCAGAGCAATGTGTTCATGTTGACCTGTATTGTTAATCAGAAAGATTGCTGTGTTTTGTACTAATTAGAGTTCTTTAAGGTTATCTTCAGTAGTCCCTACTGGCTCTTGTAGAGTTCCTCTGGATAGGCTCTTCTCAGTGTTTATATTTTTAGAATTTAATTCAGAGGAGGACGAGAAGGAACAGGTGGAGATGGGTAGGTTGATAGTGCCACCGATAATGGTCAGTGGTATCGTTTTTTTCTTAGGCTGGCAGGTCTGATGCTGCTGTTCTCCAGGGAATCTCTGCTTGCATTCTAATATGTTGTATTTCTTCTGGAAAATGAACCCTTGGCATTGAAAATATCAGTCTCAGTTATAATGTTGGTCTTGCAATGGAGCCCCGACACATGCCTCAATTAGACAATACAAATCCAACAAATTCAGCTGGTCTGGTGGGAGTGACGCTATGCATGAAGTTCTGGTTCACAGAGAAGATAGCTACACATTCAGCTACACTTACATTCAGCAAATGTCTCTAAATCGGCACTGTTCAATCATTTTGCAGATTAGAATTTCACAGTATAAAGGACTCCACCTCACTAACACTGCTTTCTTTCGTGTGTGTGTGTTTCTGGCTATCAAAGGTACTGGACTGAAAGCCCTGGAGACAGAAGTCCTGTTTATCCACAGAACAAGCATAGCAATGATAATGGCAGGAAAAGCTTCTCTCAGGCCTCCTTTCTAATGTTCCTGACTTAGAGTAAGCTAGAGGGACCACTGCAGAGTCCATGCCCTGTCAGTCCTTTTCTTATTACCAATTATAGTGCTTACCGTGGTGGCAGAATTTGTGATGTGGACATTTGCCACTGTGAACTGGATTGAGACCCATCAAATTAATTTTCCCCTAAGCCACTCAAGAGTTATCAGATGATAAAAAAAAAAATGTGGTTACTTCTGAGCTACTCTGAATTTGACCCAGTAACTGAGACGTGAAAGACAGTACTACATATTCCAGTTCCCAGAACCATACAGACCCCCAACTCATGAGTACTGTGGCATATTGAAAGTTATCTGTGATGTTCTTGGACAGTTAGTATCTAAAAAGTAACTCCATTTGCAATTCCATTTGCAAACTCTTAGCATGATCTAATTGGCCTATGTGGCTCTTTATAGTGACATTTTTGATTTCACATTCATCGATGAGTATTAGAACATAGTAAATGTGAACCTCCTGTACTTTGGTATTCACTTGGCCCCACAAGTATGTGAATCCTTGAGATAGCAGAAACAAATTGCTCTGTCAATGTATGAGTAAAAGAATATGGTTTATACACAGACAGAGAACTAAAGATGTATAAACAAAAGCAGTCCCTGGAGTTCTCAATAAATGGTGCAATTTACCTACAGAATTTTGAATCTCAGATTTGCAACTGAATGCTCTTAAGTATTGGGCATACAAAGACCAGTTTGACTTCAGAAGTGTGACTAAATAGAGGACTGCCTTAGCCGTGCCAAAAGTAAAGCTGTGCTAATTAAGCATAGCACCACGCTTGGCTGTATCTTGAGTCTTAGTTGTGGACTTGCAAGTAGCTTGCAAGTAGCTGCAGTAACCATTAAAAACAAGCATTATCTCAATTACAGGGTAAAGATAACAAAAGGATCTTTATATACTTTCCTTTACCTCTGTTTGGTCATGAACGTGTTTTTCATTTTTCAATTGTATTCTCTTCATCCAATTTACTTTCTCACGTTAAATGTTATCAGAAGGCATGGATTGTTTTCACTTCATGATTACTGCTGCAGATAACTATTATCTTTCACAGTCCTGTTGGCTTTATCTTTGTGCATTCCAGTCTGTCCTTTTAATTATTTTATTTTATGGTTTCCCTCAGCCTCCCCACAGTTAAAAGATGTGCAACCCTGCAGACATTTAGGCCCCAGTCAGTCCATTCTAATTCAGCAAAGTACTTAATCACATAATTGGAGCCCATAGCATCTGCATGACGTTATACATGTAATTGGTCACATTGACTTCAACGGGACTAATCACTGACCAAAATTTACACATTCATAAATGTTTGCAGGATTACAGCCCAAATCTGTAATTTTAGGGCTCGATCAAGAGCCCACTAAACTCAATATAAAAACTCTCATTGACTTCAAAAGTCACTGAGTCAATGGGGGCGGTGGGAAGCGGCGCGGGCAAGGGATGTGCTGGTCGCGGCTTCCCGCCGCCCCCATTGGCCCGGGACAGCGAACCACGGCCAGTGGGGGCCACGATCAGCCGAACCTGTCACGTCAGCAGGTAAATAAACTGGCCTGGCCCGCTAGGTGCTTACCCTGGTGAGCCGCGTGCCAAACGTTGCCGACCCCTGCTATATATTGTATACAGAGAGGAAGTACCATAGTATTTGTTAGATGTAGTTGCTAACATTTAGATTCTGTACATATCAAGAATACTAATGCCAAGGTCAATGAGGAAGGAACACAGATATTGTGCACCAAATTCTATTCTCAGGTAATACCAGTGCAAATCCAGAGTTAAGCTGGAAAAACTGAAAACAGAATTTGTCTTTCTTTCTTTAAGGCAGGAGGATGCCTCAGTCAGTAGGGTTGCAGTTGGAGCGTGCTGAAACCTCCAGCACCCACAGACGTAAGGAATTACAGTCAATATAAACTATTATTAAAGTTCTATGTTCCATTTAGCTCTGTGTGCTTTGCAGTAAACATTTTAATCAATCCTTATCTAATATTCATGCCATTGTATAATTTTCACCCAGCTATTCTATTTATGATACCATAATATGCTAATAGTCACATCATATTATAGCTTTGCTTAGCCTACAATATATTTGTATCTTATCATCAATATGAAAGCATCAGAGAGATGATTTTTGCCACCCTGCTCCCAAGACAAAAGCCTTTTAGGAACCATCCTCTTAACTGCCTCCCTTAATGAAATACAAATAAGGCAAGACAAACAACTTCTTTCTTAAACAGAAACTGGAAGCTATTAGACTTTTACTACCGTTGTAGTGGGCTACAATTGTCTGTGACTACACATGGCTTGTTAACCTTAACTCTTGTTTATTAGACCTATGCAAGTTACTTATTTAATTTTATTGCACTTTCATTTAAATGAATATTAAGGTTTGATATAACGCTGGCATTTAGAGTCGCATACCCTGCTGGTGTAGTGTCAGTATTCTTTGTTAGCAAAGATACAAAATGAAAAGGTAAAATCTCAATAGTACAACAAAAAGAATGAAATGAAAGAAGCTGTGCTAAGCAAGTCAATGCCAGGACACCCTTGTCCTACCTGAAGCTACTTCTCTTTTTTCACTCAAGATAAGCAAGACCTCTCTATTTGATATGCTTTACATGAGTTGTCACTTCCAGGCAATCTGAAATAAATTGCACAGTACACTTCAGGCAAACTCTTGATAGACTGTTGAATTTTTTTCAGACAAATAATAAAATGCCCATGGATCAAAGCATGATCAGAGATGCTAGCAAACCCAGATGTCTGGACCACTGAGTGCATCAAATATAAATAAACAAACAAATAAATAAATAAATAAAAATATTCTGTGGTTGAACTCCTGTCCCCATTGACGTTGATGGGAGTTTTGCCATTGACTTCATTGGAGCCAGGATTTCACTCTATGTGTTGGACATGCAAAGATTTTAACCTATTTTCCATTAACTACAAATGAACCTTTGAAATAAGGGAGGTAGCAAATTTAACGGTATGAGTGTGGACAGAGAAGAGGGAGGGAGAGAGGCACAAACCTTTAATACAATTTTTATTCATAACTCATGTATTGTCTGTAGTCTTCGTTAAGAAAAATGCAGAACACTGGATTAGGTTTTCCTTTTTTTTATGATCAACCACCCTATGTCTAACTTAATCACACATTTAACAGAAAACTAGGGTCATTTCTTGACGATGAGAAGCAGGGATTGGTGGGTTTATATAGAACCCAAAATGGGTATATATAGAACCCTTTAAATAGTATGGGCCTGGTTCTGCTCTCACTTTCATCAGTTTTACACCACTGAAACTCCACTGACTTTGACCTGAGTTACACCATAACTGTAAGAAGGAGTGAGTGACAGAATCATAATGGCCCACTGTGTTAACATGAAAATTCTAAAAGAAAAAAAAATCTATCTAGTGTATAGATAGATTTGGGGCTAGCTGGTATAATTTATGCTGATTTACATCAGCTGAAAATCTTGACCATTGTATATAGTATAGAGCACTGACTTATGGTACCCTTGCTTTTGGGGATTGTTCTTGTATTCCTATTACATAGCACAGGCTCCTTTGTAGTTATATAATTCACCCTCAAGGAAAGAAGCATGAGCTTTAATTATAGAAAAAAATCACCAACTTGAAGTCTACTTCTGAAGCTAGAAACTAGTTTGAGAAGTTTGTTAAAGGTTGAGCTCAATGGGTGCCTCTTTCCTTAACACAGAGCATCAAGGCTTTCTTTATTTTGGACCAAATGCAGCCTTATCATTGACCTCAACAAGAACTGGTTCTGCAGATACTAGGACAGAATTTGACTCTTTGTATTCTTGTGCATCATGAACTCGCATAGAGTCAACTCAGAAAACTATATATTCCCTAAATACAAATGTCAATGAATGTAAATATCACCATTCTGTAATGGATGTTCTAGTCCATTTAGGTTAGTACATGTCTCTGACAGTGGAAAAAATTCAATATGTCATCAAAAAGCTTAAATACCAATAATACACAGAATAGTGCAACTTTAGAGGAGGAAATATAATGGGTCTTCTCAACTCCAGCTGTGCAGTGTGTGCTCTGGAGTGTAAGAATGTCCTTTTAATTTGTGTCATACTCAGTGGCATTTCAGATGAGCCTCAGTTATATAAATGTCTAATTTTTTCCAATAATTTACTAAGCTACATGTGCTTCCAGGAAGTGTTGAAAATAGTCAAAAATTAGTAAAGTAGTAATTACAGACTTATGATCATTATTCCTTGAAAAACTCCATCTGAAAATTTTGAATGGTGTGTGTATATATTTCGGGTGATGGTATTTCTCAGTTTAATAAGCCACTGTTTCTTCACTTGTCTTCTGTTGTTCAGAACACTGGATTATGTTTTTCATTTGTTTGTGATCAACTGCACTGTTTCTAACCTAAGCACAACATCTAACTGGCTAGAATTATTATTTAATTTGCCACAGATCGCAGAATTATTTTATTTGCATAAGTAAAAAAGTTCTCCTAAGCATAATTTTTTTCAAATAGATTAAAGAGCAGTGAAAATACAAATGAAAGCAAGCAGGGATAGTGTGGAGTTCAATGAAGAGTTTTAAATGATGGCACAATATTTGCATTAATTGTAATTTGTAGTAGAATTTAGCACTACATCAAGAGGAATTAAGGAGTCAGGAAGAAATTGTCTGAGACACTACGATTGAATGGGTTTTCAGGCAAATTGAAACAGTCAGGTGTGTTCAATTCCCAACATTCTTTATGTTCATATGTTGTTGTTTTTTAAACATTAACTGTGTATTTTTAACTCTCAGGAAATGTGAAAGTATGGTATTCTGTTTATTATATTTGTTGCCTCTGCTACACAAGTATTTTCAGTTTAATTTATTCAGCCATTGTTTATTGTATGAACTTTTATCCAAATTTAAAAGAAAATTAAACAAGTGGCCCAATTCTTATCCCTCCTCCTAACTGCCAACCCACCCAAACTGCCCCTCTAGTGACAAAGTAGATGCACCAGTCTCATGCATTCGTTTCTGCATTTTGGAATAATTGAGCAAAAAGGTAAAAGACCCTAACTCCTGGAGCTGATCTGTAAAACACAGGCCGTGGGCCTTTGTGGAAGGAGCTGGCCAAAAAGAACCTATGGTCTATGGAAGGAAGAAAGATGATCCATTGATCAGGGCCCTAGCCTGGAATTTGGGAGACCTAGGCTCCATTTTCTGCTCTGCCACAGTCTCCCTGTGTGACCTTGTCCAAGTTTCTTTGTGCCTCAGTTCCCCATCTGTAAAATGGGAATAACAGCACATCCTTATCTCACTTCTGTTGTGAGGATAAATACATGAAAGATTGTGAGGTGCTCAGATAGTTTGGTAATGGGGGCCATGTAAAGACCATAGATAGATGTTCTGGGACCCCATCCTCAGAGGGTGTGAAGCTTTATTGAAAAAATGGGGAGCTTTACTGTGAAGGTTCATCAGATGATTGAGCAGTGTACTAGAAGCACAGAGCTCCCAGCATGTGAAAAGTAAGGGTAGAGCACAAGTTACTCAATAATGAGCCCTTTGCAGTATAAGGGATGGAAATTGTATGCTGTATTGTATCTGTCGCTGCACATGGAATTTTTAGCAGTTATCATTAATGTTTACAATTTGCAGTGCTAAAAGAATTACAGTTGTTAACTTTTCCAACTGCCAATGCCTTTTGGTGGGACAGGGGATTTAAGAGTGGCATTTCCCACACATTTTCTTCATGCTGTCTTAAACATTCGTTTCTATCACTTCTCAAGCTGTCAGTTCAGGAGTGATTTCTGTAGCTTCAGATTATTTGCAGAACCCAGTTCAAAAGCTGACCTCAGTTCTGCCATCCCTGTGGCTACATGCTTCCCAGCTCCATGAGATGCCCTTGCTTGTGTTGTGTGTGCCTGTCAAATGCTGGCAGTGTGCCAGCACATGGCAAAGCAGAAATGATGTGCTTGCAGATTTGAACATGATCTTTGTCATTTGTCCTTCATGGGCTTTTTGGGGGGAGGGTTTCTTTCCAGTGCCATTTGATATTCACATGCTCTTGCTATATGCTTTACGAATAGACAAAATGATTCAGATACAATCAGAACCTTCCCCAGCCACCTTGAATTTTTGCCCACAATTCAAACCAAAACTGAACCAAATCTCTTCTGAAGCTTCAAAAAGTTTGATTAACTTTGTTCACACAATTGTCCATTTCTGCATGTTAGCCTTCTGGAGGCGGCAGAAACAGACGAGCCAAAATACCAAAAGAAAACATGTTCTCATCAGACTTTGATCTTGGTTTTGCAGCCTCAAGATGTTTGGATATTCCTCCAAACATATAGATAGTTGGTATTATTATAACTTGTTATTTGTGTTATAGTAAAGCTACAAGCCCCAATCAAAATTGTGCTCAGATCTGTATATAGTGGGAGATAGTCCCTACCTTAGAATTTAAATGTAACTAGAAAAGACATATAAAGGAAACAGAATCCCCGTTTTACTGACGCACAGAGAGATTAAGAGCCAGATTTTTCAAGTTACTTAGGTGTCTAAAGATGCCAATAGATACCTATTGGGATTTTCAAAGTGCCAAGGTGGCTAACTCCCATTGAAATCCCTAGGCACTTTTGGAAATCGCACTCTGCACTCATTTGTATCGTTAGGCACTTTGAACACCTAAGTGATTTGGACAAGCATATCTACTGTGGCAGAGAATATCTGTGGCAGAGCTGGGATTTATAGCCAGGTCTCATGAGTTCAAGTCCAGATTCTTAACAACAACACTATCCTTGTTCTCTTGAAAAATGATGATTCCAACCAAATCTCTGAATTTACTGGTTTTTGCCCATCATGGCTTATCTGTCTTTCTATGCAGTTGTAATATGCTTATCAAGATACCTGGGCACCTTAAATATTTTAGAGGGTATACATGAAGAAGTTTTGTTTTCCTATCTCAATCCCCCTGTTCATGGGGATTATTATTGTTAGGGGAAAGCAAGGTGGAAGTAGCGAGTTTTACATTTTGTTCTGAAGATGATGAGATTTGTGGTCATTCTAATCCCTTCTGGGAAGGAGCGCCACAGCGTGTCTTTCCAATGTGCTATACATTTTGATGGTAGAAAGCAATATGTTTGGATGAATAAAGAATCACAGAGGAGTTGTTGATACAGCCAGTTTTCCAGGGTTTAGATTTCCAGCCTGGTGTACTGACACTACCTCAACACACGCCATAGGGAGAAGTGTGATTTTAAGGGCCATTAAACACTGTACCGTAAACATTCTCAGCGTATTAGAAGTCCAAAATGAAACACCTGTGTTAAATAACTTTGTGTCAATCCACCGGGAAAAGTCAGAGTATAGTAAACCCAAAATATCTTATTTCTTACATATCATGTGGCGATCTTGTGGTTGCATGGTGAGATGCACTATAAAACATGTAGGGATTCTTGTTCCAGACCTCATAAAGGATTTGTTTATTCTGCATAGCTATAGCTGTAGTTTTTTATTTATCTAAGGACACTATCATTCCATTTTATTCTGCTTTTATATTAAGCACAATTAAAAAGGAAGTGAACTGAGTGTGAAATATGCTAGCTAAATAGTTATGAGCTATGAAAGCTGGGGAAGGAAAAATAGCTAGGCATCATCTGTCCTATTCTGTGTAACAAGAATCTCAGGGTACACACAATAGGAAAGCAACTCTTGAAGACTTAGGGCAGGGGTCGGCAACGTTTGGCATGCGGCTCGCCAGGGTAAGCACCCGGGACGGCGAACCGCGGCCAGTGGGGGCCGCGATCGGCCTAACCTGCCGTGTCAGCAGGTAAATAAACTGGCCCGGCCCACTAGGGTGCTTACCCTGGCGAGCCGCGTGCCAAACGTTGCCGACCCCTGACTTAGGACATAACCCATAACAACACCAAGTTCACACTTGGGACAACTGATTTATGGGGAAAGCAAAGAAGTCTAAGATACCATTATGTCCTCCCAAATCTTGGGTCTGGATAGAGGCTGAATTGACCCATCTTGACCAGCACAAACTAGAACAGTCACATGGCTGCTCTGATTTTTACTGGCTAGAGCAGTCTGCTAGGGATCATTCCATAGGCCAAGACCCTGCTGTCTCCAGCCCCTTCTGTGCCCCACCTGACCCAGATATGTCATCTGTGTCACTGTACATTGGGCATGAGTGGTGTCAAGAGAGGATGGCATAAACACAGACATGGTAATTTCAATGGGACACTACTGGAATAAGGTGCAGCTAACTCAATATAAGAGTAACAGAATCAGACCCTTAGTTATCCAGTATGTTTCAAAATGAGTACTGTACATATGACACTCCTAAAATGTAACTTCCATACACATCAATGGTCCCTGAGCTACTGCAAGAGAAATGGCATTAATGAAGCTACGGGTTGAACTAAAGAGAAATCTAAAGTGACTTTAGATCCTAAACTGAGCAAGGGTACTGTTCAGTTATCTGACAAAGAGATCAAGGAGAAGAAGCCAGAATTCGCATCTTGGTTCTGACAGGCATAGTCAAAATCAAGAACAGCCTGTAAAAGGCGAATGTCTGTTTTTTAAAAGACATTTCACAAGAAAGCATAGATTGTATTTCAACCTACAAGTTGTCTGTTTTCAAAATCCCTCTCCTACTTAAGGAACAGTGCAATAAAGTGGGAAGAAGAAATGCGGATAGCATATCCCTCCAAATCAAGAATAGCTATTAAAAAGTCCCATGATAATTTGTTTGCTTTTTAAATCTCCTCTTATAAATAAAACAAATCTATTTTAAAAGTAAAACACAAATATTAAAAATCCCAGAATTTTAACTGCTTTGCACATTCACCTCCCTAGATACAGATGTTTCACATTTGAAAACTGACTGTATTGTTGGCATATTAAGAACATCTCATTTCATCTTTTTAGTTCTGATACACTGTGCCGTTCATTGTAAACAAGGCTGGAGAGATTGTCCTCTTCTTCCGCCACTGTAAATGAGGAATAACTCTGTTGGTAACAATGGTATTACATTAGCATAAGAAAGAGGAGAATATGCAAGATGCTGAAAACAAATGATCAGGAATCTTGCTGCAAACCAGCCCCTCTCTTTTTGACTATTTTCTTTTGAGTGAGGCGCGGTAGTAGTTATATCCCACCCTAATATTTTTATGTTCGATTTCCTAGAAAAACAAATTAAAAGACAGAAAATTTAAATTACTGGGATTTTTTTTTCCTTTCCACCAACTGAATTTATATACCTCAGAAACTAATATAACTCTTTGATGGGGATGGCTTATTTTCTGTTGACAGCTTTTTAGTGAAAAAGATAAAAATCAGATTGAATTTCGACAGTGAGAAATTGAGAGCTTGTTCTACCAGCAGGAGTCTTGAGGCCTCTAATTTTACCTCTGTGAGCAAAGATGAACCAAGAATATCAGCAACCTACTTTTCCTAAAGCAAAAGAAAACCTGGTATCCTAACAGTCATGAAAAAGTCTGAGTCTAAGGTTTGTCTAACAAAAAACATTTGTTTAATTGATTTTAGCATGGCTATAATCTGAAGATTAAACATATCTATAATGATACAGTAAAAGCTGTGTTATTTGGCACTTTACCGACCGGAAAGCTCTATAAACGGCATTTCTGATCTTCATTGAAAGTCCAGTTTATAGTCCGGTTAGCCTGGGACTGGCAGGCTCCCTACCTGGCTCTGCGTAGCTCCCCAGAAGCGGTGACATGTCCCTGCTGCTCCTAGGTGGAGGAATGGCCACAAGGAGGTTGGAGTGCAGGAGGAGGTGCAGGGCACAAGTGTTTGGGTGCAGGAGCAGGCTCGGGGCAGGGGGTTGGGGCATGGGAGAGAGTACAGGGTGCCGGATCCAAGTGGCACTCACCTCAGGCAGCTCCCTGCAAGCGGCGACATGTCCCTGCTGTTCCTAAGGCCTGGTCCACACTACCCCCCCACTTTGGACTAAGGTACGCAAATTCAGCTACGTTAATAACGTAGCTGAATTCGAAATACCTTAGTCCGAATTTACCGCGGGTCCAGACGCGGCAGGCAGGCTCCCCCGTCGATGCCGCGTACTCCTCTCGCTGAGCTGGAGTACCGGCGTCGACGGCGAGCACTTCCGGGATCGATCCCAGAACACCGATTGCCTGCCGTCGGACCCGGAGGTAAGTGTAGACGTACCCTAAGCGAAGGAAGGCTAGACGGCTCTGCATGCTGCCCCCTGTCCCACCCCAAGCACTGGCTCCGCAGCTCCCATTGGCCAGGAACCATGGCCAGTGGGAGCTGGGGATGCGGCACCTGCAGGTGAAGTCAGCACATAGAGCCACCTAGCCTGCCTCCACCTAGGAGCAGCAGGGACATGTTGCCGCTTGTGGGGAGCTGCCCGAGGTGAGCGCTGTCCAGATCCTGCACCCTGTACCCCCTTCCGCATACCAGCCCCATGCACCAAGCCCCCTCCCGCGCCTCACCCCGAGCCCCCTCCCACACCCAAACTCCTTCCCTCTTAGTTAATCGAAATTTTTACTTGCCGGCACCCTTCATTTCCCCAATGGGCCAGATAAAGCTTTTACTGTATATAGCTAGAGAGATATAGTATAGATACTGGACTTAGCGTTAATGATGAAAGGAAAGAGACTGGTACAGAGTAATGCTAATACAGAGTGCGCTCCTGCTAGAAAATCTGCACCCAGAAAAGAGAATGTGGGATGAAATATTGGCTCATACACCCTGCCCCTATCCAAATCCCTGTCTCCAGATCCCATGCATCACCCACTCACTCTAATGAACTGCTGAGGGGAATTTCAGTCTAGGGCAAGAGCATGTTCCACGTATTTATGGGCATGAACCGCCTAGCCTGATTACACAGAGGTCTCATTTCACACAGATTATATGTGATCCTATCCAAGGTAATCTGAGTGGAAAAGCTGTGCAGAGCTGCTGCTGGTCCGAGGAGGTGTGCACATCAGTGCTGCTTTTTCAAAGTGTGTGCATGCACTTGGGGACATTTTCTCATTGTGTAAGATTTGGTTGATTTATAACTCCATTAATATTAATGTTGCATTAGTCTGAAATGGAATTATCTCAGTCAATCAGAGTGCAGGGATGCTGTATTATTACTGATGTATAACCACCCTGATTTTTTTCTCCCAGTTATGAAATTCCCTTCACTCGGATTGTTTCTTATTTGTATAATCACTTTTTGATTATTTCTCAATAACTACAGTGTACACAAATCCATGTACTCTGATTGGCTGCCAAACATTGAGTGCAAAGATTTTCAAAATCACCGGTTAGTTATTTTCAATAAACACACTGGAAATATGCAAATCTCTCTTCTCTGATTGCTTATTTTAATTCTTTAGGCTCCTCTCCACAAAATATTTAAATGATTAGGTCTAGATTCTACCATTGATAGCGTGTGGGTAGACAGCTGCATACCAAAGGATACACCAAAATCCTGAGCCCACTGGGCTTGAATTCACTGCAGAATTAACTTGGGCTGTTATTTGGCCTTGCTCCCAGTTACACACACAACCATCTGTCCCAAGTGTGGAGATGCTTTATACTTAGGCTAGTTGGCCTGTCCTGGGGTATAGGTAAGGCCCTACCAAATTCATGGCCATGAAAAACGTGTCACGGACCATGAAATCTGGTCTCCCCCCATGAAATCTGTTCTTCTGTGTGCTTTTACCCTATACTGTACTGATTTCACGGGGGAGACCAACATTTCTCAAATTGGGGGTCTTGACCCAAAAGGGAGTTGCGGGGAGGGAGGTGGTCACAAAGTTATTTTAGGGAGGTTGCAGTTTTGCCACTTTTACTTCTGCGCTGACTTCAGAGCTGGATGGCCAGAGAGAGGCGGCTGCAGGCCAGTAGCCCAGCTGTGAAGGCAGAGACACCACCAGCAGCAGTGCAGAAGTAAGGATGGCATGGTATGGTATTACCACCCTTACTTCTGTGCTGCTGCCTTCAGAGTTGAGCAGCTAGACAGTGTCAGCTGCTGACTGAAGGACCAGCTCTGCAGTCAGTACGTCCCTACCCTTTGTTTCCTAACTTTTAACCAGTTACCAATCCATGAGACAACCTTTCCTCTTATCCCATGACAGCTTACTTTACTTAAGAGCCTCTGGTGAGGGACCTTGTCAAAGGCTTTCTGAAAATCTAAGTACACTATATCCACTGGATCCTCCCTTGTCCACATGCTTGTTGACCCCCCTCAAAGAATTCTAGTAGATTGGTAAGGCATGATTTCCCTTTATAAAAACTATGTTGACTCTTCCCCAACAAGTTATGTTCATCTATGTGTCTGGCAATTTTGTTCTAAAGTTTCAACCAGTTTGCCCGGTACTGAAGTCAGGCTTACCGGCCTGTAATTGTCGGGGTCACCTCTTGAGCACTTTTTAAAAAATTGGCATCACATTAGCTATCCTCCAGTCATTTGGTACAGAAGCTGATTTAAATGATAGGTTACAGACTACAGTTAGTAGTTCTGCAATTTCACATCTGAGTTCCTTCAGAACTCTTGGGTGAATACCATCTGGTCCTGGTGACTTATTACTGTTTAGTTTATCAATTTGTTCCAAAACCTCCTCTAATGACACTGCAGTCAGGGACAGTTCCTCAGATTTGTCACCTAAAAAGAATGGCTCAGGTTTGGGAATCTCCCTCACATCCTCAACGGTGAAAACCAATGCAAATAATTCATTTAGTTTCTCCGCAATGGCCTTATTGTCCTTGAGTGATTCTTTAGCATCTCAATTGTCCAGTGGCCCCACTGGTTGTTTAGAAGGCTTCCTGCTTCTGATGTACTTTAAAAAAATTGCTATTACTTTTTGAGTCTTTGGCTAGCTGTTCTTCATATTCTTTCTTGGCCTTCCTAATTATATTTTTACCCTTCATTTGCCAGAATTTATGATCCTTCCATTTTCCTCACTAGGATTTAACTTCCACTTTTTAAAGGATGCCTTTTTGCCTCTCACTGCTTCTTTTATTTTGTTGTTTAGCCACATTGGCACTTTTTTGGTTCTCTTATATGTTTTTTTTAATTTGGGGGCCTACATTTAATTTGAGCCTCTGTTATCTTTAAAAAGTTTCCATGCAGCTTGCAAGGATTTTACTTTTGGTGCTGAACCTTTTAATTTCTGTTTCACTAACCTCCTCATTTTTGTGAAACTTCCCCTTTCTGAAATTAAATGCTACCGTGTTGGGCTGCTGTGGTGGTTTCCCCGCCACAGGCAGGGCCGGCTCCAGGCACCAGTTTGCCAAGTAGGTGCTTGGGGTGGCCACTCTGGAGAGGGGTGGCAGGTCCAGCTATTCGGCGGCAATTCAGTGGACGGTCCCTCACTCCCGCTCGGAGCGAAGGACCTTCCGCCGAATTGCCGCTGGAGATCGCGATCGCGGCTTTTTTTTTGGCTGCTTGGGGCGGCCAAAACCCTGGAGCCAGCCCTGGCCACAGGGATGTAAATTTAATTATATTATGGTCACTATTACCAAATGGTCCAGCTATATCAGGGGTCAGCAATGTTTGGCACGCGGCTTGCCAGGGTAAGCACCCTGGCGGGCCGGGCCAGTTTATTTACCTGCTGACACAGCAGGTTCGGCCGATCGCGGCCCCCACTCGCCGCAGTTCGCCGTCCCGGGCCAATGGGGGCGGCGAGAAGCGACGCGGGCGAGGGATGTGCTGGCCGCGGCTTCCTGCTGCCCCCATTGGCCCAGGACGGCGAACCACGGCGAGTGGGGGCTGTGATCAGCCGAACCTGCCACATCAGCAGGTAAATAAACTGGCCCGGCCAGCCAGGGTGCTTACCCTGGCGAGCCGCGTGCCAAACATTGCCGACCCCTGAGCTATATTCACCTCTTGGACCAAATCCTGTGCTCCACTTAAAATCATACCTCATAAGCAGGTGGATCTGAGTTGGTTCACTCTCTTATAGGAGCCTGTCATAAGTAGACCCGTCTTTGACTCTCCTAAAAGGTCCAGACCCCATGATAAGCCTCTTTCAATATTTAATGATAATAATTATTCATGATTTATTATTTCTATTGCTGTAATATTTAGACACCCCAATCACAGATGACTGCCCCACAGATGACTGCTAGGCACTGTACATAAATAATAATGAAAAGACAGTTCCTGCCCCAAAGAGCTTACAGTCTATAAGACAAGGAACAACAGTTGGGTAGAACAGACAGGGGGATGATACAAGGTAACAGAGCGACATCCAGGCTTACTATAATTAAGCAGTGATCACAGCACACCAGCTGCCTAATATGCATTACTTATGGTGTATCAGGCATTGCATACTTGGTTAATTTGCACTGATATTTCATGGATTGCAATGGCCTACTTGCAGAGCAAGATATTCTCAAAACAAATAAAGGCAGCAAAATTAGGCCCTAAATTTGCAGACTCAATAGGCTAACTTCAAGCAAAAGTAGGCTTATTACCACAGATAGGTTTTCCCATGTTCTCACACCTCTACTTTTAATTAAAATGCTGACAATCAGGGGTAAGGGGAACATAATACAAGGTAATTATATACAGAAAAACATATTTCACCACAGCATAAGCTATTAGCACTTTCTTGGCTATCTGATTATCTGACAGACTTAAAGGTAAAAGTAATGTGAATTTCAAATCTCTAGCTGCTCCCTGAGGAGACTCTGTCTCATACAGTTTGTAGTGAAGTGAGACACTAGAATGCAAAAATGAAGGAAGGAAAAAAACATAATATAGGAGGTGTATATAAACATATTGGGCCAAACTCAGCCTTGCTTTAGTGCAGGGGTCGGCAACGTTTGGCACGCGGCTCACCAGGGTAAGCACCCTAGCGGGCCGGGCCAGTTTATTTACCTGCTGACGCGGCAGGTTCGGCCGATCGCGGCTTTTCGCGTAGCTGAAGTCGAAGTATCTTAGTTCAACTCACCTGGCCGTCCTCACGGCGCCGAGTCAACCGCCGCAGCTCCCCCATTGACTCCGCTTACTCCTCCTGCCGAGGTGGAGTACGGGCATCGATTCGGGGATCGATTTATCGCATCTAGATGAGACGCGACAAATCGATCCCAGATACATCGAACACTACCCACCGATCCAGCGGGTAGTATAGATGAACCCTAAGGGGCAGCATCATTTGCTTGATGGCTTGTGCCAAACTAACTATTAAGGATTGGGAAATGTCTTACACCTTCCTCTGAAACATCTGTTGCTGGCCACTGTCAGACAGGACACTGAACTAGATCAGGGGTCGGCAACGTTTGGCACGCGGCTCGCCAGGGTAAGTACCTGCTGATGCGGCAGGTTCGGCCGATCGCCGACTACAGACTACAGCAGTGGAATCTCCTGGCAGGTGATGTTAGGGTTTCCACATTCCGTGACCGTGGAATGTGGAAACTTGTCCCATTCTTCTTCATGGAAGGTGATCTTGTAGCCTGCAACAACATCGATGGTGTGATGGCAGCCCTCAACATCGTTCACGATCTAGATGAGAGGAGACTGTTCATTGATTCATCGAAGACGAGTCTTAAAGCTCTTTTACTGCATAATGGCAATGTTTTGCCATCAATTCCATCAATTCCAGTTGGTCATGCAGTCCATATGAAGGAAACCTATGACAACATGAAACAACTTTTGAGGTGCATAAACTATGACCAACATCAGTGGCAGCTTTGTGGCGATTTGAAGGTTGTTGCTCTCTTGCTTGGTCTGCAGACTGGATAGACAAAGTACTGCTGTTTTCTCTGTGAATGGGATAGTCGTGCAAGAGATTCCCACTACATCAAGAAAGATTGGCCACTCCGACAGTCATTGGAGCCTGGGAGGAAAAGTGTTCAGCATCCACCACTTGTTGAATCAAGGAAGATTTTGTTACCACCCTTACACATCAAGCTGGGTCTGATGAAGAACTTTGTCAAGGCCATTGATAAAAGACAAGCAGCTTTCAAGTACTTCCATGGAAAATTTCCAAGGTTAAGTGAAGCTAAGATAAAGGAAGGTGTCTTTGTTGGTCCTCAGATTCGTGAACTTCTTCGAGATGATGCATTTGACCATGCACTGCGTGGCAAGGAAAAGATGGCATGGAAAGCCTTCCAGTTAGTGGCAATAAATTTTCTCGGAAACAACAAGGCAGACAACTACAGGTTGTTGGTGGAAAACCTCCTCAAGGCATACAAAAGCCTTGGTTGCAACATGTCACTAAAGATACATTTTTTGCACTCTCATCTAGAGTTTTTTCCATCGAACTGCGGAGCAGTGAGCGACGAACACGGCGAGCGATTTCACCAGGACATTGCAACAATGGAGAAACGCTATCAGGGCAAATGGAGCCCATCAATGCTTGCAGACTATTGCTGGACAGACACAAGAGATGCTCCATTTAATGAATACAAGAGACAAGCCAAGAAGCGCCAAGTAGACACTGAATAGGACTAAACTATGTACATAATAGTTTTTTGCCTTTTGTTTCATAATAAATTTTATTTATATAACCCTTTTGCTGATTTTTAAAGTGTTCCATAAACAGGACAGGTGAAATATTATCATGTAAAGCAACCATAAACACATGAAAAGACCTAGGTTTACAATTTATGATTAAAACTCTACTATCTACACAATATACATAGACATAAAATGTAAAAACTTAAATATCTTAGAAACAGTAGCCAATCAGTTGTTTTAATTGTCATATTTGAATTCAGCACATCAAAATACATAATAAATAGCACATTTTATCTCTGAAGCAGACGACTTCTCAAAAATTGTAGACCAGTGTTTATCAAATGTTATATATCGTGAACTACCACAAATTAATGACATTTATAGCTGTATTCTAATTATTCCTAGTAGGGTTCCCTAACTGCATACCTGAGAATTGTATAGGAACCTGAATGAACCTTCAGATCATCTCTAGGTACAACTTCACTAATAGGGATAAATCAAAATGTTTTAGATCAGCTTTGTACCCCTAAGGCACAATGTAAATGATGAAGGGAAGGGACTTCTTTTTGTCATATTCTCTTCAAATATCAAGTTATATTAAAGAAAACATTTTTCCTCAATCACAGGTGCATGTAGAAAGAATGAGTGACAACTTGATGTCTTCTCTTTGATAAGTCTACTCCCTTGGCATTTTTAGAGGTACTTTCATAAATGAGCTTCAATTTGTCAGAGTAGAGCTGTGTCTCGCCAGCTGAAAAGCTGTATTTAAAAATGTGCTTACTGCTTCATAATTCACAAAGGACTGTGGAAGGTAAAGCAACTATTCTTCATGCGTCTTGCAGGAGTCCAAGTGGGAGCAGTGCATATTTGCTCCTAAAAAGTCAAAGCACTGTAGGGAAGCAGGTAATCATGAAGTCTGCATTAGTCCACCACCAATCTGGCAATTTGTTATTTGATGTTTTTACATGCCACTCCTCAGGGGATGATCTTGTAATTCCAGAATCTGTGTGTCTGTCAAAAGAAAAAAGCAGGTAGAGACCATTTAATAGCCTGAGGATGTACTTTGCACAGAGTTTACAGGGGTTGTGTTTGCATGTGTGATGTATGGGGACAGATATATATATTTATTCTGGATTTAGTTTGCATAAGGTATATTTCAAATAGTGTTTACCCTTTACTTTTGTAAAAAGAATATAAGGGATTTCAGATGTGGTGACACTTTTTAAAACCAAGTGAAGTCATGCAACTAGAACAACATACAGGACAGATCTTTGGCTGTTGTAAATTGTCAGAGCTCCTTGACTTCAAGCTACGCCAGTTCACATCAGCTGCAGATCTGCTCCATGGTACTTTCAAAATGTACCCCTGTAATTTGGGTATACTGAAGTATTTAAGAGAAAAGCTGGCCGCACATAGCTTCTCTCCAAATCAGGCCCATCATTTCTCAGTAATTTGAATCTGACAATATTCTTTTAGCATTATTGCTTCTTTGGATTCCAATCGGAGACTCAACCTCGCTGGAAATATATTGCTCCATTTACCTTTAGCCCCCTCTCATTACCTCTGAATAACTCTTTACTTTGCCTTTGGTTATTTTCATGAAAATTGCCACTAAAAAGGATTCTATTTGAGTTGCCTCATTGTTAATGTTGTAAACTACTGCAAAATATCAGAAGTTCGCACTATAATGTGTGACAAACATTATAGCTAAAACATACATGCCATTAGCAGAATCTACATTGATGTTAAAGGCTCAGCTGATAAGACTGTTTGCAAATGATTGCCAAATATTGCACAAATAGCACAATTCTGAGCAATCCGAGCAGTACATAACATTATGACCTGTAATAGGTTTATTCTCAAGAGCTGTCAAGCAGATATATGTACAATATTCAGCACCTGATTTGGCACACATTTTGCCCAGATCCTGACCCTGAATCCACTGGTATATCCACTAGATCAGGGATTCTCAACCTTTTTCTTTCTGACCTCCCCCCCCCACACACACACACCAAATGCCATAAAAACTTCACCACCCACCTGTGCCACAACTGTTTTTCTGCGCATCCAGTAGATAAAAAGCCAGGGCTGGTGTTAAGGGGTAGCAAGCAGGGCAATTGCCTGGGGCCCCACCCCACAGGGGGTCCCATGAAGCTAAGTTACTTGGGCTTTGGCTTCAGCCTCAGGTGACAGGACTCGGGCTTCAGCTTTCTGGCCTGGGATCCAGCAAATCTAACGCCGGCCCTGCTCTCTGCTTTATTTTGGCAGACCCCCTGACACCTGCTCGCAGCCCCCCTGGAGTCCCCGGACCCCTGGTTGACAACCACTGCACTAGATCATGCTGCCTATTACTGGAGCTCTATCATTAGTAATGATTAATAGGCTAGATTGTGGCTCAACATAGGCCTCATGTAATTGAGTAAGAACCCCCTTTTTTCCTCTACATGGTCTACCTGGACCCTGAGTCCAAATGCATAGATGTAACCAGGGCTGCTTGCTCACTTATCCCTCTCAGGAGCAGAAGTGGGTAAAGGCTTTGCACTCTACATCATCCCCTATCTGCTGGGCAGAGAGTAGCTGAGCTAGCAGGGGCCAGAGGGGAATGATGTGATTTGCTCCTGGTAAAGGCCAGCAGTTCATTAGAGGAGCGAGGAGGAAGCAGAGAAGGAAGTGTGACTCAGAGAGTAATCTTGCATCTCATTGCCACCTGGGGCTACTCCTGGGACAGAGCAATGTACACACGTGCACACACACGCAACTTCCTCAGGGCTATGCCTAAAGGCACAATCTAGCCCTTTCCTTGGTACATTGTCATACAAGATTTTTTTTTAATGATCGCCAGAACTGAATGCTTGCTTTGCCTTGTATCTGTCATGTAAGGTTTTTAGCTTGAACACAGTGTACTCCATGTACTCCAGTGGGCCACCGTCTTTCTACTGTAGTATTTTGCAGGGTTTATCAACCATCTCTAACGCTGGAGGCTTGGGGCAATACAATACGCAGTTTGCTTTTTACATTTCTTCTCCACTTTAAAAATATGGGAGATATTATTAGTACAAGGTGATATTCCCTACTGCTTTGATCTGTACAACATTGCTGCTTATTTCAGCCTCTGAATCACAGCTGATGCCGTGTTATATAACTGTTTTCATTATTGCTACATCTAGCCTTTAGTCCCAATTCCTCTCCCATCTTGTTACCTGACATAACCCCCACTGTGTCTAGCTCATGTTGGATTGGAAAGGGAGGAGTGTGGGATGGACTGAACTGTGCCAGGAGCCCCTGAGGAACACTGACTGACTGAGAGGTCATAAGCCGCCTAGGGCTCTTGGGAAGATTTTGCCTTTAAGATCAGCTGCTGAGCAAAAAGGGTAGTGCTTAAACTGCATCATCCCCAGGGATAGCCCCAAGAGCAACTGTGCCTCAGAGGCCCATTCCTTCCCCACTTCCCTATTGTCCCAGGGGCGCTGACCCAAACCAACACCAAGATACAATACACCTTGTGCTAGCCAGTTTTGCTGGCCAGCAAGGGATGGAGGGGGAGGCCAGGACATCTCATAGTCTGTCACTCTCCACTCATTTCCTCCAGGCTGTGTGGAAGGAGCAGCAGGTGCACAGCATTCACTTACTCTAGCACACACGAACCCATGGTCCAGGTGGCTCACAACTGGGCATAAGATAGGAGAGGGGGGGTGCCTTACTCTCCCTTACATCTCTGCATGGGCCTGAAGTAAAAGTCACAATCTCGTCTAGAGTAGCCATTTTAGCAACAGCTTACTAGTTCTCTGAGAACATAGTTCCCTGATGTCGTATGTAAAAAGAACACCCAGCAAGACAGTGTAAATCTGATTTAAACTCACTCCCTGATCGCAGGATTAACAGTTATTCAAATGCTGTAAAAGTTGGCATGGTAATATGGTATTTTTTATTTACAAGTGGTTTATAATTTAAAGTAAATCACAGAGCTAGGAAATCATGCTACAGTTCTTTGTAGGCTTGTACAAATCTTTGTACCAAAGATTCATACTTCACAATATCCAAATGAAATCAGATACTGGCATGAGGCAATCCACGGAGAGTCAATCATATAAAGAAATCGGGTTCCTCTGGTTAATTAAATAAATCAGTAAATAAATAAAAGACGTTAGTACTGTGCTAGCAGCTCCCCAGTAAAAAATTCTCCAGGAACAAGAACTGTCACATATAATATTTCTTTGTAGTTCTTGTTTTGGTTTTTGTTTGTTTGTTTTGTTTTGTTTTTGCATCTATAATGATTGGGAAAGAGCAAGTAATAATGTCCTCTTACAACTTGCAAAAATGCTGTATATTCCTATAAGAGAGAGGGGCCATGTGCTAGTGCAGGGGTCGGCAACGTTTGGCACGCGGCTCGCCAGGGTAAGCACCCTAGCGGGCCGGGCCAGTTTATTTACCTGCTGACGTGGCAGGTTCGGCCAATCGCGGTCCCCATTGGCCCGGGACGGTGAACCGCGGCCAGTGGGGGCTGCGATCAGCCGAACATGCCACGTCAGCGGGTAAATAAACTGGCCCGGCCCGCCAGGGTGCTTACCCTGGCGAGCCGCGTGCCATATGTTGCCGACCCCTGGGCTAGTGCAAGGAGCCCTGGATAGGGCTCAGGAAAGCTGGGCTTTATTCCTGGTTCTGCCACTAGCCTACTAGTAACCCTGGGCAAGTCCCTTTGCTACTCTGTGCCTCAGTTTCCTCATCTGTAAAATAGGGACAATGCTACTGCACTCCTTTGTAAAGCTCTTTGAGATCTGTTGCTGCTATAAAAGAACTAGGTGTGATTATTTTAATCTTAGTATTATAGGACATACATTTTCCCTTTGCTAGGTAGTACATTGTAGCATCTACACTGAAAGAGGGAAATGGAGCTTGCTGCCTGAGATGTGGCTGAAACAGCTGAGAAACCTTATCTAAGGAAGCTAACGTTGTGTTATGCAAGTTAAGGACTCTCCCAAGCTATCCATTCATTTTGAATAATTCATTAGCTGACTCTCTTCAACTCTGACAGTCCCAGGTAGATCCCAGCGAGGGGTTTTGTGGTCCCTCAGCCATTGTTCCTCATAAAACGTATTAAGGTTTACATAATAAAGGGATGTGTGTGTGTGTGTGTGTTTAAAGAGGCATTTATACAGGATCTTAAAATTAGTCCACATTGCATAAATCTGTGATGAATGTGAATGCTCTTGGCAGGTAATGGAGTGAATTTGTAGGGAACAGCTGAGGAAACTGATCCCTGAGATCTGTTGATCAGTAAGTTAAAAGGTGGTCTCCTGCTTTGAAAATGCTCCAAAGGTTTTACTTTTTATTCATATTATCAAAGGTTATTTCATCAGATAAAGCTAGGAAAGATCCACTGTACGTCCACTCTATGCCTCTAGGAGACATACATCAGGAAGATTCTCTGATGGGGTAAATTGATGTAGCTCCATTGAAGTTAATTGAGTTAAGCTGATTTACACTGCTTGAGAACCTAGGTCTGTCAGAAGTCCCATTGACTTCAGTGGAAGAAGGACGAGTCTTTCTACACGCAAAAGAGAGAGGTTAATACAAACCTTGTACTTACCAAGGAATTGTGCATTCTAAATACTCAGCCTGAGTAACAAGTCAGATACAGGAATTACCCAAGAGCAAACTATACATTTAATATAATCAAAAGAAAGCAAAACAGCTAAAAATCACTATTTCCCCCTGAAATCGTGTTAAACTTAAAATAGCCATAGCATTAAATAAAGTTTAACAAATTGATCTTTTTTAACTAAATTAATAAACTTCCTTTTATTTCTCAGCTATCTAGGTTCATAGCCTATACTTAATGATGATGCACTTGATTAAATAAAATGAAAGAAAAATGAAAGTTCTTTCAGACATTAAAATGAATAATGAGTTTAGACTTAATCCAAAAGCAATTTAATTTTAAACATTCATATGAAATTAAATGAGCCATTGAATTTTCTATATAAGCAAGCATTAATCTTATGAAGCTATGAAGACTGGAATGTTATATAGTGACCCATTAATTTCAAAGCCTAATACAAGGTCTGTTTAATGCCTGCAGTCCATTAAAAAGTCTGATCCCACAATATAACTGCTTTTTTCATAAAAGTTTAAACCCCAATTCATTTTTTTTATTGCTCTAATCATTTGATAATCTGCTCTGACAAGATTACGGCTGCAAATCTAAAGCCAGTATATGTAGTTTCTTCATGTGAAGCAAATTTTGCATACGGCTTTGTTCTAAATTTGAGCCTTAGCCCAAAGAAAGGATTTATTAGAAATTTATTAGAAATAGTGATTATACTGCTATACTTACTTGTGATAGTAAATATTCAGTTACAGCATTAAACTGATTCTCCCTTATGTTTAACAAATGGACATTCTCATGTTACATTATTCAGAAAATTTAACCTGACTCAGTACAGAGAGATGATTATATTTTATAGGCCAAAAATACACTCCTTAGTTAAAACACCTACAGAAGTCAATGGGAGTTTTGTTGACCCATTCAGTATGTATTATCCTTAGAAATAGTTTTCCCATTCTGTGAGAATTTTTGAGGGCTTGAAATTTTTCCACTCCTATATCAGGAAAAAAGTCAAAACCTTGAAAATGTTTAGGAACAGACAAAATAAAAGATATTTCAATTTGGGTCAATTACAACATTTTGTCTTGATAATTGGAAAAAAATGGTTTCCACTTTGACTTTTACTCTTTATTTTAAAGCATTTCTAAATATAAATTACGGTATGTTAAATTTCAAACTGAAAAGTCATTTTGAAGAACAGAAATGTAACTGACCCTTTCCCATGAACAGTTTCAGTTTTGATGAATCAGTATTTTTCAACAACAACAAAAAAGCTTATAAACAAAAATTCCTGACCAGCTCAGATCATCATTGTACCTCTGTTGACTTTAGCGGCTCCGTGCTGATATATAGCAGCTGAGGATATGGTCCAAAATTTTCTTCTCAAGATTCTTAGGAACAGTACAAGTCATGATGAGTTACAAAAAGAAAAATAAACTAAAATGTAGCTCTTGAAACTGCCCTTTTAAATTAATGAGATGGTTTGATAATAACAAAGTTTAATGGCATATGTTCACCATTCGTTATCTACCATCTTGGAAGGTCAGGGTTTGAAATGCCTGTTCCTAATCAGTAGTTTCATCTACAAAAACCAATCAGACAGAAAGGTTGATATTTAAATATGTTTATCCTACTAAACAGGTGTTCCCATTTGACATACTATACCTAATTCTAACTAATTTTCACAAATCTAAGGTCAATGAGAAATCACAGCTCTTTAAATAAGACAAAAACAGTTGCAGTGTAGTTGTTAAATGAAAGGAATAATAATTAGCATGTTAAAATTCTGTTTGTCTTTATTCCCTTTGCTAAACTTTAGAAAGTTTAGAAACTTCCGATCATACTTTAGAATAACAGTGTACTTCTATTACCCATGATCGTTTTGTGACTAACACTTGCTTGTAAAATTCTCTGAAGAGCAGATCCAGTACTAATATCTGTCTATTACAAATACAGCCCCATTATTGCTCACAAATAATTCTGACATCCTGACTGTATTCACTGTGTGTCTGCCTGCATTCAGAGCGCTGATGTCACCCCATTAAGCACAAAGGAGTTTTCTCTGATTTACATTGGAGTAGGTGAGAATAGACTCCAGCTCTGGTCTACTACATGGTGTTGTATTCATTTCTAAATTAAACTTGCTGTGCCATGAGGGATGAAGGTCCCAGAGCTCAGACCCCAGCCCAAATCCAAATGTCTACACTGCACTTAAAAAGCCCTTTAGCCGGAGCCCTGTGAGCCCGAGTCAGCTGACAGGGGCCAGCTGTGGGTGCTTAATTGCAGTGTAGACATAACCTTAGAGAACAAAAAGAATAGGCTGCCAGCCGAAGTGTTTATTACAGTGTTTTTTTTTTAAAGGTGTTACAATTTTAGGCCCTAATTCTAGCATCCTTTCTTGCTTGAGTATTCCTGTACTATACAAGTAGCCTTCTAACTGACTAGGAATATTTGCAGAGTCTGGTAGTATTCAGAATCAGAACCTAAATAACCTTTTGGTTCATTTAAGGCCAGATAGTTCCTATCTAAGGGCACGTCTACACTACCCGCCGGATAGTGATTGATCTACCAGGGACTGATTTATCACATCTAGTGTAGACGCGACAAAATCGATCCCCGATTGCTCTGCCGTCGACTCCGGAACTCCCACCGTGGCGAGAGGTGGAAGCGGAGTCGACGGGGGAGCAGCAGCAGTCGACTTGCAGCCGTCCTCGTGGCCAGGTAAATCGACCTAAGATATGCCGACTTCAGCTACGCTATTCATGTAGCTGAAGTTGCGTATCTTAGGTCGACACCCCCACCCCCCTCCTGCTAGTATAGACCTAGCCTTATTGTTCAGTGTGCAGTAAAAGGGAAGGAAAGCAACCACCCCACCCCTGGACCAGACAAAGCAACCACCCCACCCCTGGACCCCTGGAGCAGGAACTATCCCCGAACTTGCTGTCCCAGTAGAGCACAATACCCCAAACAGGGAAGAGAGGGATGGGAGGAGGAGTAAACTGCACTAACAAAGGTATGTAGAATCAGACATACTGACTGCTTTGCATGTCACCTTTCATCAGGAATAATCCCAAATTCACTGAGACTGTCTCAGTTACACCAATGTAACTTCAGGGCATTTACTTCCACTTTATACTGGTGCAACCCCAGCCCAGAGCAGTGTCACTCTGCACTGCCCCCCAGTCCAGGCTGTGCCTAAATGGTAATATTGGCTCTTATTCCACTGGAGATATTTTAGCACTCCTTGCTTCTGAGTCATTCTGTTTGCTATCACATGGCAAAAATATGACACGGGGAAAAAAAAAAGAACATTTGCGTCAGGTAAATTTTGAAGATAAATAGGGCCATTTTTGTTCATGCAGTTCTGGTTCAGTTTCCTGCAGCTCCCATTGGCCAGAAACGGCGAACCATGGCCACTGGGAGCTGTGAGTGGCTGTGCAAATGTAAACAAACTGTCTGGTGGCCCACCAGCGGATTACCCTGACGGGCCGCATACGGTCTGCGGGCCACAGGTTGCCCACCACTGCCCTATATGCATAGTCACTCATGTAACTCTGAAATGCAGCCAGCTCTGAAGTGGAATGCACCAGCTATTCTACAACAGCCACGCTGCTTTCTAGAAGGGGTATTTACAACATGCAAAATATAGATTGGGATAAGGCCACAACAATGGGTTGAAATCCTACTTATGCAAAAGGTGCATTAAAGTACATAAACACCGACAAGGTACTGAGCACCTTGGAGCTTGAGTATTTTTTTCTGTTTTGTTTTTCTTTGGGTATGGGTGAGCTGATGTTCCGCTGGTTTGCATCCCCTGTTCCTGATAAGTGCTGAAGCAGAACTAATGCATAGTCACTTTTGTGCTCCAAGAAGCCTTGGTACTTCTGAAAATTTTATAGAGGCACGAACCTTTGTGGTGCAGCAGATTCATTTCAGCAAGGCCATTTCCAGCAAAAGTATTTCCAGAATGACATTAAAACCTGACAGTATCTAGGGAAGTTAAGCAGAGACCAAGGGCAAGAAAACATCCACCCAGCCTATAGGCTTTTGAACATTACTAGCATTTTCCAGAACCAGTTTTCATAGAATAGTTAAAGATGGCTAAGGCCTTTCTGACCATCTAGTCCAGACCTTTCACAATCCAAGTAGAGCTGGTCAAGAATTTTCTGATAAAATGTTTTTTCATCAATAAATGGTGAATCATGAAAACAGTGTGGGTTTGACTAAACCCCTGACTCAAACAATTTTGTGGTAAAAAAAAAAAGTGTTGAGATTGTTGCACCAGAAACTTTTGATTTTTGGAGTCAAAACTACTTTTCATTTAGAAATTCTGGTAGATTGTCACTAAAAAATGTTTCTAAAAAAGGAAAAAGTCAAAATGAAAATGAAATGTTTAGAAGTTATTGAAACAAAATGTTTTGATTGCTCCAAACTTTTTTTTTTTCTTCAGATTTTTGGTTTGTGACAGTTTTCCAGATTTTGACAATTTGTCCTGATTTGAACAGGAAAAATTTTCGAAATGTCAAAAATTCTCTCAGCTTGGAAAAACCATTTCCCACCCAGCCCTAATTCACAGACTCTATGATCATAGAGCATCTGCCTTTTCTTCATCTAGTATCAGAGGGGTAGCCGTGTTAGTCTGGATCTGTAAAAAGCGACAAAACGTCCTGTGGCACCTTATAGTCTAACAGACGTCTGACAAAGTGGGTATTCACCCACGAAAGCTTATGCTCCAATATGTCTGTTAGTCTGTAACAGGGGTCGGCAACGTTTGGCACGTGGCTCGCCAGGGTAAGCACCCTAGCGGGCCGGGCCAGTTTATTTACCTGCTGACGCAGCAGGTTCGGATGATTGCGGCCCCCACTGGCCGCGGTTCGCTGTCCCGGGCCAATGGAGGCGGCGGGAAGCCACGGCCAGCACATCCCTCACCCGCGCCGCTTCCCGCCGCCCCCATTGGCCCGGGACGGCGAACCGCGGCAAGTGGGGGCCGCAATTGGCCGAACCTGCCACGTCAGCAGGTAAATAAACTGGCCCGGCCCGCTAGGGTGCTTACCCTGGCGAGCCGCGTGCCAAACGTTGCCGACCCCTGGTCTATAAGGTGCCACAGGACTCTTTGTCACTTTCATCTAGAATGTAGCTCAAGGTGTGATCCTTGGCTATTATTAGTGTGGAGATGAAGAAAGATTCCTAAGTAGATTGTTAAAATAGTTCCCCAATATATGCCAATAAAAGAAATCAGTTTCTTTATATTACTACATGCTCACACCAGCACCATTGCATTATAAAATCCACTTTCAAACACCTTGCTGCTGAATCCCCTGAATATACTGACATATAGTACACCACATTTGGTAACTGAATTTTGGGAATTCACTTTGCTGGGAAAACAAGATACACACATTTAAAAAAATTAGAACAGGCCCCTTAGAGTAGTAGCAAAATTGTAGGTTGTTGAAATAATTGATTTCTAATTTCAACTAAATATTGAGCTCCCTTAATAATTACTTTGAACCTAGGAGATGAGCTCAGGATCCGTTAAAGTATATGTCAGTTGGTAATATAAAGACTCTAATGGAACATGGATTTTCTAATAAGAAAGTGAGAATTATAAGCAATGAGACACAGCATGTGATATGATTATCAGGAGACAATAATATCCCTGGGGCATTTCTCTGCATAAAAACTGGCTATTCTCAAAAATCATGCATATTTCAAAGTAACCCCACCTATAGGAGTTGCCTCATTGATGTAGTGTTGCAATACTACTTTCAGATTTAAACAGAAACATCATCTAAATAAATTGCTTTGGACCACTTGAATTTTGCAGCTGTAAGATTGATAGAAATATATCTAAGAGGAACTAATTGCCTGATTTCCGATTGGTGATATTTGGACTCACGCACCTCCATTTTCCAGTGAAGTAAAATGGTGGTAAGCCTCGCAGTAGGATAAAATGAATCTATCCCTTTTGAAGAGTGAGCAATCAATCAGAATTGGAATTATTCCAGTGCAGACGCTGGCTCTCATTTCTTATTTCATTTGTTATATTTACAGTCAATATGAATCAGTTAACTCTCTCCCCAAATGACTACAGAGACAATGGAATTTGTTTTCATCCTCAGTTCCCAAATTATAGCACAATAAGGGCCTCAGCATCCCCCAACCTCCTAAACTGCACAGTGGGGCATTAATGCTTTAAATGAGGGACACAATGTGGGATATAAAATGTATTCCTCTGTCTCTGTTCACATTCTGCCCTGTGATGAGGCAGAGACACCCCATACCAGCAGAGAAGAAGTTAAGGAGAGGCTTTGGGTCCAGTTAGCTCCACCCTACTATACCAGCAGCTAATGCCAAGCCTGAATTGGAAATAAAAGGAGACTGGCTAAGTTCAGGGCTAACTGGCCAGGAAGAAGGATGGAGTTCTGCCGCTCTTCCTGAAGGGAGCATTGCTTGCAGAGCTGCAAAGACAGGCCTGCTAGCCAGAGCAGCCACTGGAGTAGAACAGCTAGACCCCCAAGAAGTGAGCAATGCTTGAGAAAGAGACTGTTTGGGAACCAAGCCCAAGAAAAATGGCAGGATCACACACCCTCTCCCCCCCCCCCAAAAAAAAAACGGGGAGGCAGGCCAGTACATTTGCTTTTGATTGTAGAACGTTTCTGGGGCAGAGCCCTGGAACTCTGTCCAGAAGGGAATAAGACTGAAGGGTCAATTAGCCAGTGGTCCAGAGCCTTAGTGGACACCAGAGATGGAGTCTTTTTCCCCCTTTGGGGAGACCTGAGACTGTGTCTGTGTGCCTGGAAGGTCCACAAGGGGGTGCTGCTCCAGTCAAACCACTACATGCTCCTTTGTTCCAATCCCATCTCTTGACTCTACCTGTGCTTCCACCCATCCATACTGACTCTCCCACCACCAGATCCTTTCCTTTGTAATATCCTAATTACTCCATGACTCTTCCTTTTTCTGCATTGGCTTACGGACCTGATGACTGTTACACAGTGGAGAGCAGACTATAGCATCCTCCACCACCTACACAATGGGGAGCAGAGGGAAAGATTTTGCCTCCCGCACACAATTCCTCCCAAAGCTCCCTTTGGGTCCAGATAGCTCTGCACCTCCCCCAACATGGGCCATTCTGTTAAGTACAGAATCTGACCCCCAAAAGAGAAAGGATATATTTATATTATTATAGCAGGAGTCACCAGGTGGTGCTGCTACATAGTCTTACAAGTTCTTTTTTTCTTAGCATGCAAGTGGTGTACAGTCTGAATAAATGTGTCATTGTTTTGTGATGTAGTTTCTTTTGGATGGAGCTGTGGCAAGCAGCACAGGAGTTTACTCTCTGCCTTAAACTTGCTAACTAGAGTAAAGTTTGAGGCAGCACTGCTCCCTGTGGTCCAGGCAATGGTGTTGGACTCTGAGTTCTGAAAAAGCAGATTGCCTGAGTGCCATTTGTGACCACCCCTGTTCCAGGTCTGGTGTAAAACGTGTAAAATGAATATGTTGCACTAAAGCTCTATGTAACTAATCTCTTCTCCAATGAGAAGCTGACCTGCAAGACCCTGCTACAGCACAGGTCAGCAACATTATACTGTAGTAAAGGATAGTATCTGCTGTCACATGATATTCACATTCTGCTCTGAGTTATACCAGTGTGTGTCTGCAGCAACTTCACTGAAATAAGTAGAGTGCTTTTGGGTATACATAAAATCAGAATCAGGCCCAATGGAGTCACTCTAGGTTTAGACTGCTGTAACTGAGCTCAATCAATCCAATAAAATTACTCCAGAACTAAACTGAGACTGGGAGCAAAACGTGTCTCACTGTATAATGGTATCAATGAAGTTTAACTTTTTGTTCCTGAAACCATGGCTGTGTTCTGACTTTTAACAGGAGTTGGTACCCAGGGACACTAAGAACAGATGAAAAATTGGAGCTTGCTTTAAGATGGGATTTTTCAAGTCTGACTGTTAAAATACATCGGATTTTTAAAGCAAAACTTTAAATTGTCTCTAATCCTTTTTTGTTACTTCCATTATAATTGGTCATCATGTCATTTTCTGAACTTTATGGCATTTCCATGTCCAAATACAATACTTGCCAGATTAGGTTGTTTTTGTCTGACCTTGATTTCAATCACCATCTCGTGCCTATCATCAGTACAAAGTTGCAGCATGCACAGTATTACAACATGTTCCCAAGAATAATGGTGCTCACCTTAAATAAAGCAATACTTTTTCATTTATGTATAAGTTATTAATGCTCAAGAACCTTTTCTCGTCCATGACCTGTTTGTGTAACTACTACAGTGCAGAATGCGGGTATGTTAATTTCTTCTGAAAGGATAAAGTATAATAGAAGGATAAATTAAACAAAGGTTACTTACAAAAATATCCCACTTTTGCCACTTGAGGAAATGTTCCATGTGTCAATTATTAATACCATTGAAGAAACTATTTTCCTGGATATGAGTGATAGTCATAAGTGTCTTTGTGAAGTCTCTGCTTTAGCTGTAGGAAATTACATTTACACTCTGGGGTTTCTACACTGATGAAATATGTTCATTTCTGACTGGAAAGAAAGTAAATAATTCTAAAGGGAAACAAAAAAAAGTTCAGGCTTTCAGGACAACACATATTTGTTCTGTCTCTGTGTAGACAATCTATCAGGTTGGAAATTACACAGCTGTGAACAAAGCCAACCATTTCTCAACGGCGACAGTCTCCTATTGTCTCCCAGCAACTTACCCCAAGCATACACTTTAAAATGAAGCAATAGCACATTGCTCATACACAGTTTCCTTCTTGCGATGATCTTTATATCAGGCATAAAGGCAGAATATACATGTAAATATGCATAAATGATTGTCAGTTGCTTTCTTTAGCTTCTATGTGTTAGTGTTTTCTTCTATTTGTTATCCTCAAAAACTACCCCTCTAAGCACTGTGACTGCTAATGTAGTGCCACCCCAATGTTGGATAATAAAAACCAGAGCTATAAGTACGTAAAGCCAGTGTCTATAAAGCAAGTCAAACTAGATGGTCGCAGCGGTCATTTCTGGCCTTATTAGCTATGAAGGCAAATTGAACCAATCAAATGTAACTCATCAGTGAGCAGATTTCACCAATGGAGAATATACTTCTACTTAAAGAAGGGTGTATCAAATCTGTCAACCTGACAATAAGTGGTAGAAAAGCCATCCTCATCAGCCCTCCTGCATGTAATCCTTTCTACACTCATCACTGACAATACCCCCTTGTAAAATCAGCCCTGATGACACAATCAAGGCCAATGATCCTGTGCAGAGGAAAGATTAAGCCTTAAGGTTCCCTGAGGCAACTTCCAGTGCAGCATTGCTCCTCATGATACCTCCACTGCCAAAAGGCATTATTTGCTTATGACGACTTTGCCATATCACTCTAGTCATCCGATTAAAACCTCAAGATGTGCTGTAGTTCATGTTGAAAATATCATGGATAGTTAATGGACACAGTCTAGGTGGGAACCAGTAAGCATCCTGTTAAGGTGGCATGGGTATTGATCTAGCGTAGGAGCTTCTAGGAACCAAGATTTGCTTCCACTACTCTAAATGGTGTTTTCACAGCCCTTTCCCTTTGTATTTCAATACATTGTAGGCAATGGCTCTGTTGGCTGCAATCTTCCTTAGCAGTTTATGACTTTAAACACTATTTATGCTTTCTGGGGTGAGATGGAAGGTTCTGCTCAAGCAACATGAAGGTACTCTAGCCTCAGTCCTGGCATTTGTTTGTTGTTCTTGGGGATTTTGTTGTTTTTTAGTTTAGTTGTTTGGTTGGTTTTTGCTGATATTTATATAGGGAATATGATCTCCTCCATAAAACTTCATTTAAAGGATCATTTCAGTAAAGAGTTGCAGCTAAACTGACTTAGCAAACTTTTCACATGGACAAACTTTAAGGGCCTGATCCAAAGCCCATAATTAATGGAAAAACTCCTGTTATGCCTAAAGAATGACAAAATTGTGAATTTTACCACCATATGGGAAGCTTTCAAATGCCCAGTATATGTTTGCTCCTCCCCATTTTTAAAGTTTTTAGGCATCTTGCCAAGGTTTTTTAGCTAAAATCAGCAGTAGTTATCTGGTTGAAATCATACTTAGAAAATTTAGGTGTCTTGCTTATCTTGAAGAACAGCATGTGAAGTATTGCTGAACAAAAGTACTGTGTGTTAGATAGAAACATAAGGCCATCAACAAAAAGACAAATTATGACTGTCAGCTACATTTTGTAAGTTATAATGACATTTGGGCACTATGTAGTAGAAGAAAGGCTTAGCTTTTCAACATGTTTAGAGCTATAAAAACAAGATTATTGTTGTTTCGTGGCACTATATTGCATCCGGAGCTTGAATTAGTGCTCCTTTAGTGGTAATAAAAACAAATTGTAAATCCAATTGGTTTTGGTAATATGAATTTTGCCTGTAAAGCACTTTTCTCCCATTAAAGCATTTACTAAGACAAACAAAAGGAGAACGCTTTTCCAGAATGACAATATACAGGGACTGATTTTGATCTCACATACACTAGCTTTTACAACAATATAATTCCATTGGGCCTGATTCTGATTTCACTTAGGCTGGTTCTACTTTAGCAAAACTCCATTAATTTCAATGGAGTTAGTCCTATTTTACTCTAGTGTACAAGAGTTCAGGATGAGGACTGAGGTGAATCTGAGAGCCAAACAGCCTGATTCAAAGCCCAGGGAAGTCAGTTGGGATTCTTGCCATTGATTTCAATAAATCCAAGTTATTCTTAACTTGGTGGGCCTGATTTTGATATCTGTTATACCAGTTGTTCTCCAGTTTTACTCCACTGACTTCAGATGAACTATTGGTTTATGTTCATGTTTGGTGCGGTATTTTTCCTATGAAGCTAAGATTTGAAAGTTCCCCATGGGAAAAATAAGAATTTAATGCTCAAATGCGATAAAGGGCCAGATAGTTTTAGAGCAGAATTCCCTATTGTTCTTCAAATCTAGCATCAGCCCATGTGTGATCACTTAATGCACTGCGTGAAAACATTCAGATTCCCCAGTGATGAGAGCAGTATAAAGCAGAACAGAAGTCTAGAGTAGAGTAAAAACCCTGCTTTAAAGCTGATGACATGAAATGGCTGAAAGTTATTGGTTGGATTTTATATCCTGCCAGAAACACAGTAATTATCAGATTACAACTTTTTTTCATTTTTCTTATTACTGTTTTGAATTGTATTGCTTCTTAAAAGATACAACAGTGACTAAACTGAACCTTTTATCTTAAAGGGACAATATCTGAGTGGAGAGTGCTGCTGTTTAGAACAAGGTTGGATGCTTTAAAAAGTGAAAGCACTGTTCACTTATAATATCAGCCTCCAGTTTTGAGTATTTTATAATGGTGGAAATGCATCTAGGATACTAGATACACTTAATATGACACAGCAATGAATGAATTAATTATATTCAGAATAGTAACCATACAGGGGGAGGAGAGGAAGGAGGTTCATGCTCTTATATCAGAATTACACTCCATGTGTAGATGTGAAGATGGAGTCTGTACAGCTGGGGATTCATAATCAGAGCTGAAACATACTAGGGATAGGTGTCATCTTCCTTGATGTTTGCAAAAAAAAAGTCAGAAGCCAGCATGCATTACAGACTATCATGTAAGTTTCCAACACATCTCAGAAATAATGTTACTCTTTTTTGTTACATTATGGGCTTTTGATTCCCAGAGTAATTGATGTGCATATATGATTCCTGATGTCTCAGGTCAGGCAAGTTCCTCTTGATTTCTATGGCAGTTTGCCTAAATAAAGACCTCCTGACTTGGTCCCCTCTGTTTAACTATAGTGAGCCCAGAAAGAAAATTTCCAGTAAATTAACTACATTTTACAACAAATAATTATTTCGGGGATAAAACATTGAAAGAACTGCTATATAACAATAAGCGCCAGAGGAATATAAAAGCAAAAAGTGGACAAGCAATATTAATATGAGTTTAGCATTGCTATTTCGATATCCTGATGAAATGAATGATAGAGCTTTAATTTATTTTCTTCCCCATTCTTTGCATCTCCTGTAAAATGAAGCTTCCCTTGGAGAGCACTAATATGAGGGATATTTATTTTAATCTAGGATAATATGATCCCTTATGATGTGGGCTGTGTCAAGGAGGGCTAGAGCTTCAGGGCCAGATTTTTAAAGGTATTTAGGTACCTAATAATGCAGATAAGTGACTAGTTGGGATTTTCAAAAGCGCCTAGGTGTCTAATTCCTTTTGAAAATCCCACTAGGTGCCTGTCTGCATCTATAGGTCCAAAATACCTTTAAAAATCTGGTCCTTGCTAACATCTTGTTCCTTTTTGGAAGCAAAGTTTTCCCTTTGTAACTTGCTGCTGATTATGGGCCAGTTCCTTCCTGCCTTTACATCTCCCGCCTGCCACCACTGCAATGGCTGTGGTGCAGTAGCTTCTCTATCACTTAATGCCCTGCGGGACAAATCGTGTGTCAGGACCATTTACTTTAGGCAGGAGATTTGGCCTTTCATCAGCACATTTTCCTGCTATAAGGTTACTGATGAATGGTTTGAAATCATTTACATGAAGTCTTCACTTGTTGTGACCTTGTGAAGCCTCCATTCCCCCACTTTCTTCCCCTCTCCCCAGCAATTGGCTTGCTATTTCGCCTGTAAATGTAGTTTCATGGCAACCATCTTTGGCCATTTTGACTGATGAAGAGGAAGCAGGGAAGTTAGAGACAATGCCTATTCACCGAATACGGGCTATTGTAGAAAGAGACACAAACACAAGGATACATAAAGAGTCATGGATACAGGTCACAAAGGTTCAGAATCCCAGCTGCCAATAACAGTTGAACCAACTTTCCTTCTATCAGTTGCACAAAGACTTGTAATGGGCCTTGGCTAAGGGCATAATGGTTATTGTGATTATTGTTATTATGAAGCCCGAGTCTCCTCTCAGTTACAGTGTAACTCTGTTGGCCACATGCTTAACTGGTGTAAATTACTGTCTCCGTATTGAAGTCAAAGAACTGTTTACCAGTTGAGGTTATGGCCCAGCTATAGTTATGGCCCATAACTACAGACTTTGGAGTCGATTGAAGGTCATCCATCAATAAAGGATTAGTCAAGCCTGCAAGGCACAGCCCAGCACTAATGTTGATATGGTATCACCCTGCCCTAGGGGAAACACTGCCCATTCTTCCATGTTCAATCTGCTGCTGCCCTGTACACAATATGTCCTTAAACTGTCAGTGTGGTCCCAGTGTATGAAAGTGAAGACATCTTACAATCAGCTGTTTTTATTTATTTAGAACATAAAAGACATGAGATAGGTATAGCATTACTACTATTACATTATTGTAATAGCTCATCTATTGCTAGCTGTCATACAAAGACTGGATATCACCATTTTTCATACCACTGTATAGGTGCACAGTTTGAACATAGGAAACACTAGTGGAAGCAATGCTTACTACTGGGAATAGTCCCATTTACTTCTATGCACTTCTTCCGATAGTAAGAGTCAGACCCATATTTAATGAATGGGTCCCAAAGGAAATCAAAGTCTACAATACCATATCTGGACCTGATTCTTCTCACACTTACACTGGTTTTGCAGTGGTATAATTCTATATTTAAGTATAATTACTCTGATTTAGTATAAGTAATGGAAGAAGCATGCCTTCTAACTATATAGCTGACTTTCTTCAGAGGGATAGTATTTTTTAGATCCCAAAATTGTCCTTATGCCTATACAGATAATATGGATTACCCCTGTAATGTAATCCTTCTTTTTACAATTACTAATGCAATAGATAGTAATTTATTTCTATATTTATCTTTATAAAGTAATACCGAACAGGCACAAATTGGGTGCCTAGGAATTTCAGCAAGTATAATTTTAGCAATATGAGCCTCTATTGTAGTCCCATAATGTGCTGAGTTAGGACATGTACAAAACATATTGAATAAAGTAGCAGTCTTCATTTTATACCTGCGACAATTGGATGACTTGTCTATTTTTATACTTGGTCAATTTATCAGGAGTAATAAATGTTCTATGCATAAGATTAAAACAGGATAAATTATATTTAATGATAATTGAAAACGTTTTTCTGTTGGCACCGATTTTGTTCCAATCTGTTTCAGACCAGCCTCCAGCAAAATCTTTTCCCTCTGCCTTTGAAATTTCTTCTAAAACAAAAGGCCTGATTCTCCTTTTCTTTTGGAGCGGTGTATGCCAGGAGTAACTCCAAAGAAGAGAATGGAAAGTCTATTTCAGAAGGATTATTTAAAAAAAAAATTAGAGCCAGGAGTCTTTAAAAATAGAAGTGGGGGATTCACAAATAATCCAGTTCCTCAGGGCCTCTTAAATCCCCTTTGTTTAAAGCCACTATAGGGCAGCAGTTGAGGATACCTCTAGCGTACAGGAATCTTGAGCTGGTGTAGTCTGACATAGCCAGCCATATGTCAGTATTTCTTGCCACTTGCCTTGGCAAAGGGGGAATTCTGAGGGTAGCTGGGTGAGAGGAGGGGCATGTCAGGGGTAGGAGGTGGAGGGACGGAACACCATACAATCCATCCATCCTAAAGAATGGAATGGCCCATTTTGGACTGTTAGCCTTCAGCAGCCCACAGAATCGGGGTAGAAAGGGGGTGTAAAGCTATATAAACCCCACAAGTGAGAGGATAATTATCCTATTGTGATTTTACCAGACTGACATGAGCAAGTTTTGATTGATCTTTGGTGAGAGATTGTGCTCAGTTCTCATACTATATACCTACTTGTCATACTTCTGCTTTTATCAATGGCACATTAGGACATCAATAAACAGGACATTGTCTTATTTTTCTAACAGCAGTTTTCCAGTCAACTGTATAGTGAAAGAAGATTGGCAGTTATGAAAAGAAAAGAAAATGGTTTCCAAAGATAGTGCATATTAATGTTCTTAAAACTAGCCAATCAAAGAGAAAATGTCAGATGACTTTTAAGAGAAGAGTTCCTTAATAGTTGTGCTCTGACAGTAGTTTTTCCTACAAAGAAGGTTGCTAAGTAGGAAGGTCATAGTTAGAGGACTTGATCCTTACCTTCCTGTTGTGCAGTGTGTCTTTGTGCACACATAGGGGCATCAGAGCTCCTATTTTGAACATGCTGCCTAAGGACAAGGCTGAATGGTGGCCCCTCTGCAGACTGACTACAATGTGGTCTATTAATAAACCATTATTTCATTCCGAATGATGTTGTATGACCTTGCACAATTCACACCACCTCTGTTTCCCAACTTTTTGTCCATTTAGACTGTAGTCTCTTCAAGCCAAGGACAGTCTCCTAGCATATTTGTACACTACCAAGCACAATAGAAGCCCAGTTTCCTTTGGCCCCATTAGGCTCTTCTGCAATACAGATAACAATATAATAATCAAGAACCAAATCCAACTTGTTGTGCCCAAAACTCTCATTTAATAGACATTTTGCATGAGTAAAGATAGCAGGGTGCTACTCTAAACAGAAATGGCATTCCAAAAATTCTTATGCCAGGCCTTTATCTTTAGATGACTTGTTTACATTCTTTTTATGCCACAAACCCCCTCTAAGGGTCAGAGAGGTGCCAAATTAGCCCCCTTCTGTCTCACTCCTCCACTGCCCTCAGGTTTTTAGGCTTATATACTCTGGAGTTGGCAATGATCTTTAGATTATTGTACTGTTCTCCCAGATCTCTAACCTTGCTGCATGAGCTGATGTTTATATGAATTGTCACCAGAAGTTTAGGGCACATCTCTTTTTTTTCTTAATAACATGTCATTATGATGGGATTTTATTTGTGTTTCATAAAGAGATGATTGATTAGAGAGGCTGAAATTAATTTAGATTGATATTCACTGGACTTTTTGTGGTGACTTTGAAGTATGACTTCCCTCTGTTTTGCATTTTAATTTGCTTCTTGATAAGCTTTGTGGGTCCAGAATCTCACTGACCCCAGCATACACTCACCAGTCAAATATTTCAGAACGAAGTCTTCCAGTCATGCTGTTTCAATCTCTCTTTCTCTCTTTATATTAGGTAGAGGCCATATTTTTAAAGGAGCTTCAGAAATGTACATGAAAATATTGTGTTTGCACCTGTCTGCACAAACAGGCATTTGCAAGTTCAAAGTAGGTAATTATTCGTGCAATTACAGCCTCATCACGATCCATACAAAGACAGTGGGTGCTTTGCCACTGACTGCAATGGGAGCAGGATCAAGACCTCATCCATTTTATTCATGCAGACCAGTGTGGGGGCCTTGCCTCAGTAACTCATTCTACTTTTCCTCTGAGCTTACTTTTCTCTACAACTGATGGGAGCTATCTAATAGTTTAAATTTACTCCAACACTGTTACTGGTAACTGTAACAGGTTTATTTCCTTTGTACCACAATAAAAAGACCCTAATTTATTCTCAGGTTAGCAATTAGGAGATAAGAAAATATGAAGGGAGATGGGGTCATAGCTGTAGGCAGTCAGACCTAGAGAGTAGGGCCAGAACCAAGAGTCAGAACCAGAGTCAGTCGATTTTTAATTGCTGAACATGTTCCTGAGAAATCAGTCTCTTAAAATACAGAAGCCAGACTCTCCCGGAAGATGCACATCCTCATCCCAAACTCCCCCTACTGCCACAGACAGCAAAAGTAGGCAGACCCGAGATGGGGCAATGGCACTGCAATTGTGTGGAGTCCTCGAGGGTCCTTGTCCTTTCTGGTAAGATGATCCTCTCCATATCTGATAGTCTTAATATCTGAGAAGCTGACAGAAACTGGCTTCATGGTGAATACTTTTTTCTGCTCCCTTGTAGTTGAGGAACAGTCTGCCCTTCAGGCCATCACCCCTCAGCCATATCCACCCCTCTGCCTTCCCACAAGCCTCATGGAACCCTAAGGCGGTCTCCACCTAGATACGAGAGTGCTCTACAAATGGGCTGTGTCTGTAAATATGGAAGTAGTTAGTTACGAGAAAAGGTGCCAATAAATGGAGCTCAGGAATATGCAGCCTTGTTCCTGGGTTTTGTAGGATCAGTACAATGACTTGTTGGGGACTTCAAACGTCTCCTTTGCATGCAGCTCTTAGCACTAATCAGAGGCTACTTGGAGTCCTGCTTTCAACTCTGGGAAAGCTCCTGAAGAGTGGATGCTAGAGACCTCCCACTCTACTGAGCTCATGTACAACAGAGCAAAGAGGTCAGCTGCGTGCTTTTAACGTGTTCAGACTCTGAAAGGGGCTCCCTTCAAGAAAGGAAAGCTGACCCAGCATGAGGAGAAACCCACAAATGAGGAGGTTAGAATCCTGGCCAGCATCTTTAAAAAAACGATGTTAGAAATTGACACTGAAAACTTCAGGCAGGGAGAAGTCATCCCCCAGTTTTTATACTGCCTTAACCCCCGTGACTTGAAGGAGGCATGTTTCCAGGTTTCTCATTTAAAGGGACAGAGATCTATGAGTGATCCACTGGAATAAGGTGTCTGCAGTGGAGTCTCCTCTTAAGGGTGCTGGATTCCTTGTGGCTTGAACAAATGCTAGGAAGTAGGGAGCTCTTTGTGAAATGCAGTTCAGGGGCAGAATGGTTTTGTTTAAACAAGTTAATAAAAGGGGTGCTGGCCATTCAAGCCAACACTGCAGTGCAGAGCTGGGACCTTAGGATTGCACCCCTAAGCAATTTTGTGGCATGAAGCAGCCAATGATGGCTCTGCATTGCGGGCCACAGCTTGGCTTTTCTTGGGATTGGATCCAGCTGATGTGATGGGATCAGCCGATTGCTCCTGATTTGTAATTTCCAGTGACCACCTTCCTCCTACTTGATGACATCATCATTCACTTTCTTGATTTCATCTTAGTCATAAGAGCTGAAAGAAAATCTTACTCTGTTCAAGTGACATCAAACTGAACTCTGTTGAAACAGTTGATCCCTGTGTGACAGGATCCCCGGGGTGTGGCCTGGGACTGTGGGACCGCTGTGCCCCCTTAACTCTCTCCAACCGGGGCTGTCTCTCACAATGCCTTGCTAGTGACCAGCAGCAAACCCTTCCAGATGCTGTTATCACTCAGCACAAACGTATGTGGAGCCCCATACCCAGCCTGATTGCATGAATGCTCCCAGAGCCACTCATGAATAACACAGAGAGAGGCACCACCCAAATCTCCCCAGCTCCCAGCCTCAGTAATATACCGTCTTGCACTGCTCAAGATGGATATACACCAGCCTTTGCAAACCTGAGCTTATTTGCCACACATTTCAGGCAAACTCATTGGTAAAGATAAACAGTAAAAGAAATTTATTGACTACAAACGATAGATTATAAGTGATTATAAGTGATAGGCAAAAAGTTAGAGTTAGTTACCAAAATAAAATAAAATAAAATATAAGCATGCAGTCTAAACTCTCAACCCTATTAGACTGGGCAGCATCTAGATTAAGCATTTTTTCTCACCTCACTGGATATTGCAGTTCATAGTGCACAGATTTCACCCTTGAAACCTGCGCCAGTCTCCTCTGATGGAGTCTTAAGTCTTCTCACTGCCCTTATTGCTTGCAGCATAGGTGGGGGCAGGAGAAAGGCAGAGCATGGGCCCCCTGTGTTCTGTTTTATACCCTCCATCCCATGTGCTCGGAGAACACAAGTTCAGGCATGTCTGGTGGGCATTGCTGAGTACCCAGGCAAGGTTGAGCAATTCCCCTGGTGTGGCCTCATATAGGTGAATCATTGAATTGTAGCTCCCTAGCTGGACAATGGCTGTTGATGGTTGTTTGACACACCGCCCGGGTGTTGGTTACTTTTCTTGCTGTTGTCTCTGCGCAGATAATATCTGGCTGATTCTCCAACTTGCAGCATGTTTTAGTGACAACCATACAACACAATCTCATAACTTCATAGGCACTAAAGATATACATATTTAGATAGAACAGTGACTTTCAGCCAATCATAACCTTTTCCCTGGTACCTCACATGGCATGCTTTATATGCAATATCACAATTATAAACAGATGAGGAATATGGGGGTTACAAGACGCTCCCCCAGGTATAGTATGTCACATCCTTCCACCATGTAGGTATAGTCTAAGATTCTGCCATGGTGGATCTGAATGACAGAACTTTCTTTGTCACAGGATGAGTGCTGAATAGATGTGGTAATAGTTTGTGATGTGCTCTGTTGTATAACTTCCTAATGGGAACTTTTTAATTGTGCATTTCATATTCATCAGACCATAAAAAGTGCTTTAATTTGACACTATCTACTGAATATGATTGTCTGACAAGACATAAAAAAACAACAAATCCTGACATAAAAACATACCAGCAAAGCACTAATTTTCATTTTCTAATTAAAGATGACACTGAAAACTCAGGACAAGAGATATATGGAAAGAAACACATTTCTCTGGAAACACAAAAACAAAATTGTATGAAAAAAAAATCATACAAAGCTTCCAAGATAAAACCTGAACTTCTCTGGTTTCTGAAATATCAGAAGAGGGAATCCTAAACTGATCATCTTCCCAGAAAAAAATCATTTATCAGTCTGTACCACAAGCCACTGAGTAAGATGTGAGACATCTCAAGCTGTTCAGAACAACTGGGAACTGATTGTAAGTAACCTACAATGCAATTGTTTTTACCTGTTGAGACTGTAAGACAGATGGCATGAATGTATTTAAAGATGGGGACAAAGCTGATGTGACACTGAGTTCATTTATTAAAACTAACAATGTGAGTCTGAAATTTTTTCTCTGATGGAGTTGGGCTAAGCCAGTTCTGAAAATAACTGGGTATCAGTGCAACTTGTGGGCTCCCGCCACTGTGGTTCAGGAGAGTACTCGGCTATTCACATAAACTGATGCACCATCTGCAGACCTGGTAACCAAAGTCTTAAAACTCCCTCAGTGGAAGTAGGACTTAAAAAGATCTAATGTTCATTATGGGGCAGCGGGTGTTTAAAAGTGTTCTCCGAAGTCCAATAAAGGGTAGCCCTAGCAAAGGGTGCAAGAGGCAGTTGCTACAGCTGGATATATTTGGGCTATTTCACAAATCTAATAGTGGCAAATAACTCCATTAAAATGTCAAGGAGACAGCGGGGGAAATTCTTGAGGATGAAATCCTCTTGCATAGTTCTTAAAATCTCAGGTTTTACTCAGACAATCTCACAAGCCCTTTTTCACTATTCCACTTTCATGGCTCTTTTTAGGTATAGATGTTAGTAATAGATGTATAAAGGACACTTTAGTATAAAAATATTACAGATCTTGAACCTCAGCGCTACCCAAATAATCATACTATATATCAGGGGTGGGTAACCTTTCAGAAGTGGTGTGCCAAGTCTTCATTTATTCACTCTAATTTAAGGTTTTGCGTGCCAGTAAAACATTTTAACATTTTTAGAAGGTCTCTTTCTATAAATCTATAATATATAACTAAACTATTGTTGTATGTAAAATAAATAAGGTTTTTAAAATGTTTAAGAAGCTTCATTTAAAATTAAATTTAAAATACAGAGCTCCCCGGACCAGTGGCCAGGACCCGGGCAGTGTGATTGCCACTGAAAATCAGCTCGCGTGCCACCTTTGGCACACGTGCCATAGGTTGCCTACTCCTGCTATATATGTTCCTGTTTCAGTGGTGTGGATTTTGAGGCTGTTTGCTGTACCATTTGTTTGCAGGGTAGGAAGCACTTACGTTTTAAATCTGATGTCTTAATTCCTTCCTATGATCATTCCCTTCTCTCTGTAAGGTTTCTTTTGCTTTAATAACAGATTAAGTTGCCACTTTAAAAATCAGTTTGCTCCTATTTAAAAATGTGCTGGAATTCAAGGGTCTCAGTCTTCCAGAAAGCTTCTCTGTGAACACTATCAAATGCTTTCTGGGAAGCCAGAATCTGGTTGTAATTATCCAGGAAAGAATTCCCTTCATGTAAGGGAATTCCCTGCTAACAGGAAGCTGATGCAGCAGGGTCTCCTGCCATACCCCTGGTACAGGGTACATATCAAGGGAGCAAAGGGACATTGCAAAGTGGGGCTCCACTTTACCATCCTGGCATAGGGTAACTTAGAACAGCCTAGCAGCAGATTTAAATCTTTTCATGTTTGAGATCAGCTGACACAATCTCTCCACCCTCTTTCCTGCACTGTTCTGAGTGTAGGAGAGTTCTGGTGTAGGAGAGAATCTGGCTCATTGTGTATATTTCCAACTTTTGGGGGGAAATAAATAATGGAATGTAATTAAGAACTATTATTATTCCTTTATAGACCGATGCATATAGTAGATAACACATTAAATACAAAGATATCTCTGTCTTGTTGCATCTATACTTATGATTGACTTTTGAAAGCAAAGAACAGCTCTGAATACAAAAAGCAGGTATTCAATGAGCGTATTGAATGCTCTTGCAAACTCTGACCTCTCCCATCAAAAGCCCATGAACAAGTTCACAAGTATTGGTTGCCATGTCAGAATATCCTACTGTACTGGCTAAGTTATAAAGCTCTTTTTATCTCTCCAGTTAGTGCCCCAGTTCAGTCCGAAGACATGATGACACAAGACAGTAATTCGCTTTAGTCTTTTGTTCTATGACATGCTAACCTTGTTGCCTTGCTTCATCTGCTATATCTGCCTCCAGCTGTTACAATACCTACTCCTTGGTGTCATGTTCTTTCTGTAACATGTGGAGAAAACTTCCATGCCGTCTAAATGTCAGGAAACTGATTGACACCAATATTTTCTTTCATGGTCTAGCTCTCATGGCCATTGAAAGATGCTGGCCTGCATACTGGATAAAGCAAAACAACCAACCTTCAATAAGTCTGTTTATTGTAGTCTTTAAAATGCTTGACTTTGAATTGTCACTCTGTGATGTCACATCATCTAAAAAAAAAAATCACACCTGAACATGAAATTTCCAAAAGTTGTCCTAATGGAGCAACAATAATAGATTTCCCAAAGGCCATCCTGGGGACAGTTGAATCAATCCAACAATCAAACCAAATTAAAATATTAGACCAAGGAATAAGAATGACTGACATTTACAGTATATAGCGCTTTTATGCAAATATCTGAAAGCACATCACAAACTAAAAAGACTAATATCTTTACAGATTCACCTTCTGCCTAGCTAACATTAATGTGGTAATGCTAATTAAATATTAAACTGCTCTAATCTTAAGACTTTTTCTAGTACACTGTAGAATAGTCAGCTACATTTCTCCTTGGGCTGTGAGCTTGTGGTTTTATAACTAAACAGTCTCAGGCCCGCTCAAGTATTTGGATTGGAAAATCTAGGCACTGCACATGTTGTTAGTGTCGGTGACCCAGCAGTATATACTCTTCCTCGGGAGTTGGTATTGGGACGATAGTCATTGTGGTGTTAGGGGGCTGCATACTTCTGGAAGTACCATTTTTAGAATGGAATGTGAAATCAAACTCTAGAGCAGTGGTTCTCAAAACCGGTCCGCCCTGGCCAGCCGAGCCGGTTTGTTTACCTGCTGTGTCCGCAGGTTCAGCCAATTGCGGCTCCCACTGGCTGCGGTTCGCCGCTCCAGGCCAATGGGGGCTGCAGGAAGCAGCGCGGGCAAGGGATATGCTGACCGTCACTTCCCACAACCCTCATTGGCCTGGAGCAGCGAACCGCGGCCATTGGGAGCCGCGATCGGCCAAACCTGCGGACGCAGCAGGTAAACAAACCGGCCCGGCCCGCCAGGGGCTTTCCCTGAACAAGCGGCGGACCAGCTTTGAGAACCACTGCTCTAGACCATATGTGGGAAATAAAAATACCTTTGTAGTTTGACAATGGAGGGAATGCTAGCTCCAGTACCCTCTCATAGGTGAAGTGATAGAATGTATAGCATATGAAATGCCACAAATACCATGGCAGTTAATTACTCATAAGTGTCGATGGTGAAGATTTCAAAATGAGCGCTCTAACAGTGCTCAGAGCAGTTTGGGACAAAAAGTGCAGAAGAAAAGGTTGAGCAGAACTTATCCAGTGCTTTTCTCATGTGCTAGAAAAGAGGTACTGTATATTGCTCAAGTAGTTAACCAGACGAACTCAACTCAGCTTATCAAATGACAAGTTCATAGCCTGAGGGGGAATGTCTGCAGCAGGCCATTCTATTATAACCTACCAGAATGGTCTTAATGACCTGGAATCCCAGAGAAAACACAGCCAGCTCTCTTTTTCACTCCTTTCAGTTCTCAGCAATCCCAAGGTCAATGTTATATAATCTGATGGGTGAATAAGCATCCGTGAAAGAGTTTGATTTGTGTCATCTTCAGCCTGTCTGGAATCAATCTCAGTCGGGTCTTCCCAGACTGCTATAGTAAAATTATTCTCTAAATCCAAGTCACACCTCTAAAGGTGTGGGGTTTGTTTTCTAAAAACTTGTGGTGGAAAGAGGAAATGATTGCCCTGAAACTGATAACAGTAATAGTTTGATGGTGTCAGATGTTACTTCTAATCTGACAAATCTCTGGAAACAGTTGGAAAAGGGCTTTGAAGATGGTTTCATAAGAATAAGGTACTTAAGTGATCCAAGATTTTTTTTTTGTCCTTACAAGATAAAATCCAAACGAAGTCCCTCAGCACATCGACACGTTAATGTAATTATAGAGAAATAGGCATTTGCAGAGAGAATGTCAGATGTATTAGAAATCACAGTGAGAGTGTGAGAACAGGAGAGGTTAACATTTCCTTGTTCGTCTACATTAAAACTTGACAGAATTGGAAGAAAGTGACACTATTTAGTACATGAAACAGCATTATGCAGTGAAGCCAATACTAGATAATACACAAAGGCCAGTATAAACATGGGGCAGAACAGATACAATCCCTCCAGGACTTTTTTTATCTAAGCAAATGTTTGACTGTTAAGTCATGTATAATGAATAAAAATCTGGGCCCTATTGTTTCCACTGCTTGTGTAAGCTGAATTTTTTCGTAGGTTTGAGTCTCAGCCTTGCTGTTCAAGCCAATTGACATTTATTGCCTTTCAAGATTTTTGTGTGAAAGTGAGTGAGTGAAGGTTTTGGACAAGAACATGGTGAATTGCTGTTTGACACAACTTCAAAGCAGATAATCCAATTTAAGGGGCTCTCAAATCTTTGTCAGGCCCCAATTCAGAATGTGCTTACGTATGTGCTTAACTTTATGCATATGCTTAACGTCCATTGACTTTAGTGGGTCTTAAGCACAGCTGAGCTGTCCTGAGTCGGGATGTTTTCCTGAATCAGGCCTTAGATTGTATCTGTCTGTATCGCATCATTCAGTTTAAAGTGTGAGCTAAATATATACATCTGTATAAACAAAAAAATCAAACTTCTTCCAAGTGAATTAAGAGACCAAAGGAGACCTTTACGTTTGGGACACCAGTGTTGATTGTGGGGGGGGAGAGGTAGCTAATGGTCTGGTCATGAACAGCAATCAACTGTTGGGAATGGGCCACATCCACCCTGATTGAATTGGCCTCGTTAGCACTACAAAAAGTAATTTTCCCACTGTTGATATTCACCCCTTCTTGTCAGCCGTTGGGAATGAGCCACATTCACCCTAATTGAATTGGCCTTGTTAGCACTGACCCCCGCACTTGGTAAGGCAACTCCCATCTTTTCATGTGCTGTATATTTATACCTGCCTACTGTATTTGTCACTCCATGCATCTGATGAAGTGGGTTATAGCCCACAAAAGCTTATGCCCAAATAAATGTGTTAGTCTCTAAGGTGCCACAAGGACTCCTGGTTGTTTTTGCTGATACAGACTAACACGGCTACCCCTCTGAAACCTGAGTTATTTTAATTAACGTATTAGGTGCTTAGATGTTACGGTGACAGGTATAGTATAAAACATTCCCTCCAATTTGATAGGAGATAAGGACTGAGGTAGAGGGATTAGAATTTGTTGGGAGACAAGGGCTGAGGAGGTCCGGAAAGTCCTGAAGCCTTGTTTGGAACTGGTGACGTTATTGAGAGATACTGAAAGTGCTAGACAATAGCTCGGGAATTGGCTGGCCCTGGGAGTTCCTGGAGGACTAGGTGTTGAAGATAGGAGACTGCATGGTGCTGGTGATGGGATTTGAACTGGGAAATAGTATTGTGAGGTGCCACCAGTTGAACTGAATCCAAAGCAAAGGATAGCCATTTTTGTTAGATCCTATTGTTGAAATATTGGCAGCTGAGTGCATAACAAAAGCTCTGCTGTACTACTGCATATTAGAGCCAAACACTAAGGGGGACAATGTGCTGGTGCTCAGTTGCAGTATATCAGTAAATGGCCACCAGCCAACCCAAAACACCTAAGAAATGAATATTTTCAACAAGGTTGTGACCAATTATGACCTCTACCTGTTTGTACTGTCTATACGTTTATTTTTATTGTGTTGTTGGACCTTTTACGACTTTTTACATATACCTTATTTTGAAATTGCTGTACAGTTCCCTAGATACCTTAGCAAGGATCTCCGCTAGTACAAGCACTACTTATTATGGTGATGTTAGTCATGACTCCATAGATAAGTTGCATTTTGCACTTACTGAAGGTATTCAACCTCTTTGTTTTATATGAAAAATGCAGGACAGAGTTAAGGTTGTTTGAGTGCCTTTATTGTGCATTTTTTAGATTAATATGTTCACATTTCTTTTACATGTAACCTTAACTCTGAAATTCCTGTGTTTGCAACGCTTGGTTTGGGGATGATTACATCATCCATGTCATGGTTATTCCCATTACATTACTGCCACACACTCTCAATATTAACTCTATCTTTATGTAATTTTTGTTATTCTGAGAATAATAAGAGATTCATAAACTAAAAGTAAAAATTGTCCCGGATATATCAGGATGAAAAATGTTACTTTACATCAGGGATCGGCAACTTTTGCCACGCAGCCTGCCAGGGTAAGCACCCTGGTGGGCTGGGCTGGTTTGTTTACCTGCCACGTCTGCAGGTTCGGCCGATCACGGCTCCCACTGGCCGCGGTTCACTGCTCCAGGCCAATGGGGGTTGCGGGAAGTGACGGCTAGCATATCCCTCAACCCACGCCTCTTTCCGCAGCCCCCATTGGCCTGGAGCGGCAAACTGCGGCCAGTGGGAGCCGCGATCGGCCGAACCTGCAGACGCGGAAGGTAAACAGGCCCGTCCTGCCAGGGTGCTTCCCCTGGCAGGCCGCGTGCAAAAGGTTGCCGATCCCTGCCTTACATTAAATTAAATACACATTTTATTGTGAGATGCTTTTATTAAAGGCCTTTTTCTTTCCAGAGTTTGTAATTCTGGGACAAGTTTGTAATTTTTTGGCAATTATTTTTGTACATGCAGAGACTATACTGAAGAAGCAAAGTGAAAACTTTTTACCATTCAGGTTCTCTGGTCATTCAGGATTAGTACTCCAAATGGTGGTAGCTTGTATCTCAGCAAGACTGACATCTTGTTATTGTCAGCATTATAAACTTCCATTCTACTGACCAGGAAGCGATCTCTATTGACAAATGAGACCCATGGGCTCCAGCTGTGATTTCTGACTGTTGTGAGGTCAGTCACTTTCTGTTTAAATTCAACCAGTGACCCACATGATAGACAGCAACATCATCTTGTTCTAGCCAGGATCTTATTTAACTATAGGCTTTCAGTATGTTCAGTAGAGCTGTTGGTCAATGTATTTGAAGTAATTTATTCAATGACTTATGAGGGGAAAATATCAGCTTAATTATTCATTGAATATTATTGACGCATCGGCTGAGTTGGTCAAATAAAGAAAATATTTGTAGCAAATAATTTGAGGTAAAATGCCAATGTTCATCAGATAAATGATTCACAATGAATCTTCTTCAGTTATTTTCTTCATAACTAGAACATTCCTTGTACTGCTATCATATACTGCTGACCCTGAATGGGCTTCCTAATCCATAGCAGGAAAGATGAAAGCACCCTGGCAGACCAGGCCTGATTGTTTACCTGCTGCATCTGCAGGTTCGGCCGATCGCGGCTCCCACTGGCCACAGTTCGTCGCTCCAGGCCAATGGGGGCTGCGGGAAGAGGCGCGGGCCGAGGGATATGCTGGCCGTCACTTCCCGCAACCCCCATTGGCCTGGAGCGGTGAACCGCGGCCAGTGGGAGCCGCGATCGGCCGAACCTGCGGATGTGGCAGGTAAAAAAACCAGCCCGGCCCGCCAGGGTACTTACCCTGGCAGGCCACGTGCCAAAGGTTGTTGATACCTTTGCATAATATTATGTGAAACGAAGATTCCAGTGCATGGGTGAGCTGCTGCTGTATTTAGCAGAAGTCAGACACAATCATAGGAAGAGATTATATTTTCCATTGTAACAATGTTGCAGTCTTGCTATATTTTGCTATATCAAGTGCACTTTACTATTCCACTTGTTGCACAGTGTATTATGCATCTTCTCCATGAATCTGTCTTCTTTCACTTATGGCTTCATTCACTGTTTGACTAGCCATTTTGAGTAACCAAAGTGTTTCTACACAGTGTGAGATAACACCATCCACTGGTCCTAGAGACTTTAAAACCGAAAAGCATTTTGGGACTTCCTCACAACATGTGCCCTATGCTGCATCATGGGACAGTTCAAGCCAAATGCTCATGAGATGGTTCTGGATTGGGAGAAACAGGGTTTCAGGTTACCCTCATGGAAGAACATTCCTGGACTAAAATTGAAAAAAAGCTGCTGATCCACCTACACTTTTAAATGTTTCTCCAGCTTCACACACTGAGATTTTATGGTTTGCCCATCAGCAGTTTGTATGGAATTTCTGAGTGTTCAGCAAACTCCTTCTCTCCCTCTAAAGACAGGGTGGGAGGAGAAGCAGAGGAAGGGTACATCTTCACTACCCGCCGGATCGGTGGGTAGTAATCAATCTATCGGGGATCGATTTATCGTGTCTCGTCTAGACGTGATAAATCGATCCCTGAATGCGCTCCCCGTCAACTCCGGAACTCCACCAGAGCGAGAGGCGGTAGCGGAGTTGAAGGGGGAGCCGCGGCCATCGATCCTGCACCGTGAGGACCCGAGGTAAATCGATCTAAGATACTTCGACTTCAGCTACACTATTCACGTAGCTGAAGTTGCGTATCTTAGATAGATCGCCCCCCCCTCCCCCAGTGTAGACCAGCCTGAAGAAAGACATATTGTGACTCGTCCAAGGTCACACAACAGGGGCACAGCTGGTGAAAGCACCGAGGTCTGCTGACTTCCAGTGCCCTAGTCCCTTGACCAGTCTGTCTCCCCCTATTACTATTACATTTATTCTACACAACTACATACATGACCAAGCTGCCTTTTAAAAAAAATCTATAGTTATTTAATTGGGACTTTTGTGACATACCATTTCCAACAATTATCTACAGCATGTGTGAATACTTTCAGCCCTCAGCAAAATAGAATGGGCCCATCCCCAAATTATTCCATCTGGCAGAGTCAGTACTTGCTGTAGTTCACACATGAATAGCATCAATTTGCATGTAAATAGAGGCCTACATGCTTCTGTGGAACTAAAAGCTGTATTTCAACATTTCACAGTAGAATTAGGCAGTGGGCACATCACTACATGATGGTTCAACCTTGTAGTGACGTGCCAGCTAAAATCATTCTAAATACTCTTCTCTGTGTTTCCCGTTAGGATTATTTATTGAACTAGTGTGTAGGATTCTTCTGAGATCCTCTATTGAAATGCTGCCAGCTCACTGCTAGGATTCTGACATTGATGTTGTCAGTTGAGATTAAGCACTGGTCTTAATGAATGTTGACAGTCATGTTTCTTAGGTATGGTCTTGTACCTCCTTTCAGCTAGGAACCAAAATAGAAAGCCCAGATATATACAGAAGGATTTCAGTAGTAGGAATGTTTACCTATTTACTAGCACATCCTTACATTTCTGTTTCTTTCCACTACAGTCAGAGTCTTAACAGTTATCATTTTCATATCAGAAGTTATGACCAAATATCCTGGATATGTTTCAAACTAGCAAGGTCTATGCTACTGTGTTTGTCAGACAAGACTTTAAAAATTAGAGGAGAAACACCAATGGAAAATTATGAATCCAAGCTGGCTATTCAGAATAAAAATAGACTTTCCAAGATGTTCTTCCAAGACATGCCTTAAGAACATGGATAATATTCCACCTCTCCTCCACTCCTCCAAAAACAGTACTTCTACAATTCCTTGCTTTATCTCTTGACCCTTTTCTGAATTACAAAGCTGTATCCACTGCTTTGACAACCTCAACTGTCCTCCAAACTTAGTAAGCCACAAAATGATCCTGCTCAGTTCTTCCCCATGTACATGCTCTCTGGACTTATTGCTTTGTCTAATTTAAGTTCATCTAACCTTCTTAGATATAATTATGCTAAAGTCTATATATTACATAGCCCTTTGTCTGTCACTGAATACATTAGACCGGGGTCGGCAATGTTCGGCACGCGGCTCGCCAGGGTAAGCACCCTAGCGGGCCGGGCCAGTTTATTTACCTGCTGATGTGGCAGGTTCAGCCGATCGCGGCCCCCACTGGCCGCAGTTCGCCGTCCTGGGCCAATGGGGGCGGCGGGAAGCCGCGGCCAGCACATCCCTCGGCCTGCGCCGCTTCTCGCCACCCCCATTGGCCCGGGATGGCAAACTGCGGCGAGTGGGGGCCGCGATCAGCCGAACCTGCCGCGTCAGCAGGTAAATAAACTGGCCCGGCCCGCTAGGGTGCTTACCCTGGCGAGCCGCGTGCCGAACGTTGCCAACCCCTGCATTAGACCAATATAAACATATTCATGTGATGCCATAAGGAGGTGTTATTTTTATATACAGTAAAATCCCTTCCATCTGAAACTCCCTCTGAGTAAAATCTCAATGCTGTCCCCATTGTTATTCACTCACTAACTCTCCCAGACATCTTAATAGGTACAAAAGGCCGACATTGTGATTGGGTCCTCCTCTTGGTTGTAGGAAGATGGCTGAGGTGCAAGGACTCTTTCTCCCTCAGAAAGGTGAAGGATAATTATAGTCTTTGTATGCTGTACCCCCAGGGAGCATACCATCCCAAAGAGACTAGAAGGGAACAAGGAGAAGACATGGGTGAATTCCTACCCCTCCCCCGCATTGACCAACAAAATGGGGATCAGAAGCATAGGTGGGATCAGGCTGTATCATCCCAATGATTGGCGTAACTTACCCTTATGCACTGGGAAGTTCAGGGGGAAACTGCACTGAGGCACAATTCTTCCCTGAGCTCTATCTGTGAGGGTGTGTTTCCACAATACCCCTAATTCAGGCCTGAACCTACCTGTACGGAAATCGACTGACTTCAGCAGGGGCAGGATCAGAACCTACAAACAAACCCAATCTAATCTCTAATATTTATCCAACACGCACATCGGCTGATACATGGGCTGCCTGTCAGTATATGAAAACTTTTAAATAGTTTCCTTTTAAGCAAAAGAAATAGATATGGTCATCATTTTTGCTAAACCTTCCAATGCCCTGTTGACAACCTTGCAAATGGACACAGTGGATGAATACATAAAGACTGCCCGGTAAGGAGATATGATGGCCAACTGGAAAAGATTATTTTACTCATACAACGCTGCCCTTGTCCATGGTTAGTTGTGTGATTTGCAGAGGGGTGTCAGTTAAGGAGAAGTAAAAAAGGCAGATGTCAAGATCACTGTGATGGAAAATTAGAGCTAAAGAACAATCAGATTCTTGCTTCAATTTGACATTGAGGTGCCAGGTTGTTAAATTTTAGCCATTTCCTTACTTCAGTGAAAGCAAGAGATCCAATTTATCAGAGTTTCTTTTCAGCCTCTCTCCCTCTTTTTGTGTGTATGGCAAAGAGACTGTCAGTTTGTTCTCTGGAAAAATGTGATATCTTTGTTTTGTTTTGTTTGTCAAATCCATTCTTTTTTTTTTAATCATTTTCTGACCATACCTGTCAAGACTTTGAAAACCTAAATCTTTTGACGTTTGACAGGGGTTTTTTTGGTAAAGATTTATCAAAATCAATTCAGAACTAAGGGAAAAAAGGGGCTGATACTTCTGTAGTGGAAGTAATCCCGGCACTCACATATATGGACAGAGCTAATGTTCTCTATTAATAGAGCTCCTGCCTCCTGATGCTGATTCTAAGGCAAGATTCCAAAGGTTGGTTCAGCCTCACATGTAAGTTAGAGCAGCCTCAGTGCTCACCTAAGTTTCACTGGTTGAAGATGTGCTTATGATAGGTAAATCCTCAAGCAGCCCAGTTACTTTGGTTTCTGGCAGCCCTGCACCGCGGAATGCAGAGAGCTGAGGATCTGCACCAGATCAGCTTCAATAAAACTGAGATTCTCAAGTTGCAATTTTACAATAATCTTAAAGAGATACATCATTATGTTTCATTTAAATCTAATTAATGTGATGTATGTTTCCTATCTGTTTATAGTAGCAACCAGCCAAAAGGAAAGAAAGCAACAATTTGGGATGCTTGTTTGCCTATCATTTCAGGTTGGAGTTTTCAAAAGGGCTTAACTTTGTTAGTCATCCAATTCCCATTGGCTTTTAATGAAGGCTGGACACCTAACTCCCTTAGGATCCTTTGAAAATCCCATCTTTAAGAGCTAGAAAAATTGCATATGAAGAGATGATAAATCCAAATCCATCTGCAAACCTTTATTAGCACAAATACATTCAAGATTAACTAAAGAAAAGCTAAGAATCCCCTTCAAAGTTTGCCTATTTTTATCATTTTTTTTTTTTTTTTTTTTGCTCTTTGAGAAGGTCCCAAAATTTGAGAGTTACAATTTTTCTTCATTATTCTTATCATATTTGTGCGCTGCTCCATTTCTGGGTTCCAGCTGAAGTAACTTCCCACATCAGTTCACATTCTGGTGGCTACATCTTCAGAAGGAAAGAGGAATAAACTTATACTTGTTTAAGGAGGAAAGTTTGGGATTTGCAGAGCGCTGCATGTGGCAGCAAAAGCAGAATGATGAGTTTGAACAAAAATGCTGTTCCAGCTTTTCCTCTACCTGCATTTGAGTTTTAGTGACTAATTCTTGAGATAATTATGTATTTTCTATATTTATTCAAAACAGCATTGAAGGAGAGAGAGAAAGGGCTCAGGGATTGGTGATGGATATACTGCTAATACCACACACAGGCAACATAGTTGAATATTTATGAAGTTTCATTTTTGTATAAATATAGAAATCTAGAGTCAGCTTTCAGTAAATGTAAACAGGTTTTGGTTAAAAAAAAAATCCCTAAATGGAAGAGTGATGCGTATTTAGTTTAAAAGACCTGTATGGCAATTTCTTCACCTGGAAGAGTTTTACTATCACCAGATCTATTACCAGTGATCTATAGATTCAGCAGAACCCTCTTAGCATTGGGTTTTGCTTTCAATGGGTGAATAAAGATAAAGCAGAATAGGCTGGCTGATCTGGGAACAGCACTACAAAGGATGCCCCAGGTTTACAGCCCCCCATTTCACTAACCCTTGCCTCTGTTCTTATTCTTACAAACTGAGACAGAGTCTCAATTTAAATCAACTAGCTACTAGCAACATGTGACTTGCATATACTGCACAGCTTGCTAAACCTCCCACCCCATAAACTACTCCCCAGAGGACCATACATTATTTATGTTGAGGGCTTCCTTAATAAATGATACCTGGAATAACATTCATCTGTAGCCAGACAGTGGCCCACCCCTCGATGTCCGTCATTCAGGCAAAGCTCATTGGAACTCCCACTATATGTGCAACTTTTTTCCTTCTCTCGCATCCTCGACTGGTTCAACTCCTGGGCTGAGGACCTGTTGAGTCATATATAACTCCCTGTCCTTAATTGTGGCTTCCGCCTACTCTGAAACTTGCTTAATTGCCAACACCCTTCTTATTTGGATTCTTTTCTGTGGGCAACTGTAGCCACATCCACAGCCCTGCTCTCCTAATGTGTACAGAAATATAGGTAATTCCATCAAATCCCTTCCTCTCCTCTGGACATAAAATACACATACACACATGTGTACGGGCACTACAGAGAGGGATGCTACACAAGACATTGCTACCAATAGGCAGCTGACTCTTAGCCTGCCATCCTCTCCATTACATTAGTACTTAATACCATTGCCACTGAAATACGGTATAGTGACCTCTTTGAGAGTGGCCAAATGCTAGACCTGCAAACGTGTGTTCCATTACTGTTTGTTGTCACACTGCCAATTTCTTTAAGAATAAAAAAGGTGGGGACAACCCTTATTTACACTTATCTTAGAGAGATGCTATCAGGCTTTAATATTAACAAAATTCCTGAAAATACAGATGCAATTATTGACAGGCCTTTAGTACCTATCTGGAAGGCAAGCTGCAGGGCCTCGCTTTGTTTTCTTTAAACATATCACACTAGAGCAGAGCCAGGCTATTTTCACAAAGAAAATGAGTTGTATCTTTATAGCAAGTGCTGCTAAAGAGGATTATAAATAGGCTTTAGACTACAGACTGTAGCTTTTGCTTTACAGTTGAAAAAAGAACATCAATCACCTGGCTGAGACTAAATCCTAACATCTCACCTTCCTAACAGATTTTAAAGGTCACAGATGTATAGAAATGTTCAGCTTAATCTTAAATGCATTGACTAGTCTGGCAAAAGCATTTTAAGGTTGTTGTTAGCGGGGTGGGGGGGGAGGGCTGTTGTTTTTTTGCCAGCTATTAAAAATGTGAAATAAGAGTCTCTTCTACCTAAGAGAAGGCAGAGATTATCAGAGATCTGGGCCTGATTCTCAGAATGGGCCACTGCAGCTCTGCTCTGCTTTTCAATCAATCTGCTTCGTAATGTTTGCAGATTATTCTGGCCCACCGCTACCCGCCCCCACCAGCCGTGTTATCAGCAATCAGCTACATGCTGGGGACAGAGAACAACCACAAATGAGCACTAGCCTAAAAATAGCCATTTTCAAATTAAAATCGTGAATTGAGAAGGAGAATGGGCTGCAGCTGGGGCATCTTTTATTCATTTATTCCAGAAGTGGCAAAAAAAAGTGTGGGGGGGAAATATCTCCTAAAAATCTCCTCCCCATTCTGAATAGGTTGGGATTCTTCTTATGAAAATGTTTTTATCTGCACTGATGTATTTGAAACACAAACTGTAATGCAAGGTGATTTGTAATATCTATCAGCAAAATATGTTAGGACCATCCTCTATTCTCAGCAAGACATAACAATGACTAAAAGCAGATGAAGTATTTTAAATACTAGATATCATTATTCAGGGACCTCCATTAACGTACACAGGATAAATCTAAAAGATTTCCATATTCCTGCCACACTTCCCATTTTGAAATTGTTTCTTTCTCCCTTTCTATCTTTCACGCTCTCTGATTATTTTTAATTCCATCCAGTTACCAAAAAACCCACCTCTGCCACTTGAGCCCTTTATCTATCTCCCCCCCGCACCCCAAGCCCCGCCCGCGCCCTGAGTAACTTGCTCCTGTTGTCCCCTGTTGCACTTCGACACCTCTGAAGATAATGTTTCTTTCATTGAGTGAGTGCAGAATTCTGGCAGTGCTAACTTCATGTAGGTAAGATCAGTGGTACATGGGGAATAACTTTGGTCACAACAGCATAACTTTATTTTCATATTGTTGCTGGATTAAGTTCTTACACAGTGTAATGTGTAAGGAGATGGCTTAAAGCAGTGGTTCTCAACCTTTTTTTTCCATTTGTGGATCCCTTTGTATATTTCGAACGGAGGTGCAGACCCCTTTGGAAATCTCTTGTCTGTATATATAGTTGAATTCTGTTCAGTCAGTTTTCAGTCTATCTTTTGCGGACCCTCTTAGATACAGTTCGTGGAGGACCCCCATGGGTTCCAGGTTTTTAAAGGTGTTTAGGCATGCGGTGCTCAGCATTGCAATGCCTGATTTTGGAGCCTAAATCTCATTTTCCAAAAGGGATTTGGGCACTTAGAATATGCAATTTAGGCTCCTAAATCAGTTAGGCAAAGCGATGCTGAGGGCAGCAATGCCTAAATAACTTTAAAAATCTGTGCCTTAATGTCTAGACACATAAACTCTGCAGGATTGAATGGAGGTTGGATGTCTTTCAGTGTGGTAGTTCAACCTCAAATTATTGGCTTTAACAGGATTCACTTACACAGTAAAGAAAAATAATTCTCTCCACTGCAGGATTTACTGGGGGAAGTCTTCAACATGTGTTATGCAGGGGGTCAGACTAGATGATCATAGTTGTCCCTTCTTGCTTTAAAATCTATGAATCCAGCAGTGCTGCCTCAGCCCTCCATTCCTTTGAATCAGTCTGAGTTGCCTGCGGTTTATTCAGTATGCGGATTGTTCAAATAAGACTTTAAAAATCTTTAAAGACCATGTTCCCCATGGACTTTAAAGATCCCATGGCACTTACTTAAGGGCTTGGATTTGACCTGGTGTTCCAATCCAAAATTTCCCCCTTTACACCATGGTTTCCCTGTTACACTTTAAAGATGTTCAAAAATGACAGGGACATGTAATTGGGGATAATTGCTTATAATGTAAATGAGAAGACATAGGCCCAAATCCTCAAAGTTATTTAGGTGCCTAGATCCCATTGAAATGAAGGGGAGTTAGGCACCTATATAGGTTCCCAAATACCTCTCAGGATCTGGGCCATAGACCACAAGTCTAGATTCTATTAAAAGCCAAGTTGCACAGTGTGAAAGTGACAAGAATATAGACTGTTGATAGAATCGATTTTGCTATGCATTTGTGACAAATGGGGTGGGAAGGGCTCAGTAAAGAATATTGATCTTCACCACAAAATGTGGTTTATGCATTGTCTATGTGGGCGGGGGGGGGGGGGGTGATCATTTCAACACACTGCTCCCACAGCCACAAGACCAGTGATCGCAAACCATTAAGGCAGAATGGGTCAAACTGCCAAACAATGAACAGAATGCTGTGAAGCTCAAAAGCTTGTCCCTTCCACCCACAGAAGTTGGTCCAATACAAGATATTACCACAACCACCTTGTCTCTCTAAGATCCTGAATAGCACGAGGCAAACAATCATGGCGTAAATTAATCTATGGTAGCCTAATCTGCAATAGCACGACCACATTACTGTGCTATCAAGCTCTGCATCTGCACCGGTGCTGTATCTGGCTGTGATGAGCAATATAGATATCTGGGCATGTGTTCCAATGTTATCAGCTCTATAACTCACTGTGGTGCTCTATGCTTGCATTTGCAGGGTGTTGTGGGACAACTTGTCTGCCCACCGTGGGGATTATGGGAGGAAATGATCTAGGCCTGTGGGAAATGACCTAAACTCTTTACCCAGGACCCAAACTCTTTACCACTTCAGAGCACCAGTCCACCCAATCCAGTGTCCCGTATCCCACAGTAGGCTTACGTGATGCTTCAGAGAAAGGAGATAAAAAGAAAAAAAATAGAACACACCAGGAGGAGGAAAAACCCTTCCTGACCTCTGCAGGTGACTGGCTGAAGCCCTGAAGCATGAGATTTTAGGAACATCTGAGATGAAACAGAAGGGATCCTCAGACTCCTAAGACCTGCCCCCCATCATCATAAGCAACCCTGTCACACAACCCACTGATAAATTTGTCCAGGTCTCTTTGAAAAGTAATTAAGTTGTTTGCCCCCATGACTTTTAGTGGGAGGCTGTTTCAGAACCGCACACCTCTGATGGTTTGCAGACTGAATGTGTTCATAGCCAGCTTATACCCAGTTGTTATTGTGCTTTAGCTCAAATAATTCTTCATCCTTCTTAGTGTTTACCCCTTTGCCCTCATGTATTTATTGAGAGCAATCATATTCTCTCTCAGCTGGCATTTTGCTCAGCTAAATAAGCCGAGTTCCTCCAGTTTCCTCTCATAAATTAGGCTTTCCATTCTCTGATCATCCTAGTAGCTCTTCTCTGCACCGGTTCCAGTTTGAATAAATCTTTCTTGAACATGGCTGACTAGAACTACACAGGGTATTCCAAATGAGCTCTTACCGGTGCCTTGTACAATGGCATTAGTACCTCACTTTCTCTACAGGAAATGCTTCACCTAGGATAAATCCTAGGATCACATTTGCCTTGTTTACAGCTACATCACATCGGTGGTTCATGCTCATCCACACACCCTGGTCTGATCCACACAACCTGGTCTCTGTCCTTCTCTGTCTTTCCACGATGAGCCTCGTGAGCCACCCAGTCCTCCTCCTCCTCCCACTGGTGTCACTTATTCATGACTCTGGGAGGGGAAGAGCCCAGCCAGTCACCCTGTCCATAGGAGCAACTTATAGTCCACTCCTGGTCAGGGGTCTTATGGGGTCTCAACTGTTGTGACTGCCTATCTTCACTGCATTTACCTTGCGGGTGCAATACATATTAACAACTACCTCAGTTAGTCTTGGATGGTAAAAAACAATGGGCATAGATAGTCTGTTGTAGCCAGATCCTGGTCTAAGAGTGGGAGAATTCAGAAAATTGAGAAGTAAGTTCAAAAGGCCTAACATCTACGGGAGAGATACACTCAGAGAGAACAGAAGGGGGAAAGAGGTGTGGCTAGCCCCATAACTATGACAGTATTACTTTGGTAATGGAATGTTTTACAAGGATTATATAAACAAACATCTGCCTAGTTCTCTCCACCTTCCATATTGACCTCCCAGTGTTACTGGTTGTGGAGCAGGAATAGATATTGCCCTGAGCTGCCACCAGTCAATATTAGGTGTGTATAATTGGCATTTGTTTCACAAAAATCACTAAAATAACATCATACCAGTGTACTTAGCTTTAAAATTACTTGTATAAACATCTTATTGCTGCTTGGTTGAAAATGATAGAAAAAGCTTGCGAGATAAGTTAGGTATGATCATATATTTTATTGGACCAACTTCTGTTGGTGGAAGGTACAAGTTTTCATACTACATGGAGTTCTTCAGGTCTGGGGAAAGAAGAGTCTGAGCCCAGGTCTATACTAGCAGGGGGGTCGACCTAAGATACGCAACTTGAGCTACGTGAATAGTGTAGCTGAAGTCGGCATATCTTAGGCCGACTTACCTGGCCGTGAGGACGGCAGCGAGTCGACCGCTGCCGCTCCCCCGTTGACTCCGCTTCCGCCTCTCGTGAGCTGGAGTTCTGGAGTCGAGGAGGAGCGCGATCGGGGATCGATTTTATCGCGTCTACACTAGACGCGATAAATCGACCCCCGATCGATCGATCACTACCCGCCGATCTGGAGTTAAATAGAAGTTGGGACAGATAGTTAAGCGTAAAGGGTTTGACAAACACGGTTTGTAGGTCACTTGAGCTGGAGCAGGCAATAAATGTTAGATTGTTATGCAAAAGGGGAGTGAAGAGGGCCCTTAAGGGTTAATAGGCAGGTGTGTGTGTGTTACAGAATGTTGTAATGACCATGAAACCAGCGTTAAGTCCAGGGTTTTTAAGTGTCTAGCAGAATTGGACACTAGAAGTGGACTATGAATTTAGGGACTTGGCTACACTTAAAGTGTTACAGCAGGGCTTCTGTAGCACTTCAATGAAGACACTACCTCTGCCAATAGAAGGGCTTCTCCCATCCGGATAGGTAATCCACCTCCCCAACACAGGGGATTAGGTTGGTTTAACTGAGTGATGTAGTTATACTGACTTAATTTCCTAGTGTAGACCAGGCCTAAGTCCCCATGCTTGCCTTATGAAAGTTTTGTGCCAGGTTCCTTTGAGAACAAGTATTAGACCAGATATGGAGTGATTGCCTTGTGGAAAGTGTTCACCCACAAGTGATACAGTGTTTTTGTCTTTCATCATTTTTTTGAGTGAGTTCATTCAAGAGTGTAATGATTGTCTGATTTCACCCACATAGCTGTTATTGGGGCATTTGATGCACTAGAGGAGGCATACCACATGTTGTGATAGGCATGTGTAGGACCCATGGGTCTTGAAAGGTGTGTTGTGGGGGGCATTTTCATTGCAGCAGTGGAGATATGGCTGAAGGTTTTCCATCTGTTGTTTTGACACCACTTTCAGTTGGTGTATCCTGGTCTGTGGGGAGCTTGTTTCTGATGATGAGCTTGGTGAGCTGGAAGGTTGTTTGAAGGCCAGAAGAGGAATTTCAGGAAACATTTCTTACAGGATGTGGCCCCCATCAAATATGGGTTGTAATTGTTCAGTGATATCTTGCATGGCTTCCAGTGTGAGGTAGCAGGGGACAACTAGGAGTGTGCAGTCAGTGGTTTGTTTTTTTCCCCTGTATTGAAGCAGGTTCTCCAGGGGTATTTTGGTGGATTTTTCCATGATGTCATTCTCTGATGGAGTGTCCTTGTTTAGTCAAGGCATTTTTAAGTATGTTTATGTATGTATCCTGGATTTTCTCTTTAGAGCAAATTTTTTGGTATCTGAATGCCTGGCTGTAGATAAGAGATATTTTAGTGTGTCTAGGGTGGTGGCTGCATCTGTAGAGGTAAGTGTGGTAATTGGTGGGTTTCTGGGATACAGTCATTTGTAGGGAGTCATCGTTGATGCTAACTGTGGTATCCAGGACATCAAGGCTGGTGTGGAAGTGTTCAGTCAGGGATATATCTCAGGTATATTCTTGGTTTCATGGTGCATTTTTCCAAAAATTCTTCCTCAAAATGGCCCATGTAGAGGTGGGCATATTGGGGTCAAACTACTACCCATGGCCATTCCCATGTTGTGGAGAAAGTATCTGTTGTTAAATGGGAAGTTGTTGTGGGTGAGGATTAATGGTTATGTTTGGCAATATGTCTTGGGTGGATTTCCAAGTGTTGTACATTTTCTTGTAGGTATTTGAGGCAGGCAGGAAGGGTGAGGGATGTTGGTGTATAGGGAGGTGAGATCCATAGTGGCCAGAATGGTGTTCCTGGGGCGGTTGTTAAGATTGTGGAGTTTCTGGAGAAAAAGCGTCCGTTTTCTAACACTGCATATGGATTTTAATATTTAATGTTGTATTATACCAAAGAAGATTTATGTTTCAGTTCAGGAGGGTGTAGCGAAGCGATGACTCACCAGTGCGGTGCCTCCTGCTGGTCGTCTGGGAATTAGCTCTTTTCCAGCATATGGGGTGCCCTCTGCAGGCCGGTGTCTCCCCTACCATCCCTACACTAAGCACTCACTGACAAAACGGTCAAGAGGGTTGAAGGGACATTGAGACAAATCCTGCCAGAGTTGGTTGCACCGAATCAATTTTACATATGCTTTGACGTCACTGCCAAAAATGTGTGTTTTTTTTACCTCAGGATAGCTATTACATACTAATACACATGAGCTATCCCAGCATATATACACAGTGAGAACAAGATACTTAGTTTAGTTACCAGTGAGGTAAACTGCAAGGTAAATAGACTTATACACTCTCCCAGGGCTGATCGCCACAAGTTTACCTTTCAAGTAAACTAACGTGCCTGGTCTTCATTGTGTTTTTACCTCAGGATAGCTTACACGTGTTAGTTAGCCCAAGGTAAAAAACAAACCCTTCTTAGACAAGCCAAAGGGCTGATGTACACTGGAAAATTAGATCAACTCAGCTACATTGCTCCTGGAGTGTGAAAAATCCACTTAGCCCTGGTCTACAGTACAAATTTATGTTGGTATAACTACATTGCTCAGGGGTGTGGAAAATCCTAATCCTCGGTGTAGACAGCACTATGTCAATGGGAGGACTTCTCCCATCAACATAGCTATCGCCTCTTGGGCAGGTGGAGTACCTACACCAACAGGAGAAGCTATACTGTCGGCATAGGTAAATGTCTTCACTAAGCACTACAGCGGCACATGTGGAGCTGCACTGCTGCAGCACTGTAAGTGTAGACAAGCCCTTAGTTAAACCATCTTAAGTCCCTGTGTAGACAGCATTAGCTATCACCTCTTGGGAGGGGTTCTCCAATCATTCTAGTAAATCCACCTCCCCATCAGTGTAGTAAGGGTCTACATTGAAGCACTGTGATGGTGCAGCTGTAGTGTTGCAGCTGTGCCACTGTAGCATTTTAAGTGTAGACATAGCCATAGTTACATGGTAGTCAGGTAGGACCAGAAATAGGCAGGGCCAGATTAACCTTTTGTGGGCCTGGCACCAAACGTATTTGTGGGGCCCAATGGGGGCAATGGAGCATGGCACGGGGAGGTCAGTCCCCGGAGCGAGGGGTGGCCAGTGGCAATGGGGCATGGTATGGCAGGGCAGCCCAACGCTGCCCAGCCTCACACTGTGTTCCCCCCCACCCAACTGGCTGAGATTGGTCAGGTTTCTGCACCAATCCCAGGCAGCTCAGCTCTGGGGAGACAGGCGGGGTCCCACAGGTGGTGGGAAGCAGAGACTGCCCGGAGCTGGAGGTGTGTTGGGGTCCAGCCAGGGGGCAGAGAGGAGCCCTTGTCTGGCTGGCCAAGAGGAGCAAGTGGTGGGCAGGGGGGAGCCAGTGACCTGGGGGGTCTCGGGGCACAGTGCAAGTGGAGCAGGTGGGGGCCCCTTCTGAACATGAGCCCGGCTCCATGGTGCCACTGGTACCATTGTAAACCCGGTACTGGAAATAGGTAATAGTGATTTGATGGGACATAGGAGTTTCTGCAGTGAATCAGACTAATGGTTTGTCTAGTGCGGCATCCTTTCTCTGGCAGTGTCAGGGAAAACTTTGGTTGCTTTGGAACACACACACAAAAAAAGTTCACTTCAGTTCATGTATCAAGGAGCCCATTATTCTTAAACAGAAAGGTCATGTCTCTGCCATTAACAATCAATTGAGATCAAAGGCACCTTTGTCCTCACCAGTGAACTGATCACTGAGCTACTTCTGCAGTGACTGTAAACTCCTTTTGAGGTGTCATGTCAGATATTCATTTCAACTATGTTAAGAGTCTCCTCTCTCAACCACTTTAATTTTAGCGTTCTCTCTCATTCTGTGGTTGTTTTTTTTTTAATCAGAGAGGGTCGAATAAACTGCTAAATTGTCCCAAGCCTTTTAGATCATTAAGAATAATAATTTTACTTGTGAAGCGAAATCATATTTCTGTAATTTAAAAACATTAAGATACTTTCATAGGGAGGACGGATGACCCAGTGGATAGGCTGCTAGCCTGGAACCCAGGAGATACGTGTGCAATTCCTTCTACAAACTCCCTCTGTGATATTCTGCCAAGTCACATTGCCTCTCTGTGCTTCAGTCACCATCTTTAAAATGGGGATAGTAGCACTTGCCTATCTCATAGGGTGTTTGGAGGATAAATACATCAAAAGACTGTGAGATCATGTAAGTATTTAAAATAGAATTATTTATGCAGATGCCAATAACAGGTCATGTTCAACCCAGGGCCGGCTCCAGACACCAGCCCACCAAGCTTGTGCTTGGGGCGGCACCTGGAGGGGGGCGGCGCGGCGCTCCGGCCCCCGGGGAGAGCGGGGCCACAGCCGGGCTCGCCGCCCTCCCCCCGGCGCTCTGGCCGCCCTCCCCCCGGCGCCCTCCCCCCGGCCGCCGGGGGGGAGAGCGGAGCCCCCGCTGGGGCTCGCCGCCCTGCCCCTGGCGCTCTGGCCGCCGGGGAGGGAGAGCGGAGCCCCCGCTGGGGCTCGCCGCCCTCCCCCCGGGGGTTCCGGCTGCCCTCCCCCCAGCCCCCGCAGGTTGGGGGGGGTCGGCCGGAGGCTTTTTTGCCTGGGGCGGCAAAAAAGCCAGAGCCGGCCCTGGTTCAACCTGATCCTGTTTAAAAGAGCCAAGTTACAAAAGACTGACAATAAGATTTAAAATTAGGATTGAAGAGCCTTCCGACTTCTGTTTATAGCGGCACCACCCTCCTTTTCTCCATTGATTGTCAACAAGAGGGCCCCAAAACCTCTCTGTAATTGAAGGGAAAAGACCTCTTCCCATTCCTCTCTAGAAATCAAGGACAAGAGCCGCAGCCCACCCCTAAATCCCCATCTCCATTATTCATGTGTTTGTTTGAACAAGGAAACAATCCACCCTCTCACCCATTGGTGCTATACACAGGGCCACTCCGGTCCTAAAGCTGGGGAAAATTCCACAGACTGTGCAACCCCAATGGAAAAAGACAGACTGAGCAAAGATGTTGAGTTGCAAAATGAGGAGCTCATTTGCTTTTCTCTATAAGCAGATCCTGAATAGAGCTTTGTGTAGCTTGAAAGCTTGTCTCTCTCACCAACAGAAGTTGGTCCAGAAAAAGATATTACCACACCCACCTTGTTTCTCTAAGATCCTGAATAGGTCAGTCTACTGCAGGGCTTCCTCAGAAGCTCTGTTGCATAGGATTCACTGTTGATAACAACCTTTTATTGAGTGTTAACTGAGTGCATGAGTCAGATTTTCTTAATGTGTCAGAAGCGAGAAACAGGTTTGGCAAATCTATTAGCCCAGCAGACTATAAATAAGTAAATAAATAAAATACAAGAGCAGGTTGAAGGTGATACCATACTAATGAGCTATGCAGAAATAAATACAAGAAGACCGTCTGGTTTCTTAGTTCATGTGTATGGATCATGAGAACTGAAACATGCATTATATAATGAACTGGTATATTAGTTAGCTAATATGATCTAGATGCACAATCACCTTTGTAGCAGTAAAGATGATTTTTGCAAATTAAGGATTGGATACTTCTCCAATTTAAGTCAATGTCAAAACTCCCATTGACTGCAGTAATGCTTGGATCAGGCACCAAAAGAAAAACGCTACATTTCTGCATCCAGCTTTAACTTTTAGTTACAATATTGTCATATTTAGAGGGGGGAGAATAATCTCATTTGTGTACTTATAGGTGAAGTTAATTGATCCATTAAACAATTAATTTAGTAAGTGGATGTTATACACTAGCATTCAGGTTATATGAGGTAAACTGTCCAATGCATAAACAGAAACAAGAATCCAGAATAAGAGTTCATATGCAAGCAAGAATAAAAGAGTGAGAGATGACACAAATAATAATATGGTATATACGGGTTAAGAGAGACCTCTAGTGTCCTTCAGCTGAATATCACACAACATAATACAGTTATAACAGGGGTCGGCAACCTTTCAGAAGTGGTGTGCCGAGTCTTCGTTTATTCACTCTAATTTAAGGTTTCCCGTGCCAGTAATACATTTTAACGTTTTTAGAAGATTTCTTTCTATAAGTCTATATAACTAAACTATTGTTGTATGTAAAGTAAATAAGGTTTTTAAAATGTTTAAGAAGCTTCATTTAAAATTAAATTAAAACACAGAGCCCCCCAGACCGGTGGCCAGGACCCAGGCAGCGTGAGAGCCACTGAAAATCAGCTTGCATGCCGCCTTTGGCACGCATGCCATAGGGTTGCCTACCCCTGAGTTATGAGATTAAAAGGTACTGGAAGTTACAGAATTACTATTTATTGCAGGTCATGTATCATTTTCATTTCTGATTTTTATAAATATAAGTAGCTAAAATAGATATACATTTGTCATTGTTATCCATACTGTCCTGAATTCTTATTATGGTTGCTTTCTCTCAGCAGTGAGTCAAATCATTGAAGTGTCTTGTTCAGGTTATTTTAGAAATTCAAATAATTCAAATAATACAAACAATATTGTGGACAAGATATTTTATTATTTTTTTTTTTTAATTGTAACCTTGTGGACTTTAGTGCATAGCTGGAATCTACATGGAAGGCCTCATCCTGCTAACACCCATACACGTGAATAACTTTGTCCATGTGAGTCGTCCCATAGACATACTCCACATGTGTATATCTACATGTGCTATTGCAACATTGGCCTGCAGAGGAGCTACTATACACAGAGTGTTTTGAATGAAAATAGTGAATACCTGTGTTAGTAATCTGAGGTATTATTTCTCCTCGACATTGAGCTTCTGTGTACATTAGGAGCCTTTCTTCAGGCAACCAATGGAGGGATAGCCAAATATGTGCATCTGTGTGTATAGAAACAGAAGCAGGCCATGTTATGGATAACAAACATGATTTTCATAGTGTATTGTGTCTGTGGTTAGTGAAATCATGAGAGAGTCACACTGATCCACCCTGAAAGAAACTATTGGCTCAGATCCTTCCTTGTTATACTGAGCTGAATAGGGAGAGAGCAAAGCAGGCCTTGCTGAATGAAGGCGGTCTCTGAGCCACCTTGCCACCAGGGGGAATCTGGAAGGAATGCAATCTATACACATTTTACACATTCACATTTTATACCTTTTTAAAAAAGGGGTAGTGTGACCCATCTCCTACCACTTGGGCCCAGACACTCAAAGGTATCTAGGCACCTGACTCTCATTGATTTCAATTGATTTTCAATGGATTTCAGTGTCAGTTAGGAGCCTAAATATCTTTGAGGATCTGGGCCTTACTGCTTAATGTACCACATCTGCAGGAAATGCCTGGGCCTAACCATGCCCCTAAACCCAGGAAAATCACCCCCGGGGAGTTGCAAGACACTCTATCCCCTCCTTGAGTTTAGCAATGCATAGAACACTAGACTAGAATCCTGCTTTGCATGTGAGAGTAAAGGGTTTCTCTGTGTCCTTTCCCCGCTACTTTTTAGCTCACCTTCAGAACACAGTACGACATCCTTCCCACTCCTTGAGGAGATACAAACCTTTATGTAAATCAGTGTTTCCCTCCAAATGTGAGCATAACATGCTTGTTACATATCAACAACAATCTGGGATTTCTTTCCCCATCTAATATTTCAGTTGGCCTCTACTCCCTCCGAAACTCCTAGGCAATTTGGTAGTTTGAGTGAAGGCCTTCAATTAAAAATAATGACATCCTAACCCTTCCACTGAATAGACAGGGGGAAATTTGCCTGCACTAGTTCAAATGCAGTGTGTTGATGATACTGAACTAGGAGTCGAGCATTATCAAGGCTCAGAAGTCGATGAAACTCAAGTGATTACAAATCTGCAAAATGGGGAAATGTAAAGGATAAAAGATGGGATAGTCTGCTATATAATGGCTTGGGGAGGGTAAGAACTTCCTGCCACCTCCCCTTATAATTCTTCTTGTTAAATGGAAAAAATAAGTCTTCAGGTGTCTAATCTGTTTATTTAATTATCCTCACATCCGGTAGTTCAACTACAGCCAAGAACAAAATAATACATATACCACTCTCAGCATTATTTTGTATAGGGAAATGAGTCCAGGAACCCAACCTGGCTGATTAGGAGACATTCAGGACTTTGTCAACAGACGTTAGGTTTGGAGGGAAATGAAATCAAACTTAATCACCAAAATGTTTGGTCATGTATCTTTCTGAGGCATGTTTTCTGATCTTACAGTCTGTTCCGATTAGTACATAAACAAAACAACAATAGAAATAAAAGAGCTTATAAATGTTACAAAGGAAAATATAGTCAAGGGCTATCTCCTTTATACTCTGCCATGTGCATTCTGGTGGGATAACAACTCCATCTACAGTTCATTGATGAAATAGTTCCAACAAAATGTTCTCACTGATATCAAAGAGCCTGGTCATAAATTTACATGAGATGACATCCCAGGATTATTGTAACGTGGGGCCCACATTTTGCTCCAGTTTAAATAACTGAAAAGCAGGAACAAGCCAGTGTAGAATACCTTCCTCTGCTATAGGGTATAAGGGTAAAAAAGTGAGATTTTAATCTTTTTTCTGGACTATCCCTTCACACAATATATCCTGGTGGAGAGAGAGCTCAATGGCAGTACCATGGTGACTGGCATTCACCATGGAGACCAACTTACGAGCCAACCTGATTGGTTGGTTAGTCGCACATTTTATTTGTTTTATTAGTAAGTTCTGGCCAGTTTCACTTTCTGTGACTGTGTCATCACATCTTCTGGATTTATAGGGAGGGTAGCAAACGGGCCAACTACCCCAGAATGGTGGGATACATAAAAGTTACTACTCCTATAGATTCCAAAGTCAGCCCACAGTGGAGGAGGATTGTCTGGATGAGGGCGGAATCAATAACTTTGTATGAGAGCAGAAAGGCTGCCAACACATTGGTGGGGACAGGTTGCCACTAAGTGCTGTGATACAGTGCAATGGGGTGGATCATGGAGTCCCAGATGTGTATTTCAGGGCTAGAGCAATTCCCTTCTCAAGAGTAAATCAATTTACAAGGACTAGTTCCCCCCTGCCATCTATTGTTGCGAGACTGGAGTGTTGTTAAATAAAGTTGCAGCCAATCTAGGCAAATTTTATAAAGCATGTGTGTGTGTGTCTGTGTGTGTCCTACTTTGCAATATCCCTAATAAATAAACATTTAAATTTTTTTTAATTGCCATCGACCAGAAAAGCAACCAGACATGGTAGTAATGAAGCTGTAATATGATTCCCAACTAATTAATTAATAATGATTATTATTTTCAATTTTTCAACCTTGGGTGCATCAATTTAGGCACATAAATCCACATATAGTCACCTAAATGAAAATGGCCTGGTTTTCAGAGGTGCTCACACTCCACTTCCAATGTCTTCCCTGGGAGTTGTGGATCCTCAAAGGTACTTAGGCTCCTAACTTCTGGACCTCTGTGCTTTTGAAAACCAGACCACTGTTATTTAGGATGCTAAATATGGGCTCAAGGGTCTAACTTTAGGCTCCCACGTAAGAAATGTTGGCCTTAGCAGTTAACATGATTAGAACACTGTACAAATATTACAGAATTAGTCTTCACAATAGAGTTGTGAGGTAGGTAAGTAAAAATAATCATTTTACAGAGGCAAAGAGATGAAAATGACTTGACTAAGAACACAGAGCAAGTACTTGGTACTTATATAGCCCCCATTATTATAGTTTCTGAGCATCTTACTAACTCTTAAGCTGTTTATTGTCGCAACACCTGTGTGAGGTAGCAAAATATTATTATCCCCATATGACAGATGGGACCTGAGGCACAAAGATAGCCTGCGGGGGAAAGCAGGGATTAAACCCAGGTCTCCCAAGTCCAGATAAGTGCTCTAACCACTGTACCAACCTTCCTCTTATTGATGGTTATCATTCAGAATCACTTAAAAACCATCCCTATTCTCCTTGCTCATGCTAACCATGTTGCTTCAGGGGGGTTGTAAAGCTTTTAAACAAAACATCTATAAATACCGTCTCAAAATCAGAGAATGAATTTACTTTCTAATTATTCTAAGCCACAATGTAAACAAACATTTTTGAAAATTTAATTTTAGGACTTATTCCCACAACTACTTATGTTTGAAATTATTGCACATTATGTTCCAGGGACATCTGTTAACAGGGCTGCACTTAATAGTGTAATTAGAAAAAACACACTCACTCATGTCAATTTAGGGTCTGTGAAAGGTGCCAGATTGATAGCCTTGGAGAATTAAATCCTTGCTTTACCCACTGAAGTGGTACAGCACGACCAATGGCAGCAGAAACTTTCTTCAATGCCTTGAAATGTGCCTTAAAAATATACAAGTGTGAGAGCAGGTCAGTCTCCATGGCCCACACAGTCTTTGGACATTCTACCAAGATTGCTAACAAGGATGCCTTCCCATAGTGTTATTTTATGGTCACCTATCCATTGAGCACTGGACTGAGACTACCAGACATATATCAGATAAGCCACTGAACAGCTATCTGGTAGCAAAACTTTTGGTCATTCGTTACCAAGCCAGAGTTGGATTTCAAATGGTGACTTAGAATTAAAAGGCTGGTAATGGAATATAAAATCTCCTAGCAATCCAGTCCACTGGTGTGTTTTGTTTAATGCATAAACTTCCACTGACATGACAGAATTGGAGGCATCACAATCTACCATGTCAAGAATTCATACATTAATGGTTCTAGTCAGCACGCATTGGCACAATACACTGTACTAGTTTTGAATTATGCTAATGAACCACAGATAATGGGTCACAATGAGATTTTTGAACCGTACCTTTAAACTAATGACACGGTGCTTTTAGGATGTGTCAAAGTGCATGGTGGCTTGGCACTATGACACGCTTTAATGCATCTTCAGAGCACCTTATCTCATATGCTGTGCTTTAATTGAGATTAAATGGCTATGAAAGACTGAATACAATTTCAAGGACAATGCAATCTCTCATATTCCCTGTGAAAGGTTTTTAATGTATTTTTTTTAAAATAAGGACAAAATATTCAGTACAAATAGATTATGCCAGACTAACATTAAAGGTCTGATTCAAACCCATAGAAGCCAATGCAATTAGATCTAAAAGCATGTTATCCCATCCCATTGTGTCTGAACATCATGGGGTCAAAGAACAGTGCATGATCTTGTGTTCCATCTGTAGTATTATACTTAAAAACAAGGGCACAAGTTAGAGATGGAGGCTAGGATCCTAACAGTGTCCAGATTCCATTGAAATTCATATTGGATCTATTCTGGTTGGGTAAAAGCTCGAAGGGTATTCCCCAGGAGCTGTATCTACCAGTTTTGCATCCCTTATAGATGATTAAAGTAGGATCAAGGCCAAAATGAAGTTTTTTCCAGTGATCAATAGGGCTATATAACTGTGTCCTAAGATGACTAACATACACGCTGCATGGAGGGAGTATTAAAAAAAAAATCTTTATGAACTTCAGTTTAATAAGCAACATTTCAGTTAGTTGCAAACTTGAACTCTCTGCCTTTGTTCAATAATAATAAAAGGCCTTGGAAGATGGTGCAGTTGTATCCCAATAACAATAACTGAATAGTTTCATGACCCTACTGATTTTGCATTTGAGGACTCATTGAAAAAGCTGCCACCATCTCACAAAGGATGTGAAGTGTAATACTGCCAATTTTTGAATTATTCAGTAGGCAGAAGGAACAACAATAATAAAAGGAGCAAGTCAGTCTCTGGCTTTTTTTTATTTTATTTATTTATTTATTTATTTATTGTTTTACTACTATCCACATTTTTAAGAGACAGGAATATAATTCTTCCCCCATATCTGCAGCCATAACTCATAAAGAAAAGAAAATATGTACTCTTGAAAAGTTGGGATTTCTGGGAAAACATTTCCCTCTTTTAAATTGCATTTTTAACATACGGTAAAACATTTCTTTGACAAGGTAAGTAGAGTAAGCAAAGATCAGTGAAAAAGTAGAAATTATTGAAGTACTGGAAAAAAAATGCTGCAGGCTACTTTTTCACACATTGCTGCTCAAGTCAGGATTATGCTCTGACAGTTCTCTCTCCTGCTGACATCCTTATAGACTCTATTACATTATTTACTTCTTGTAAAATAACATTCTATTACAGCTGCTTCAAGTCCTGCTGCTATTCTAAGTTCAAGGGAAAGAGATTCTGCTCAACCATAATTCCTTGCTTCCAAATCGTTAATATGACTCTGAGGAGATCATTATTAAAAAGACTGATATGTGGTCTCTATTTCATGCCTCATTTTCTGTTGCAGCGAAGACTGTATTTCTAAGGTGCTGGTCTTCACTTAAATCAGCAGCACTGTACTGAATGTATTAGCATGTGTCTTAAAGTATCAGATAGAGCATGGCGTACCCTGTGCTAAAGCTGTATTATGCAGTGTTATTGTAGCTGTGCTGGTCCCAGGATATTAGAGAGATAAGGTGGGTGAGATAATATCCAATCTCTGTTGGTGAGAGAGACAAGCTTTCAAGCTTACACAGACTTCTTCTTCCAGACCTCAAAAGTTTGTCTCTTTCACCAACTGAAGCTGGTCCAGTAAAAAATATTACCTCACCCACCTTGTTTCTCTGAAGATGTATTGTCATTTTTCTGTCAGGAAGGGACATGCTCTCAGATTCTCTCTTTCTTTTTCATTGCAAGGAAGAGAAAAGCCAGTCATACAAACACAGACCATTTCAAAAGAAAACTAATCCATTCTCAGAAGCCTTGCCAAGAGCATCTGTGGATAAAACAGAGTTAACAGAAGAAAGGTTACTTGAATGCTCCCCTGAAGATTGGTCTAGGTCTCTTTTTCAGTTGCAGGAAATAGTCAAAACGTATTAGTGACTCCCATCTCAACAGTCTGTTGAAACTTGTTTGGTGGGAAGATACACTTACTAAGAACTAGAAAGTGAATTTGCCTGCTGTCTCCAAATTCTCAAACCTTTCTTCAGTATAAGCCCAGTTAGCATCTATGATACCATTAACAAAATATCCCTGCAATACAGTGACTATCTAGAAGTTCCCTTTTGACAGACTACTGCTTTGAAGGCATTCCTGGCTAGAAATCAGAATCTAGACAGTACTGAGATATTGAATTCTGGGATCTTGCAGTTGTGCTTTGCAGCTGGTACCATATATAAAAAATGTTGGCCTCTGAATGTTAAAGAAGCATGGTGTGGTGTATCTGCTCACTTCTCAGGAAGACGTACACTGGTTCCCGTTTTGCTTGGGAACAATGACGCCAGGTGTATAATGGAATGTTAAACTATATTATACTGTTTAGCCAGTAGGTGGCTCTCTGTGTAAAATACCTTATTTAAAGCTAACCTTAGTAATACCAGGCAAAGTGTTCAAGAATCTTACGATGAACACATCTGGTGTGTGTAAGCAAGCAGTCCATATCTGGTACAGGGGAACATGACACACTGTCAGGAGTAAACTAAGATCAGCAACAGAAGGAACAAAGTAACAAAGGTTCCAGGATTTCATGCTGTTCTTCAATGCCCCAGAGAACTTCTTCTTTGACAAGCCTTCACAGTGTACAGACTGGAAATAGTATTTTGCAAGATTCCAAATTGCAAACAGACTCCACAAAGAAACTGGAGCTATAGAGGTATCTTCTTTAATTTATGCTATGGGGAACATATCTTTAAATCCTTTGACTTTACTGAAGATAGTCACAAAGATGACCATGAAAGGGTTCTGGCTATGTTTGATGCATACTTTGTACCTCAGAGAAGTGGTTTATGAAGGACCATGTTTTCACTGGAGAATTCAAGAACGGGGTGGTGGGGGGGAAGGGATTTTGAATGTTTTACCAGAGCTCTGCATACATTGGCTGAAAATTGTGATTTTGGAAATGCAAAACAAAAATATGCAAAATAATCCAGCCTATTGGGTTAAAAGATAAAAACCTTTCACAGCATGTACAAATGAAGAGAGATTTAACCTTAGTCACAGTTATACAGAGAGCAAAGCAGTCTGAGCTGGTGAGACAGCAAAACCTGGAGCAACTTGACAAATTTGAAAAACCTGAAACTAGCTTAGAAACCATAAACAGACACTTGAGTGCTAAAAGTCATTATCATAAAACCCCTGAGGCAAGGAGAGAGAACTCCCAGGCTAAGAGGGACGAATTCCAGTGAACATGCATGGAGTGTGGCAGAAGTCATATCCCAAGAGATGATGCATGTCCAGCCAGAGGCACACAGTATAAAAATGCATGAGCTATGAACATTTTGCAGCCGTTTGCCACACCAAAGCAGTCAGGGAGTTGACCCATATTACAGAAAATCAAGAGCCATTGTCTATGGGTTCTATCACTGGTGACAACACTGAACCTTCCTGGAGAGTGAAATTGAATATTCATGGCAAGATTATTGATTTTAAAATTGACTCAGGAGCTGATGTCACAATCATTTCAGAAGGGACTTACAATCACCTTCAACCCTTCCCAGAGCTGAAGTCACCTGACGCAGCTCTGACTAGCTCTGGAGATATTCTCAACTCCATGAGCCAGTTCACCAAAAAACTAACCAAGACAAAAGCTGTGCATTCAGAGTATATGTGATCAAAGGACCACAGACCAACAGCCATCTCAGCCACACCTTGGCAGTCATGATGGGCCTAGTGAGTAAGGTGGAAGAACTCAATGGAATATTTGGTGATAGTGGACTTTTGAAAGGAGATCCAGTACAAATAACCTTAAGAGACAATGCTGAACCATATAGGGTACATACACTTGGCAGGATTCCGATCCCATTACTTCATAAAGTGAAAACTGAGTTGAAGGAAATGGAGCAGATTGGCATAATTGCGAAAATCCTAAACCAACAGCATGGTGTGCCCCAATAGTACCAGTTGTAAAAAAAAAAATTGAAAATTGTGAATTTGTGTGGCTCTTAAATGACGTAAGGGATTTTCTACACTTAAAACGCAGCAGTGGTGCCATTGTAGTGCTTTAGTGAAGACACTACCTATGTGGACCGGAGGACTTCTCCAGTCAGTGTAGCTAATCCACTTCTCCAGCAGGTGGTAGCTAGGTCAACAGAAGAATTCTCCCATCAGTCTTGCACTGTCTACAATGGGCATTAGGCCAGTTTAACTGCATTGTTTGGGTGTTGATTTTTCACAGCAACGTAGTTATACCAACCTAATTTCCTAGTTTAGACCAGTGCTTAATGAAGCACTTGTGAGAGAAAAATATATCCTCCCAACACTGGATGACTTCCTCCCCAAAGTGAATGGAGCTACAGTGTCCTGTACAGAATCCTCAAGTAGATTCTGGCAAATCCCTTTAGCCAAAAAAGTGTTAAACTGACTACACTTATCAAATCCTTTGGAGATTTTGCTTTCAAAGATTAGCGTTTGAGATTACCAGTGCACCTGAAATTTTCCAAAGAAAGATGGCAGTGCCATTAATGAACACAAATAGAGTTCTAGTTTTCATGGATGATATTCTGCTATATGGATTTTTGATGGAAGAACTCACCAAAACCCTCAACAAAGTCCTAAGCCTAATCAGTCTGCACCAAAGCTAAACAAGAAAATATGCATTTTCTGCCTACCCCAATCGAGTTTTTGGGACAGATAATAAACAAAGATGGAATCGGTCCTACCCCTAAGAAAGTAAAAGCGAATTGAGAATTGAACACACTAACTAATGTACCAGAACTGAGACGTATACTGGAGATGGTAAATTACCTTGGTCGGTACCTATAAGACCTTCTGAGGGTACATCTACACTTACCGGAGGGTCCGGTGGCAGGCAATCGATGTTCTGGGATCGACTTATCGCGTCTAGTGAAGACGCGATAAAATCGATCCCTGATCGCTCTGCCGTCGACTCCGGAAATCCACCGCAGCAAGAGGCGGAAGCGGAGTCGACGGCAGCGCGGCAGCGGTCGACTTTCCCCCGTCCTCACAGCCAGGTAAGTCGACCTAAAATACGCAACTTCAGCTATGGTATTCACGTAGCTGAAGTTGCGTATCTTAGGTCGACCCCCCGCTGTAGTGTAGACCTAGCCTGAGTGACAAAATCATTGAATGAACTGTTAAAATCCAACACATCTTGGCTGTGATGCCAACATCTACTGATAAGCTTAATGTAATTTAACCCACTTGCCAAATATATTTCTGGGAAAAATCTGACAGTAACAAATACTCTGTCACACTCTTCACACTCAACTATTCATGAGCTGTAAGATGACGTAAAGGTGTACATGGATGCTGTGGACACATTCAGACCAATGTCAGAAAAGAGACTACTCCAGCTGCAAAAAGCAACCTCAACAGACATGCAACTTCAGGAAGTTCTAAATTACATTAGGGACAGCTGGCCCAAGTAACTAACAGACACTAAGGAAGTGACACCAGACTACTTTGCAGTGCATGCACAATAAAGGAAGTCAAATAGACTCATACTTAAAGGCAATTGCATCAGAATTCCAAATGAAATGAGAGAAGAAATCCTAAACTCATCCCTGAGGGACATCAAGGATTAACAAAATGCCATGAATGGTCCAACTAGACAGTGTGATGGCCGGGCATCAGCAAAGACATAAAGAATAAAGTATCTGCATGTGTTGCAGTGTTATTGAGAAAGTGAAGACCACTTTTGCTCATTTTGGTATTCCAAAACAACTAGTGATGGACAATGGACCGGAATTTAGTGAAGCAGAATTTAAGTCATTCTAAACAAAATAAGATTTTGATCATATTACTAGCAGCCCACATTACCCACAAATGATATAGTGTCTGATATTGCTGTACAGATAGACAAGAAAATCCTATAGAAGGAAGATCCATTCTTTGCTCTTTGGAGTTGCAGATCAACACCAATAGCAGCTGCTGGATATAGTCCAGGACAACTTCTAATGGGAAGACAACTCAGAACTACTGTTCTAACTTGGAAAAGAACCTATTTCCAAAAGTGGCCAGACATGAAGAGATTAACCGAAACAGAAATTACTAATACTTTTCCAACAGATGTCACTCAGTTAGAGAACTGCCATATCTAGAACCTGTTGACCGTGTTCATATCAAACTGGATGGAGAAAAAGGATGGACAACTCTAGCTGTTGTAAAGAAAAAGAATTCAGCAACTGAGATTATAAGTGATTGAGACCAACTGTAGAGAGTTCAAGAGAAACCCTTGACATCTATAGTTTGTTCTTCAGAAAGAACAATCAACAGAGAAAACTCTACAGGTGGCAGATGCAGAGCAAGACGATGACTCAAGGATTCCAAACCAACCACAGCCGGTCAGTGCAACTAATGGACAGACAGAGACCCAGTGGTTACTTGTTTGGGTCATGTAATTAGAAAAGCAGTACGATTCAGGCACACTTAACAGGCTGATACATACTGCAAAGACAGTGTGATAGCGTAAATATTGTATATGGTAGGAATGTAGACCTTAAAGTGGGAGATGTAATAGAATGTTAAACTGTATTTTACCATTCAGCCACTAGGTGGTGCTGTGTGTGAAATACGTTATGTAAACTTACCTCAGCCATACCTGGCAGAGCAGTAAAGAATCTTGTGATGAACACATCTGGTTTGTATAAACAAGTTCGGTGACCACTCCATACCTGGAACAGAGCAACATGACATGGTGGGTTACAAAAGGTTCAAATATTTGACCCTAGATCTCTGTCACAAGAAATGATGAGGCACACTTCAAATCAGAATAGTTGAGTGGAAATTATAAATAGTGTATATAGCTGTGAACATGCTGTCATGCACTCAGGATTATCAAGCTCTGCACTCTGTCCTCCAAACACTGGTCTGGAATGCTGCTAGTTAAATAGCACCTTCATCACAACAGCATTCTTTGCTGGCCCTTCGCATAGATCAGAGTGAGCATGACAGCAAGATCTATCTTAACAAACCAGCCAGTGGGTCTGGGTCCCCCTCTGTGGCTGAGCCACACAAGATAGATGCTTGCTATTTGTCCCACCAGATAAAAGAATTAGGTCCAGATCTCCAAAGGTATTTAGGATTCTAATTTCCAATTAAATCAATAGACGTTAGGAGCCTAAATACCCTTGTGGTTCCAGTCCTTCGTCCTGTTGTGTGGTCTCACGGTCTCCTGCTTAGTGGTTAGAACAAGCAGGTAGATCCTCTAGTATGAGGACACAGGTACAATCTCAGTAAGCAACAGAATGTGTATTTTAGTAGAGGAAGAGGGGTCAGAGACAGCTCCCCTTCCGCTGCTGGTGCTGCTGACTCCCACAACATTGTCCCTTTCCCTGGGCAGGAAGTGCACACTCCACCCTGACCTTCCTCTCATGGTTACTGGCTGAGCCACTGCCTTTAGAAGTGGTCTGTGGGTATGCCTCATATATGCATGCCCAGTCAGCACAGCAACTCTGTTACAGTGCTTTAGTACAAGTGCTAGATGCCTGTTCAGTTGTCCTGATTCAATTTACACTGGCAACCCAAGCAGGTGGTCATTATATATTTACCTGTCTGCCTGACAGTTTTATGGTTTTGTACAGCACCCATCACCGCACTGTATAAGTGTGTTGGGTAACTAAAACGCATGATCACCTGGGAAAGCAGATAACTTCATATAGTTTGGAACTTAACCGATTACAACTGGAGCTACCTTTTCTTTATTGCAAAGGCTAGCACATTCATCAACTTGCCTAATTAAAATGTACCAACTAATGAGCAGTAGCAAACCCCATACAAAGGTCAGTAGCAACCTAAGCAAACTTATCAAAAATGCAAAAGGGTTTAGATTTTTAAAAAGTTCATTCTTTCTTTAATTAACAGATCTAATTACAACCCTGACATAACAAAATGCAAAATGTTCTCTTCAAAAGACAATAAGTCGAAGGTTTATAAGCAGAGATAACCTTCTTCTTCAGTACACGCTGACCCAAACGTAGAAGGAAATTTTACCAAGCAGTCAACAGTGTTGATGAGATGTCATTGACAGAAATTAAAGCTAAGCAATACACAGGAATCCCAAAGCAACAAAGGAATTGAGAGGGAATAAAAACTATCTTGCACCTTGGGATCTGAACTAACACCAAGTCAAGGCTTTCAGTAATCTCCTTTCTTAGCAAGATATCCATGTGTTTATTCTGTGACCTTTACTGGTTAGTTTTGAATAACACTTTCACATAATAAAGACTTCAGGTATGTAATTGTCACCTCATTTAGCTAAAAGGTATCCTGCAAAAATCAGCTGTAATAATGTATTCTCTTCTCTATTTAAAAACTAGAGCGCCAGGTATTTAAAAGTCATGCATCTATTTTTCAAGCATTTAGGAGTTCAAGTCTATTTTCTAGCTCCTGGGCTAGGATTTAGGCAAGCAATACATCTTCTAGAAAACGGAAAGAGAAAATCCAAACTTGCAGCACTGTTCAGTTAGGTTCAGAGCCTTGCACAAAGAGAAGGGCAATAATGATACTGTGTTCATATGAGAGCTAATGGAATCTTCACAGTTGATTTATGTGGACAAAGGTCATTACACCTGGGCAATATTAAGTGACTGAAAGAAAAAATAGATTGCTCAAAAATGAATAATATATAACTGGGATGAATTGTTACCATTCATCTTTAGGTTTGGATTAGCAGAGAGAACACCGATATATGAGGCAAGATCCCTTCAGGGCAACCTGGACCGTACAAATTTAGTTATTAGTCATCTTACTCTGCCAGTGACAAAGTGAACACAATCTATGGAACATAGGTACATACAGTAGAAACAACTGGCTCTCAGTAATTCTCTTTGAAAGGGTTAAACACACATGAGCCATATTTCCCTTGTACTGGAAGAAAACTACATCAGACTAAACATTTCAGGCAAAGGACTCATTAAACACAACATGAAAACCGAGGGACATGCCAAGCAACTTCCATGAGCTGTCCTTTAGATTTACAGCTGCACTATCATAGTCTGAATTCATTTAATATGCCATGATAATTTTCTATCAGCTCTTGCAGTGAAAAAATGAACCCGAGTAAGCGGCTTAAACTCAGACTGATAAACATGTTAGGACGTATCAGTTAGTCCTTTCTTTACAAAGAATATGATGTTGTGATTTTAAATATCCTGCTTTAAGTATATAAATGGTGTCAATCATCCACAATAAGCCACACCATTGTAGCCATCAGTCTGGTCCTCTGTAATATATTTGAAAGCAGACATGGTGGGAACATGTATTTAAACATGGCACACACATATTATCTGGAGTTATTCTTCCAGCCCCATATGCACAGATGAGTGGTCATGGCACCATTCTCATCTCACCCAAAACTGACCTCCCCAGAACCCAGAGGCTGGAAGCCAGAGTTTGCTGGCCCCTGTGCTTTCTCTGCACTCCGCTGCAGGAGAGGAGACGTAACTTGGCCATTTGCATTACTAAAAATGTACACATAGTAGAATAAATAGATTCAGCATTATCACATCCCTTCCTTCAGTCATTTTTCTTAATCTTTTCTTTATAGGATAAGAAACCAAAACAAAGACTTCTCTGAAACAGCATGGAATGTATCACTATAAAAATTCTCCTAAGGAGTCTGTCATTGGCCCAGGCCAGGGGTAGGCAACCTATGGCACGTGTGCCAAACAAGGCACGCCAGCTGATTTTCAGTGGCACTCACACTGCCCGGGTCCTTTAATTTAATTTTAAATGAAGCTTCTTAAACACCTTATTTACTTTACATACAACAATAGTTTAGTTATATATTATAGACTTATAGAAAGAGACCTTCTAAAAACATTAAAATGTGTTACTGGCACGCGAAACCTTAAATTAAAGTGAATATATGAAGACTCGGCACACCACTTCTGAAAGGTTGCCAACCCCTGGTCCAGGCCATTTGTGATTTGCTCCACACTTACATTTCTCCTCCCCCATCCCCGCAACTGAATTCTGAATCATTAACTTGACCCTTGACATTTCCAAAGGGAAGCTTTCGTAAGCAAAACCCTTTTCTTCATGTTTGATGATGTTAATCACTGCTCCCATAAATCCAAGACAACCAGCCATCCCAGCACCCTGAATTTATTGAAGAGCTGCAAGCAGCAGGATGTGGGTTTTTGTTTTATTTTCCAGCCCTAAACAACATTCAGGCTTTAGACAATCCCCTTTATTAATAGCAATCCGAGCAAGCAGAGTTGTTAGCAATAACGTATAGGCAAAATCACTATATGAAAGGGCAATAAATCGGGCTAAGTGAAAAAGAAGAATCAAAACAACAACCCTCCCAACTTACTGATCAGCCAGCTTTAAAGCTTAAATTTTGACATGGAGTTTGAGCAATAAAACGTAAGTAAAATCTTAGGGCTGCGCTGGGGCAATCCCTTTAACAAAGAGGTAAGATGCCTGCATGCGTTTCAGCTCCCGCTATGAGCCTGATAGTAGTTTTCTTTTCTTTTCTTCTTTCTTTGCCAGTATTACACCCACACAACAAAAGAATATGAGGCCTCTCAAAATGTCCTTGAATTTTGTTTGGTTTTGGAAAAACACATCTTTGCCGTACTCAGACATCCAAAAAGAGTGGGAAATGTGAAAGGAACCAAACTTTTGTGTGTGGGGGAGGCTTTCTGCAAAGCGACCCCCACCACCTCTCCACTCAATTCCTTTGTGAATAGAAACACATGCACTGATTAATCAATCTACACTGCTTTGCTGAATTTTGCTTACATATTAACAAGTAGAGATCACCTATCTGGGGCCCTCTCTGTCTCACAAGCTGAGTATATCACATACATTATTGCCCTCTAGTGTTGTTTTTAAATGCATGTAAAAGATTTTGGAAAAGTGCACGTTTTGCACATGAAAGCAGGGGGGCTGGAACAATTTGTGTAGTGGGGTGCTGAGAGCCACTGAACCAAACTGTAAACACTGTATATAATGGAAACCACTTCAAGCCAGGGGGTGCGGTAGCACCCCTAATTTCAGTACCTATGCATAAAGGATCAAATCCTCAGCTATTGCTGAGGAGTTGTCACTGCAGCTGTGAACCAGGCAGGGCCATCAAGGAGTCCCCTCACCCTTATCTACCATGCACTGGGTCAGTTGCCTGAAGACTGCCCTCGGCTGATGTCTAATTATCACTCTGTCATGTTTAGGCATGTAATGTTTTCATTAATCTTTCAGTGGAAGACCACTCATTTCTTAGTGCCATGTGTGAAAATACTTCCAGATTCTGAGAAATTAAAGTCATTCCAGCCCTTCCTTACTTATGTTAAAAAATAATAATCTCACTTTCTAGGAGAGAAAACTAAGTTTAAAAAATTCAAGTTTGCTGCAAAGCAACAAGAAACTTTAGACCCAAACCCTGGCTACACCCTGGACTTTGGGGAAGTTTGCATCCAGGTTCAGATCCGCCCTTTCCCTGAAAATGGGGATAACATAGCAAAAAATGGCTAGGATTTTAGTAAATAAACTAGTCTCAATTTTAAAATTAGGCACCTAAATCTGTATTTAGGCAACTAAGTAACCCTGATGTAAAGAGATGGTGAGCACCTGCAACACTACGCAACATCAGTCGGACCAGTGGGTGCTGATTTTCTCAGAAAATCTGGCCACTAAAAATTCAGCCATTATGTTCAGTACTGTTACCAGAGAGATACTGAACTTCATAGACGCATCTTCCTTGCAGTCTATCTCCTCAGCTATGAGATGTTTTGCTAAAGGGAGGCAGTGTTGCCTAGTGGATAAAGGCGCTGGCTTTGGACTCAGAAAATTTGTGTTCAATTCTCAGCTCTGTCACAGGTTTGCTGGGTCACATTCCTGCTCTGTGCCTTAGTTTCTCCATCTGCAAAATACTGATACTGACCTCCTTTGTAAAGTGCTCTGAGATTTACTGATAAAAAGTGCTAAGAACTAAATATTATTATTAAATAATATTCTGACTTTTTCCCCACTTTGCAAATCAGGAGTCCTAGAGAAATGGCTGAACAGATTTGGGGACAAAGGGAATATTTACAGCACAGAGGACTTGAAGATTTGTGAGTAGAGCTGGAATTTTGACTTCTCAATCAATGTTTCAATCAGTGTCTGAGTGCCAGAGTCTTAGATATGAACAGCCCAAGACAGTCTGAACTCAAAAGACAAACTTCTGAAACTGACATCACAGAATGCAGAAAGTGGATTGATAACAAGTAGACATGGGCCTAAATCAGGATGTAAAACCCAAGCCCCTTTGAATTTGTGATTTTAGCCCAGAATTTAATCCAAAACTGTTCCTGCAGTTTAGTCCCAATCTGCACAAGGGCTATTTCTGTTTCCAAGTCACAGGCAATTGCAGTCTAACAAGAATGGCTGAATCTACAGCATTTCCACCATTCAAGGTGGCAATAAATTGTGTGAAATTATTGATCTCACGAGATTTCCACTGCCTTGAAAGCAGCTTGTTAGATTTTATTGCCATTCAGTCTAAACCCAAATTCTAGCCCTGGATCAGCCTTGAGCATGAACTCTGTAACAACCTAAGGGCTTGTCTGCACAGGTAAACTGACTGACACAGGGACCATCTTTTTGTTCTCTGTTTGCTCAGTGCATCGCACAATGAAGTCCTGGTCCATGACTAGTGCTTTTAGGTGCTTCAGTAACACAAATACATAAATAATAGTGGGATAGTTATCTTGTATAGCTATGCAGTATACTCCCCATGTGTACAGTCTGTTGTGGAATACAATCACGTTTATTCTGGTATAGAATGGATATGGGGAGTTGCACTGACATAGCTATAGCAATGTAATTATACTGCTGTAGTTCTGCTGCTCGGTTTCCCCATGTAGACAAACCCTCAACCTAGTCTGGATAGGAATAGTAGGTTTTGTTAATCTGTTAAAACTCAATCTAAGCATGTGAAAATGTTCACTAACCTTCATGAAAATGTTGAGCCAACCCGGGCAAATTTATTGGCGTGTATCAAACTCTTTAATATTGTCTTTTTGCCTCAGTTTGGGGGGCTTGTTTGAAGCCAAAACTGAAAGCAAACCTCAGAAGGTACAAATCCACGGATATCAATCACAAGAAAATGCATATACACTCACCCGCAAAGCAAAACTGCCAGTTTCTTCCCAGATCTTGATGTCATTCCCTTTTTCAGGAGCTAATGTTTCTAGGAAGAAGATTAAAAGGTGGCAGTCTATCAATCTCTGCATTACTAGGTAAACAGTTTATTGCGGACACTCTGAAAAGATCAAGCTAGGTTCTCTCTCCTCATTTCTAATTGGAAAGTACACAATTCCTCAACAGAAGCAAAATCACGATACAAACACTCCTAGATGTTTTGAAAGCAAGAAATGTTACTCTTTTATTTTTTATCAGGCATGTTTTTGAACTCCCAATGTTTTTACACCAGTATAACCCATTGATTTCAAAGACATTACTACTGACTCATTTTAGTGTAAGTGAGATCAGAATCAGGTAATTTTAAGTAGCCCATAACTATTTTTTGATTAATTCATCCATTGTTTTAAATGGAGTCACACTTGGGTAGGATTTGATCCATTCTGATTATTCTTCTGTGAAACAGTCGCTGCAAGGCACAAAGTCCTTCATAATTGTGCTATGTAACTAGAAGAACAGACAATGACATCCAAACACCAATTGCATTATACGACACTCTCAGAACATGCTTTGCCAACATTTTTACACATCTCCTTGACCTGTCTGCTGAAGGCTGACATGTCTCCCTCTAGACTCTCAAGGATGATTTAAAATTTGATCTTCAGCGGGACATTATTTTTCCATAGGATTTCAAATGTCTCTAACATTTCATGCACTGAAGACCATTTTTAATGACACTCATAACTGGATTTTACTGTGAATTTTTATGATACAGGGAAATCAAATCATAAAGTGATTTGTGTCCCCCATGACTATAGGTACTACTTTATAGGAATCTCAGAATGTGTGCACCTTGGGCTACACAGGCTGGGAGTGTCACAGGATTTATATCCTTTAATTACAGATGGTGACTGTAGTGCATATTATATAACTCTTCAGTATTTCCCGAGGCCAAAATTTGCTCTCCTGTGCAAAGTCTGACTGAACAGGTTTTGTATAGGGGAGTTCCACAAGAGCAGGGGAAGAGAACTTTCCTCCAAGGCAGGAAACAGCAGCAAAAGTGCAGTATGCAGAATTGCTGCATAGCCCATAGGCTGCAGCAACCATAGCTGCAAACCCCTGCCCTGGTAAGAGTTGGTCGGTGAATAGGCACAGTCATGGATTTACTGGGCAGATCCCTGTGTGTCCCCTAAACCCTGCCATGTTAACGTGGCTGGAGACCCCACAGACCTCTGGGATGCAGAGGCTGAGGATACATGGTTGGGCTATGCACTTTCTCTATTCTCCTGAGCAGTAGAAGTGTGCCTATTAGTATTTGTGGAACTGCACATTCTGTCCCTGTGAACAAAGGAACTGGACCTGTTAGCGTGACATGCACAGAACAGTGGTAGCTGAATCTTTCATCTGCTGGCACTGGCTCAGCATATGTGCCTTTGACCCATGGGAGGATTTCTGCCACTTAGTGCCCACTAAGGGTGGATGAATAAATTGAGATAATGTCGGAACCTGCTGAACATTCACCCAGAACTGGAACTGAACCAAGTGGAACCTTTTTATGGTTCAAAATGTTTGCTTAACAGTTTCATTTCATTATTTTTTTCATTTTTGCCTTCCTCTTAGCCTGGACTGGAAGTGGGATTGCAAAATGATGCAAGAACAAGCAAATGGCCTTCAAAAAGCTCGTAAGTGATGGCACAAAATAGCTAGACCAGAATTTGGTTCCTTGTGTGTTAATAGCTGGCACTCCTCACATTTTGTCTTCTGAATTACATCTGCTAACTTTAATGACACAAATGAGTTTTCACTACTTTATTCTCTTGCTAGCCTTGCAGAACCAACACAGCTCTGGGAGAGTAGGTAGGACAAAAAATTGGCTCACACATCTACAGTAGAATTTTAACTAAGTCCCTACTGCAGAGAAGTGGTAATGAAATGCATGAGCCAGGAAGAACACAGGGCTGCCAACTAGAAAAAAATATTTTTACCTGGAAAGTGAGCAAATTTAATCTGTAAGTCATTCAGAAGCAATAAACTTCAACCCCAGTATGCCGCTTATCAGTCACTTTTCAGAGTATAACAGCTCCTTAAAATTCTCATATTAGTGCACCAGAAGCTCATAAGCATCTCAATGTACCCTCACTTTTTACCTCTTTGAAGAATCAGCCACCAAGTTTATAACAAGACCTGTCCTCTTTTATTCAGCTCGAGAGACTTCTTTAATCGCTTCACAGTTGCCTGCATGTGTCTAATTTTATGCAGCAAGACACAGAGGAGCATCTCCTTACTGACTTAGCAAGTTCAGAGATATTTTGCTTTGAAATTGACAAGCAGCTGGGATATCCATGACTAGAATTACCAACAGAGAGAGGCACAACATGCTTGGAATTACATTTCTTTTCAGGTGTTCCTCTGCAGCTGGTGACATACCTCTAGCAGACTCGGACAGTCACAGAGACATAAATGTCATTTGGCACTTCTTGAATAGGTATAAATTCTGGTCCCAGTATCTACAGATTATTTTAAAGTGGTACAGCTTTATAAAGAAGACTATGCATTAGATATCTGCACTTTTCGAAGAGAAAAGAAACAGAACTGGAATCTGATCAGTTGCAGCATCTTTGTAAATCTGGAGTAACTTCATTGTAGTCTATGGAGTTGTTCCATTTTTATACTGGTGTTACCAAGATCAGTGGAAACAGCAGGCATGTGGGGTCGAAGCATGTGGAGGCATTGTGGTTAGTATATCAACAATGTGAATGATCACATATTGCCTCCTACTGGCTTGCCATAATTGATACATTTTTAAACTGTACCCACTGTGTATCTCACCAAGGATATTTACAGTGCATTTCAGGCTCTGATATTATACAAAACATTTGTTACCTCACAACTACAGAATAATGGAAGATTTCCATAGGGATAAACAGAGCTTCTTCAGGGGAAAAAAAACAGACAGAACTAACTATTGAAAAACTCTTGATCTTAATCTAGGATGGGATTTTCAAAAGCGTCTCAGACTGAAGAGCATAAATCCCATTGAAAACTCCCATTCCTAGCAGGCAAGCATCTAACACCAAAACCATCATCACACTAACTCCTCTAAGATAAGACAGAGTGGACAAAGATTACATGGACAAGAAGGATGAGCTAATCTTTATTCCTAGCACAGTCCCTTCCAAATTGGGATGAGGTGCATAGGAGGAAGGGAAATTATCTTGAACACATGTAGCTCATGCTGTATCTGTTCTGTACATAAGCAGAGACCTCAGAGTCCTGGCATCTTTCCCAAGGGCTGCAGTACATTCACTTTCAGTTTCATGCAGTTAGTAAGGAAAGAGTGTAAGATCCTGGGCTTGGATGTGTCTCTTATTATCAGAATTCCCACCCTGGGGAAAAGTTTGCCTTTCAAAGTACCAGTTGAAAGTCACTCTAAGGATGGAGCTGTCACAGTTGTTTTTTATCTTGAAGGAAGACAACACAGTGGAAATATGAGAAAGAACCATTCTTTGACCTCGAGGCACCTTTCCCAGCCAAGATGAGTATACAAAGGTATGAAGTTGGAGACTTTAACCAGCTAGTAGCTGCATGTGATGCAATTTGCTGACCTATAGAAACCTATCTAATCACAGTAATATTGGTGGATCACATTAATAAAGTTCTTATAGGTTTAAAATGGTCTAAATTAACATTCTGCTGATTACACTGTTTAATGCCAAAATCAAAACATTTGCCACTTTTCTGTACCCCTCTCACAGGTACATAGGATCTAGCCAAATACTGGTAGAGAGAGAGGATTAATACTGACTCATAAAGGAGACAGAAGCTCACAGCTGCATGTCTTAAGTACAGGGCTACAGCTGGGCCAGCTGTGGACAATTAAGTCATTCCCTCTACCCACTATAAGAGGGAAGTCAGGGGTGGTGTTCTGGTTAGCTGGTATTAGACTCAGGCAGTTCCTTAGAGGAGAATATTAACTGCAAAACCTCTTTAGCAAAACTCTCTTATGCTTTGCCTAAACATAACTATCCTTTTAGTTAAGTTGCTTTAGAAGCCAGGCTGAAAGAACCTTTTTATAAAAACTTAAACCCTGACTGTGGAAAATGTTATTATCTTTACCAGATTTTGAAAAGACTGGATACCACAGCTTACCTGCTCTTGTGTGTCCCCGCTTGCTGCTTCTGTTCTACCCTCGTAACAAAATAACTGATCTGGTGTAATAACAAAGCTGATGAGTCATCATATTTGTTGATTACTGTGTCTCACAGAAGAAGGGCACAGGATGTAAACAAAATGGGAGCTGAGCAATGTGACTTTTGATTCCTTTAATAGCAGCACTGCCTGTCTGTAATTGTCCACCTCTGCAATAGGAAGTGATATGGAAAAACAGAAGGGAAACAAACTTCCAAGCTTGAAATTATGTAAAAATATTCAAGTTCATAATTACAATGAAATCCAGTCAAGTAGTCCATTATTGGACAAAGACTTAGTTTTACCCTAGGCCCTTAACTTCACCAGCTGGTCCTTATTTAACTGCTAAAGGCCAAGAATACTACAACTTATTTTTTGGTTAATTATCTCAGCTTGTATAGCCCTGCTAAAACCACAGAGGGAGTCAGTGGTGTGCAAAATCCACACAGAAAACCAGAATGGAGTGCAAAGGAATGGTTAACATATGGGTCAAACAAAGACTTGTTAATAATCTGGAGGGAAGAGGGATGTTTTCTTAGTGCTAGATATATATAGATATAGATAGATAGATAGCACTATCATTATCTTCTGGCACGGCAATAATCTAACAAGTTGTGCTTTCCCATGCCTCATATGCTTGATGTACAGTGGAGCACAGTGACCAATAAAACCTAAGTATAGTCATCACTAGATCTAGACACAGTAGAAAATATAGGAGTCAAGGTCTGTTATTGCCAAGGCTCCAATAATATTCAAATGATTTTTGGGGAGTTCTCTTTGTTACATACCTCTAACTCCATATGTTACATGGCACACACCAGGTGTCCTTCAACTTGTTGCTTTGTCTCCTGCTATAGGCCATGACTGTCTCACAATCTGCTCCAGTATCCAGCTATGCACACTGCAATTGTCCTATAGATTGTACATTAGATGGTTGTCATATTATGTAAGTGTTCTGAAAATGACAGCTGTAATTACAAGCTAGTTGGGGTAAGGAGGAGACCCCAGGACTCTCAAATCTCTGATGTACCTGAACGTTTTCTTGACAACAGTAACTAAATCCTAAGCATACACAGTTAATTTGCAGCTCAGTTGCAATCCATACATATCTGCCTCACACGCTGAAAGTTTCTCTATCACGATAGGTGCCAGAGAAATGCCTAAAGTAGATTGTTTTCCTGGATATCTTGTAATCCTCATTCATTTTAAACCATCTTTCAGGTGTAATGATGATCCTATTTTATGTTATTAAGCCAAAGAAATAACATTTTTAAACTGCTTGATATGTTTCAACCTCAGTTGTGAACAGGAACTCTAACTTAAATGGAGTTTAACGTATGTTTCATTCATTCATTCATGGATTTGTCAAGAATAAATCATGTCAAACCAACCTAACAGCTTTCTTCGACAGGATAACAAGTCTTGTGTATAAGGGGGAAGTGGTAGATGTGGTATATCTTGACTTTAGTAAGGCTTTTGAGACTGTCTTGCGTGACCTTCTCATAAACAAACTAGGGAAATACAACCTAGTTAGAATTTCTGTAAGGTGAGTATATCATTGGCTGGAAAACCATTCCTAGAGAGTACTTATCAGTCATTCATAGTCAAGCTGAAAGAGCATATCAAGTCTGCAGAGATCACTTCTGGGTCTGGTTCTGTTCAATTTCTTCATCAGTGGTTTAGATAATGACAAAGAGAGTACACTTACAAAACTATGAATGTTACCAAGCTGGGAAAGGTTGCAAGTGTTTTGGAGGATAGGATTAAAATTCAAAATGATATCAAAAAATCAGAAAAATGATCTGAATTAAATAGGATGAAATTCAATAAGGACAAATGCAACAATCAGTTGCACACCTACAAAATGGAAAATGACTGCCTAGGAAGGAGTACTGCAGAAAGAGATCTGGGATCATAGTAGATCACAAGCTAAATATGAGTCAATAGTGTTAAAAAAAAAAAAAAAAAAAAAACATTCTTCAGGAATGTATTAGCAAGAGTAATTCTTCCACTCTACTCCACACTGATTAGACCTTAAGTGGAGTATTGTGTGCAGTTCTGGGTGCCACATTTCAGGAAAGATGTGGACAAATTGGAGAAAGTCCAGAGAAGAACAACACAAATGATTAAAGGTCTAGAAAACATGACCTATGAGGGAAGATTGAAAAAATTGGGGTTGTTTAGTCTGGAGAAAAGAAGACTGAGGGGGGACATAACAGTTTTCAAATACATAAAGGGCACATAAAAGGAGGAGGGAGAAAAAAATTCTCTTTAACCACTGAGGATCGGACAAGAAGCAACAGGCTTAAATTGCAGCAAGGGCGGTTTAGGTTGGACATTAGGAAAAACTTCCTAACTCTCAGGGTAGTTAAGCACTGGAATAAAATTGCCTAGGAAGGTTGTGGAATCTCCATCATTGGGGATTTTTAAGAGCAGGTTGGAAAAACACCTGTCAGAGATGGTCTTGGTCAGGGGTCGGCAACGTTTGGCACGCGGCTCGCCAGGGTAAGCACCCTAGCGGGCCAGGCCAGTTTATTTACCTGCTGACACGGCAGGTTCGGCCGATCGCGGCCCCCACTATAAGGTGCCACAGGACTCTTTGTCGCTATTTACAGTAGCTACATAAGTGATACTGCCAGTGGAGCAAATGACAAAAGAGGGAGGAAACCACAATTCTAAGGTTGCACTATCCATTCTGTTAAGTAGGACCTTCATTTCTGATTATTTTTGTTCATTTGCCAGTGTGTAATTCTACTAAGTGCTACTGTGTTTAATCTTTAATGCCATTACAATGGTAGGGGAGAATCAGTAAAGAGTAACACAATTATGAAAGGAAGCTTGCTTAAAATTATGGAATGTAAAGCCAGTTTAGAATCTGTGATGCATTGGACCCCAAAATGGGGGGGGGGATCAGGTTGGGGAAGCTGTTTTTAAGAATTTTTGTAATGAGGCTAATGTTCATGAGAGATGCTGGGCTCAGAGCCCTGAAAGAGAAAATCCTATGCTGATCCATAGATCACATACGGCAGTGGCAGACTACCTCACATCCTCCTCCTGATGTGATTAAAGTACATAGAGGCATAGAATTTAAAGCTAGAAAGATCCCCCAGATAAACTAGTCTGACTTGCTGCACATCACAGGCCATTAAACCCCACCCAGTTACACCTGCATGGAACCCAATATTGCTGATGTGGAAGAGATCTCACTTGAGGTTGGCGGGTGTTTCAGATCTAATTCCAATGAACCTTCAGCTCTCTCTACTGAGCTGGCTGAGAAGTGCCAGTTGTGATGGTTATTTACATAAAACCACTGTCCACTGGACTCCAACCAACAGACATTTCATGTGGGCCATAGAGCAGCCAGTTGTTGACAATGCACTTTGGTTACTACTTAGCTAGAACTGTTAAGGTGAAAGGCTTTGATTCCCATGAGCTACTCAATCATGCAGATCAGAGATACCATCAATAGTTTGTCTGCTGGGGGAGAGGCAGATGTTTCAGTTATGTTTGGTTCTTTGCTTATTGCAGCACTCTTTGGGAGGCAGAGATTGTCTTTTTGTTCTGTGTTTGTACAGCTCCTAACACAGTGAGCTCCATGATTGGGGCTTGTAAGCATTACGATAATACAAATAATAGAATTAGGTATTTATGGCTAGATTATCTCTAGTGCAAGTGTGGAGCTTAGGTGGGGGAATGGTGGCAGGCATCATCTCCCCTCAAAGTTACTCATCCCATCTGGTGTCATGGGGGGTGGAAATCACCCTGGCCTTCATCTCCACACCATCCACTGGCCTATGGAGCTGGCTGGGCACAGTAGGAGAGCAGGCTGCACCCTCCCAAGGGATAACATGTAGCATGCCTGGTTCGCTGAAGTTCTGGAGAGCTCAGGGACTGATGGCACCCTCAGAGCAGGGCAGCTATGCACCATCCCCAAAGGAGCCAATAGCTAAATGTCACAACCTGGCCTTTATCCTTGAGGTAGAGGCAGAGTAAAGAATGAAAACAAAGCAGGACTTCACTACCTTGGGTGGGAGGGAAGTATTGTCGAAAGGCCATTTGATACGAGTGGTAGTGGTGGTGATGATATTTTTGCCTGAATTACTTTGAGATCAAAGGCTTAGATCATCCCTTTGTCAATATTATAAATGATGCCACTGCATGGCTCAGAATTGCCATTCATGTGACTGTCAGATGGGTGCTAAGGGGAAAAAGCAAACTTTTTTTTTTTAATTATCATGTAATATGTTTATTACAGCAGTGCTTAAGCACCAACCAAGAATGGGACCCAGTTGTTCTAGGCATAGTATATAAACAGAGGAATAGTTGGTCCTTGTTCTGAAGAGCTTACAGTCTTAGGCAATACAGACACAGGGTGGGGGAAGAGGTGTAACATACAAGCAGAGTTAACAATATGATGGCAGCAAATGGCATGTTAGTTCCATGATGTTTTGGGGAAGGAAGTAGGTTTACTTAGGAGGGGATCAGCTTTCTGTCTCACATGTGCCTTCCAGAACGGTAAGATGAAATGTCCCAATATACAAGATCCAGGAACTTTGTATATGCAGACACTGCAGTTACAGCCAGGTACACAGAGTGTCTGATCCAATGCACCCTGTAGTCAAGGAGACTCTTTCCACTGACTTCAGTGGATGTGGGATGAGGCCCAGTTTCAGCACTGGGATGCAAACTTTGCAACTCCAGCTCACAGAGGAGCTCTCCACTGTGTCAGCTAATGCAAATTCTCCATTAGCAGAGTCACCGAGAGGGAACTTTGCTACTGCACACATGGGCAGTTCTACAAAGGAGCCCATTCACTAGAAGGTAGTGACGTGCACTACAAGTTAATACATCTCCAAAGCAGGCTGTATAAAACAGTCCATGCTCTGCTATCCATCCCACAAGGCTTTCTTCTGCTCTGAAAAAAAATAGTTTTTATACTTCTCACTGTATTTTCTAATGTTTATATTCATTCATGAAATGACCTTATTTTACTGAGGTTCAAACAACGGTCTTTGGTTAAAATTCAAGACTGGGAGTTAGGACTGTGGTGTCTTTCTGGCTCTGCCACAGGCATTGGGTGGCCTTGGGCAAATCACTTCAGGTCTCAATCCACCATTATTCGGAATCTAAAATGTGGGTAATAATACTTAATTTGGGGGCCATAGAATGCCTGCAGTGCTCCCAATGGGGCCACATGACTATGCACCAACCCAATATGAGGCTGTACATTTTAAAGGCGCTATCAAGTCATTAGCAACTTGAAATCCTAGTCCCTGCAGTATTCACCTTGTTATTTACAGCACACTCAGTGCATTTCTAGTGGTAGGTGATATAGTCTGGCAGGGATACAGAACAGTAAAATAGTACTATGTATCTGACAGCTATAAAGCTGCAATCGCATTCACTCACACTGACAAAACCAAGACAATTCAGAACTAAGGCTTTGCCTCACCCCATAGTGTCTGAGTATGGCAGAAACCTGAAATAACCATGTCATGTTTTTGCCATAAAGAATGCACTAGAATGGTTAGAGAAAAGTACCAAATTCTGCACTGGTTCACGCCTCCCTGCCATCCTGTTGTCTTCAGTGGAAGTGCACATGGCCTCTATGAGAAATGGAACTAAATGTTTGTTTTTTAAGTGAGAAATCTAACGAAGTCAGTTCAATCATTTGAAATGCAGGTTTGGCTGTTTTTCTTTGCTAAAATAGGAAGCAATTGTTCTTCCCTTTACAACAATAACATGGAATTTATTCATGATTTGCTAATCCGGTGGGAAATGAATTTGCTTTGCTTTTCACTGGGTCTGTTAAAGAGGGATTCAATGTGACAGGATAACTAGCTAAGGGAGGCAGTATGTGATCTAGTGGCTGGGGCTGAGTCGGAATGTCTGGGTTCTATTCCCAGCTCTGTGAATGTTCTTAGGCAAATTGGTTAGGGGTAGATAGATCATGAGTTTACCGTCAGCCCTGAGATAATGGGCAGTGTCTAGCTGTGTTGCCCCAGGGTAAGTTGTGCTCCCCTCTTCCTCCTGGAAAGTAAGTTATTGCAGGGCACGACTTATTTCCCAAATCATTAATCAGTCCATCAGCGAGACAGAGACATGAACCTCCTCCCCCCTTCCCTGCTCAGCTGCTCCTCACCCAAGATACTGGAATGTCCTACCCAACCACATGGGGTGTTTGGGGAGTCTCATTCCCCCATGTAATTGGGTAGGAGCAGGACATGATTCACAGATTTTAAGGCCGAAGGGACCATTAGACAGTCTAGTTTGACTTCCAGTATATAACACAAGCCAGCGAATTTCACCCAGTTAACTCTGTATTGAGCTCAGTAACTTGCCCAATAACACACTAACTCTCAACCTCCTGGTTTTCCCATATCTGCCTCACAAGAGAGATGTGCATTTAAATGAATGAATATTTGAACGATGCTTTGAGATCTCTCATAGAAGGAACTCTGTAAAGGCCAAGTGTCATGATTAGACCTGATGGGAAAGAGAAAGGAACGCCTTACCCACCATATACTGCAAGTATAGTGCGGTCTGCAACACATGCTCATGGTAAAACTTTTAGCACAGCACAGGCTTTCTACTGCTTTTCATATTGCTGCAGATGATACTAGAAAGCTACACAAAGAGAGAGAACTCTTCTTTTCAAAGTCACCTTGTCCCTTCTGTCAGCTCTCTCATCTTGGTTTGTCTCTTGCTGTTGTTTACAGGTTCTTCTAGGTGCAAGATTAGAGACCAATATGGGGAAACATAGGGAAAAAATCAAGAACTTTAAAAAAAAAAAAAAAGGAAACCAAAAACAAATACTTCCCATCGAGGAGAGTCTCTGCTCTCAAGTGCTTTCATTTTTTGTTTTTAAACACCATGCACGCTAACAAACGCTATTTATCCCGTCTCCTCCAACCATAGGAAGGTTTGGATTGATTGTGCTAAATGACAGTTACAGGGAGAAGCAAATGGGAGATAAAATGTTGGGTGAGATTTTCTATCTGTCTAGCCATCTATTCATTTATCACTTGTCTCCATATGTCTTTTCCTGACTTTAGTGATTACATCATGTGATTTGTTAAATGTCAGAGATTCGATGTAGTGCCACATTGTGCTATCTTAGTCTTCTCCAACATGGGGAAAATGCTATTTGATTATATTGGGTGGTTTTAATTTATTTATTCATGTGTTTGTAAAGTGCTTCTATGACGGGCTTCATGGTGTAGCCCATAAATATATAGAGGATGTTTTACCTACAGGGCAGCATATATGCTTGAGGGTTTTTCTTGTCTTCCATGCTACGTATTCTCTTGCATGTTTTAAGTCCTGATGTTCAGTCTGCAGTTTGCTTGGTTCCCGTTGCCCCTTTTAAAATTGTTTTAAAAGAAATGTTCAGTGAAAGATTTTATTGTGTTGCCAGCACCAGAAGCTAAAATACTTAAGCCAAAATGTAGCATAGTTCTGATGACTATACTCAGGATTAAGGAGCAAGGCATTCCTGAGTCCTAATCTTGCCTTTGATACCAATACTCCAACCCTACATGTGTTGATTAAACTTTCTCCCTTTTTTTCCCTAGCTGGAAAATAGAGATAATACAACTTTCCCTACTGCGATATGTGTGGAGAAGGATAATTAATTTTATAATGGTCATAAAGAACTTTTGAAGAAGTAAAGCACCATAAACTTGCTAGGGTCACTCTTGTTGGGGGGGGAAGGGGATTATATGAAAATGGGAATATCTTCATGTTTTGGTGGGAAAAGTGCACTTTGTGAAAAAGCTACATTTTACAGGAGTGAAATCATCCAAAATATGTCACCATTTCACAGAGTGCTGCTCCGTGCACAAACTAACTTCCTTTCAGCAGACTGTACCGCATGATCACTTTGGAGTGTCTAACAAGGGTAGAGGGACAGCGCTGAGGGCAAGGAGGTGAGTTTTTAGAGGAGTTGTGAGAGAGCTAGGGAGCTGGAAGGGGGTCAGCTCTGTTGCTGTGGGGATGGGTGTTTTCAGGAGGAGGCTAGGAGCTGAAGGAAATTAACTCAGGGAACTCCTATGATTGGTTTTATACAGGAGGTCAGAATAAATTATCACAACAGTCCCTTCTGGCCTTATAATGTATGAATCCCTGGGGTCATCGGTTCAATTTACTAACTCCTAAGGTTTAAGAGTACAGATAAACTCTTGGTTCTTTTATGGCCCGGAGGTTCGATAGTCATTGTCTTGGAGACATTGTTGTGATCTTTCTCTTTATCAGTGTTTTACTCATCAATTTACTGTTCTGCACCTTGTTCACTGAGTCCTCACCGTGGTTATTTAGCAAAAATTGAATTGATTCATAAGAAAACAGGAGTCACTCCAAACTTTTGCCAACTCCTGCATCAGGTCCAAGCTATTTCTAAGGTTTGTATTGCTTTGGAGAAGGAACCCTTTCCTTTCCTCATCTCCCATACTTCCAGAATCACTGTCCCTTCCTACGAATAGGCCCCCGTATACTCCTGTATAGCCAGCCCTGCTTCGTGCAATAGCCTTAAATTCTTATTTATTTCTTTTGACTTCCTCTAATCCCTCGTAATCATTTCAGCCATGGTGCTCTCAGCAGCTTTTGCTACGGTTCGTGTTCTAATATGAAAAGCTTTTGTATGGAATTGTCTTATCTCTCAAGCTTGAGAAACTCTATTTTGTTACCAATTTTAAATCCCAACTATAGATTTAATCCTGCTACTTTTTACTCTGACAAGTAACCTTTCCTCATGCCAGTAGACTTTAATGGAAGTCACATGACTAAGAACTACTTTCATGAGTAAGGATTACAGGATTAAGTGCTTTTTCTTAGTAGCAGCTTGATTTTTTCCCCACAAACTTATTTTTTTTGTCAGAGACACTGAAAGTTCACCAGACTTGCATGGTTGAATTTTTGGCTTAGTAGCTGAGGGGGAAAAAATGTACCGTTGTGGCTATCATATGTTCTGTAGAGAAAGAAGTAGTTATTTGTGCCCTATTTTCTTTCCTTGGATGAATAATATGCATCAAATATGAGCATAAATGCAGCCATTTAAATCTTTCTAATTCTTCTGTGCAGTAGGCAGCTCCATGATATATGCCAATGTCTTGCAGTCCCAAAGCGATAGAAATCAATATCACTTTTTGATTTTCAGGCATTTCCATTCCACTAACCTCTGCGAAATACCATGCAGCCGAAATCTTGGCTTAACTATTTTCAGTCCTCATCCTTATTTGACACCAGTTGCAAGGAGGCTGGCGCCTTAATGATGCTGTTCATTGGCTTCACCATATCTAACATCTTCCTCAGTTTCACTTTTAGCCTCTTTTTTTTTTTTTACAACAGTTGCTTTGGTCGGCTCAGTGTTTCTGCCACATGGGTAATTCAGGCCAGCCGTGCCGGCATGAAAAGGGCTCAGATTCCCTTGCTTGCACCATCCCTTTTGTGCCACTCTGACAATGCAAATAGGATGAAATTTAGCCCTTCTTCCCTTCTGAGAATTCCCAGCTGTGGGGAGTCCCCAGTGGCCATTGAAGAAGCTCTTTCACCCCCATCCCTTGTAGCCCCTGGTATATTCTTGGAGACCACTTCCAGCTGGCCTTTGAGGGGTAAGGTCAGGTAGATATTCAGAGAGCTATAACAAGATCCACCTCCCACATTTTCTTCACGGAGCTGATCTCCGCTGCAGCAAAGATCTGCGCCAGAGTCTTCATTCAACAGGAATATTGTGGTACACAATAGTCAATGTTACCAACATTAGCCAGCATTTACTAGTTACCAGAGAGTGGCACCCGAAGTGCCCCAGTTACTTTCTATTTTAAGTAATATGGGGATAGCTGCTTAGGGATGCCTAAAGTGAGACTTTATATATACACTTTTTAATGATAACCCCTGTAGCAGAAAGCTACTCCAGTGACTAGTCACAACCTAATCAATGCAACACATTGCTCGAGGGTGCTGGTGCCATTTGCAGATACAGAACAGTGTATGCAGTTAATTCCCTGTTTTAAATGGATAGTAATTTCTCACTCCACACATGATATTTGTGCGTTTCCCCCACTGCTGGCTGCAGCACATTCCCTTTTTCTGGCCAATAGCACGTCTTTGAAGCCAGTCCTTAACGCTTTCCTCCACTGCTTATGGTATTGGATTTGTTTGATCAAATGTCTTTACAATGTGACCCAATTACTTGACACCACCCATGTGGCACCAGTAGCTCAGTTCTGGAGGAGGAAGATATGACCTTTACGTTGTCATGTGTCCAAGACCATAGTCATGTGGCAACTAAGCACTTAGGTAAGGGGCTGATTAAGTTGTGATTTGGCACCATACCACCCTAACGGAACATAGCCAGCCAAGAGTTCAGGCGTGTGCACCGTGCATGGGGTTTTGAGGGCATGGTTCTCAGATGAGAACACTGAAACAGCTGTCTGTGTGCCTCTTATGGACCTTACAAGGAAATGCCTCTGCTACTCTAGATCTATTCAGCCTCAAGTTTCAAAGATATACAGTGTGTTCTGCCATACTGTATGGCAGGTCATTGACCCTTTTGAGCCAGGAGGCATGATACTAATAGAACAGAAGGTCTTATGGAATTTACCAGGATAAGCTGATGGATGGTATGTGAAAAGGGAGGTTGGAGATGTAAATATGTTCTGCATCTTTTTCATGATAGGAGTGTGGAATATTTATTATAAATAGAGACAAACCAGCAGTAAACTTCGCCGTCACCTTACTGTGACAAGCTGGTTTCTTAATTCTAGCTGAGTGTTGATTATTATTTGGCTAACACTCCGATCTAAACTTGAAGCATGCACTAAGTTGCAAGAACACATACAAATATACTGAAATATTTTCATAAGGGCAATTTACGGGCCAATTCCTGCTTTGAAATGAATCTTACTTGCATGGTGGTTTTTTTTTAAAAAAGGCCATAGAACTGAATTCTCCGCATATGCAAAACCCACAGTTGCATGCTCAGATTTTATGGATGCAATTGCTCATTTACACATAAAATATGGGTGCCCATGTACTGCATGCATACATTTATTTTGCCACAGGCCCTTATTTACACTTCCTGAATCATTTGTCCTAAATGACTTATCCAGCTGATTAATTCCACTGTAATGATCTATGTTTCCAACTACTGTAATGTAGTTATGATCTCCTTTCTCACATAAAGCTCTCATGCTGGTGTATGAGTGTTGACTAGACAGACTGATTCTTTGGAATATAGGATTTATTGTATGTATATATATATATAAAGACAACTTTAAAGAGGTGTCAGAGTTGATTTACCAGAGAAGGCTATAGTGCATCATGAATCTTGATTCACTGAAGCTGGCTTGTTACGGGGGGTTGGGTAACTTAACTATATAACACAAAAAGGCAGCGAGGGGAGCTCCCTTTTGGAGGAGGGGAAGCTTGTATTTCAGAGAGGCCAGGTCAGCATAAATAAAATAATGACCTCTTGAAGTTTGAAAACTCAAGGGGAGGGAGCAGAGAGGGGACCACTGCTGAAGAAGGACTTCAGAAGTAGGGGGATATGAGATGAAAATGAAGTGATTCCATGGTGAGTGTTCAGCACCTGGTGGGAAATTTTCAATTGGATTCAGGAATGGGTAGGGCACCACTTAAGGGGGATTGGGGCTCCAGCTTTCTCTTAAAGGAATAGCAAGACTGCCATGTACTGTATGATGCTCTTGGAAGTTTAGACAGAAGGGTTGGGCAGCTCACAGAAGACAAGTCGGAAATCATGACAAAAGGTGAAATCCTGGCCCCACTGAAGTGAAAGATGGCTTCAGATGAGCTAGGGTCAAAGCAAGGCCACATTTGCTCACTATTCACGAGGAGTGATATTTTTGAGCATGAATTTTCTTGTTTCTCTTCTCCGGACATACTTTTCTTCTGTTCTCCTTGATGTTCCCTTCCTACAGGTGGCACCAACTCCTGAGAATATTTCCTGTTTCCTCTCCTTTTCTTATGTAGAAATGGTCTCTAGTGAGGCAGCTATGTTAGCTCATTCTCCTTTTCATTTCCTGATGCTGTGAAAGGCTTTCCTTTAGCAATGAAGGGCCAAGGACATCTGCACAAGCAGCTGGGGAAACTTGGAGAGCCGACACCATGTGACCTGTCATCTTTCTGCTGACAACCAGCAAGTGCTTTACAGACTATAGTTTGAGAACAGTTGCTTTAACACATTTCATAGTTGTTTCCCAAAGGAAAAATGATTTTTTTATTGACCATTTCTTGTGTAATGTAATATCTGTTACTGTGCTTTAAAGTTTTTCCATATGCCATAAGTGTATCTCCAGTCCTTACTCTACCATCTCACCAAGCAGTCTGCCTCTGTGATATAACACTTTCGTTCCAAAATTAAGACCACTAGGGGGGATGAATGGAGAGAGCTGTCTCACATGAAGAGTGTAAAATATCAAAGAGAATAAGCAGACACCTCTTTTATGTTCTGGATTAGCTGTGGGATGTTTTCACTTCTATGAATGTTCACAGTCTGCCTGATTGAAATCCCCTAAATTTATAAAAAATGATGAGATTTTTTTCTTTTAAATCCAGACTACTGAACTTTTTCCTACATCAAGATAGGCTCAAAATCATGCCGTAGCTATGTCAGGAAGACCGAAACAGATATCTCCACACTCAATGTGTTTCTATCAGCTGTTTTGTTAGCGTTGTATGGTATCTGGTGTTATGTATACTGTGACAAAGTTCCTCCTCTATCTTGGTGGGTCCTGCGCTTATTGGCGGATTTTCTTGCCTCAGAGATTCACCATGTGGGTTGGGGAACAGCCCAGAGACCTTCCCCTCTGGAAGAACCCACAGTCCAGGTCAATTGGGAGGTTTGGGGGGAACCCGGGCCCGCCCTCTACTCCGGGTTCCAGCCCAGGGCCCTGTGGACTGCAGCTGTCTATAGTGCCTCCTGTAACAGCTGCATGACAGCTACAACTCCCTGGGCTACTTCCCCATGGCCTCCTCCAAACACCTTCTTTATTCTCACCACAGGACCTTCCTCCTGGTTTCTGATAATGCTTGTGCTCCTCAGTCCTCCAGCAGCACACCCTCTCACTCTCTGCTCCTTGTGCCTCTTGCTCCCAGCTCCTCACACTCGTCCCACAAACTGAAGTGAGCTCCTTTTCAAACCCAGGTGCCCTGATTAGCCTGCCTTAATTGATTCTAGCAGCTTCTTCTTAATTGGCTCCAGGTGTCCTAATTAGCCTGCCTGCCTTAACTGGTTCTAGCAGGTTCCTGATTACTCTAGTGCAGCCCCTGCTCTGGTCACTCAGGGAACAGAAAACTACTCATCCAGTGACCAGTATATTTGCCCTCTACCAGACTCTTGTACCCCACTGGTCTGGGTCTGTCACAATACACACATACATAATGTTGCTGTCTGTGACATTGTTAAATTAGAAGATATATCTCTCAATTTCTCAGACAGGTCAATTGTCTACCACTCCACAAAGTGTCAGACATCCTCAACTTCCCTACATTGTTTTCATTAGAACGGAGTGAGTCATTCATTGCAAGTAATTTATCCAGTGAATGTAGGTGCTTGTTTCAACATGACTTTGAATTTTTGTTTTCCGCAAAGATCCACATGCCAGAATGTCTCAAATGCAAAACAGTTGGTGAAAACCAAACATACAAAGGGCCGAGTCTGGCTGAAGTGAATTTGTCAAGAAATTCAAATGAATATTCATGGGAAAACAATGTGCTATCATCTTTCATCTCTCATTTTCACAGAATAACATAAGAATCTGACATCAAATCTACTAGTAATACAACCACACACTTTTTAAATATTCCAGGTTGCCAGCGTGTCAGCTTTGAACTTCCCACACATGTTTAATTCCACACACCCAGGTCAGTTAGGTTTATGCTTTAAACTATAGTGCTACTGCCATATGATGACTTTGTTCTAACATCAGGAGGTGAAATGTTGGTTGTTCCAAACCTGATCTCACCAACTTATGCAGTAGTGCCAGGCTGCTGCCCCTCTTTAAAACCTGGGAGAGCAAACTCCAGTTAATAAATTAGGGCAGGAATCAACCCAATAATCCACAAATAATCCAGTTTCCATTCCACAAAAGACTCAGATGTTTTAGTAGACATACTTTGACGGGGGTGGAGAAGTCTGCCATGGTGTCTGTACTACAAAGAAATTCGGGCCCATGGTCCATCTCGTTCTATATCCTGTCTCTAGCAGTGGCCAGTACCAGAAAGCTTCAGAGGAAAGTGAAAGAAAATACCTGCTCCAGACAGTTATGGAATAACCAGTTTACAGGAAACATTTATTTCTAATCCCCATCAGTTAGAGGTTGGTTTATAGCCTGAAGCAAGAGGGGTCTCTGTTGGGCCCATGCTCCCAAGACCTTTGAGTCAGGCTCAACCCACCTTCCACCTACGGAGGACTAGATGTAAGCCCCTTTAGCCAATTGTTGCCACTGCTGAGTGTGTCAGAGGGATATAAACAATCCTTCACCGTCATCGGCAGTGCTTCCATCCCCTGCATGACAAGGAGTTATTCATACTTCCTCCTGGGAATAGAGTTACAGGTTAGCCACCTTTATTTTCTTTTAAGTAAATCAAGAAAATTGTGAGACTTAAGGGCCTGGAATTTGTTGTTGTTTTTATTCCATTTTATACATGGTTTGACCTAAGCATAGAAAGTCAAGTATCTTTCTCATGTCAGAGTGAGTGGCGCTCTTCAGGCTGGCACAGCAACATTGGGAATGAATTAACACAAGTCTCTGGTGTAAGAATTCAAGACAATACACAATCTTCTGGCTCAGAAGCCATGAGTGTTCCCATTTCTACCAATTTAACTTTGAAGCTGCATGACTCTCTTGTGCAGGCCCACATACACTGGGTCTGATTCCGTTGTTGCTTACACTAATGTGTAAAATCAGTGGAGTCATGGCAAAGTAAAACCAATGTGAGATCCGAATCAGGCTGAGCATTCCCAAGAGACATGTTCTTTCAGTGTGGATATCTATTAATATTAGCACCACAGGAACAAAAGCTCAAACAATCTCCTCGCTTGTGCAAGAAAAGACAAAAACTACTAGGGATGCATGCTTGGATGGAGAACTGCGAAGGGGAGTGAGTCCACTATAGGGGGTTATTTCACCCTTCCCTGGGCCTGTGCACAAGTTCCCTCTCTGTGCCCAGGAAGGATGAAGAATAGTGGGACTGATGTGGGGGAAGCACAAAGGTTAATCTTGAGTGTGGGGATCCCATAGAATATTTAACACTGGCAGTCAGTACTGACTTGTTTGCTTTCCCCTGCCACACTGAGAAAACTTCCTGCATGTGGGAGAGATGTTTTAGGGGCAGGAACCAGTGAGAAACAATCTGTATTGCCATATTGGTTGGTATAGTGCGATCCAAGGTCAGTGCTGGAAGCTGGATTCTGAGAGCTATGCGTTATAGGGATTAAACCCCATTTAGGCTGAGTGGGCAAACCCTGCTTGTCCTCTTCCCCCAAATGTATGGAGATGAATTCAGTTTTCCCAACGCAGAAATGGACCATGTTCAGGGACCAATTTAATCCAAAGCATTAATGGCAAAGAAATCGCCAAATAGCAGCAGCTTTGGTGTGTTTGGAGCTTTAGAGGAAATTTCTGCTAAGAATCCCAGTTCTGGAAACTGGTCGTAATCAACGCTGTTAAATAGCAAAGACACGGCAAATAGGACAGGAGATCAGAAACCAATGAGAGAGAGTCACAGAAGTGAAGACAGGAAGATTTGTGGGGGTGGGGGGAGCACTGTGACTATTCAGCCTCATTGTGGTTGAATTCTTTGTAGCCCTCTGCACCATAGGAGGGTAGGAAGGTCTGAAGAGTGAGCCCTAATTAAAATCAGCTGATCCACATGAGAGATGACTTTCTCCTTGCACTTCTTTGTGCTGAGTGCATTTAATTAGGTGCAGAGTGCTGATCGTTCTCAGTGGGATTAAAATTAAAAGTGCATTTGCCAGCTATTTTTAGTACAGTAGTGATATCCAGGGACTTAACCATTCAAAACCTCAGGGCTAAAGAGACAAAGAAGCTGTACTTCCAGTGCTTTGAAAATAGCTTTGGAGTTTGAGCAGCATTTCTCCACCTGCTTTTTTGAAGCCACAAAGCATTGAAATTTTAATTTCTACATTATCTCAACGATTATCTATAATGATAACATTATTAGCTGGGTTTAATGTTTTAGTTGTTGTGAACATAAACTTCCATCAATAGTAGTTTGTCAGGGGCTATTAATAGAGGGTGAAACATTGGGGATCTTTGTGTTTTTCTTTTAGACTCTGAGGAATTTTAGGCACATGCTGTTTTCCATTACTTTTATATTTCAATTCAACTGCATCTTTGGCTCACTGAGCATTTCTGTACAGTGGGAGTGCCTGAGAGCTTATCTGACTTTCAGTTTTTAATTTTCAAATAACAAGTAGGTTTCTTAGCAAAAGTGCTTTAGCAAATAGAGAATGATCTTTACTGCCCCAGACTCAGAAACTGTAACCGCTTGAGAAACAAACTGCAACCTCTGGGGATGCTGCATCTTAATACTGCTTTCGCTGAGTGAATATAATATGAGGATAAAGTTGCATGCTTATTGGAACCTATATATAGTAGACAGTGCTGTAAAAAGGCCACACAGTGCTATCAAGCCTTAAATGCACAACTTTGTTGGATGTACATAATGGGCCAAATTCTCTAGAACTGCAGCTGCATACTTTTATGTACAAGCTTTTATCTAAACACACACACACACACACACACACACACTTTTGTCCCCAGGCTTACTTAAGATTTTGCATACTCAAAAACTCAGATGGGTGCATGAAAACTATTTGCTTGTGTGCACAGGTTGTTCTGTTCTATTCTTTGTATAGAGGTCCTGATACTGTGCTTCTCCCCACAGTGTCTGAGCACCTTTCAGTAGTGTATTGAGCAATGTGACTATGTATCTGTCACATGTTGTTTGCTCTCTTATACTTTCCTTGTGGGAGAAGCATGTACAATGGAGGTCTTGTTTTGGTAGTTTGGGTTTGTTTGTTTAATATACCTGTTGCTCTGTGTTTGTTACAGAAGGCAGGTCAAAGAAATGGATCTTGCACTTGGAGCAGAAAGCAGTGAGATCTGTGATGGTCCTTAGAACTTCCTCAGGGGCAGTGAGCCTGTGCAAGGAATTGTCTCCCACACAAATGAGCTTTGCCTGAATTATAGAGTGTTCCGTTGTGTCAGAGTGTAGTTGTTAACCACAGTCTTCATCCAAGAGCTCTATGCAGTCTTTTAGATAGCTTGGGCCTAGGTTATGGAACTCCTTGAAGATAAGAACCAAGACCTTGAACTTGGTTCGGTATCCCATTGGAAGCCAGTGTAGGAAGCGGAGGACAAGTTTGATGGGCTAACAGTAGCCTGTAGTCCTGGGGCAATATGCTACAGAATTTTATACTAGTTGGACTAGTTTTTCACTAGTTGGTACCTAGACAGTGAAGGCTTCATGCTCCAGTATCGCACTGCTGTAGTCTAGCCAAGAGCTGATGAAGGTGTGAATAACTGAGGCCAGGTTATTGTCCTCCAGGATGGAATGGAGTCTCCTAGCCAAATGGAGATGATAGAAAGTGTTACTCATGGATGCTGCTATGCAAGTGCTTAGTGTCAGTGAAGAATCCAGGAGTAATCTTAAACTACAGATTGAATTGACCAATCATGGGAGTGTATCTTCAACCCACAGAGACTGCACTTTAGCTGCAAATTCTTCAAAATGGTTTCCTCTGCCCACCAGCATCACCTTTGTCTTGCTCAGGTTCATCTTCAACCAGCTGTTCTTCATCCATGAGTTGATCTCATAAAAGCCATCCCAGTGGTAGTGGTATGGTCACAAGTATAGGTCACACTGTATAGCATCTACATATTGCTGTCTCTTTCATCCACATCATCTGACCAGTTCACTTGTTGGTTGCATGTAGATGTTGAAAGGGACTGAGGAGAGAATCTATCCTTGTGGGACTCCACAAGTGACGGGTCTAGTAGTGGAGTTACAGTTTACCATCACTGTTCCTTGGGTGAATCCCTTCAGGAAGCACTCAAATTATTGTAGTGCATCACCCTGGACCCCCAGCCCAGCTCTGTCAGGTGAGACAGCAGTATCTTATGGTTGACAGTGATGAATGTTGCAGAGCGATCCAGGAGGATGAGAATGGATGTCTGGTCTTTATCCATTGGCAGGAGGAGGTCAACCATCAGTGGCATTAAAGCATTTTCACTTCCAGGTCCTGGGGTAAACACAGGTTCCTGTAAATCGTGTAGTGAGACTTCTTGCAATGGATACATCAGTTCTAGCCAACTATCCCTCCAACCTCCACCTCCCCCATTCCTGAGTTCCCTCTAAGCCAGGGGTATGCAACCTATGGCACGCGTGCCAAAGGCGGCACACAAGCTGATTTTCATTGGCACTCACACTGCCCGGGTCCTGGCCACCGGTCTGGGGGACTCTGCATTTAAATTTAAATGCTTAAACATTTTTAAAATCTTATTTACTTTACATACAACAATAGTTTAGTTCTATATTATAGACTTATAGAAAGAGACCTTCTAAAAATGTTAAAATGTATGACTGGCACGCGAAACCTTAAATTAGAGTGAATAAATGAAGACTCGGCACACCACTTCTGAAAGGTTGCGACCCCTGCTCTAAGCTGTGCGGCCGCTCAGCAGCCTATTAAGTGCCACACAGGTGCTCAGGCTGCGGTGGGGAGAGATGCCTCTCCCCCAGCCTCGGACCTGCCGCCTCTCTCCGCCGTAGCCCCATGGCACCCTGCACCCCAAAACCCTCATCCCTGGCCCCACCCCAGAGCCCGCAACCCCAGCCGGAGCCCTCAAACTCACCACCCCAACCCTCTGCCCCAGCCCTGAGCCCCCTCCCACACTCGGAACCCCTCAGCGACACCCCCACCACATGAATTTTGTTATGTGCACCAATATGGAGGTGATGTGTCACCTTCATATTGATGCACATAACAAAATTGATTCCACACATGGGTGGGAAAAATTAGAGGGAACATTGACAGGAACTATTACAATTTTCACACGCATATTTGAGGTTTATGATTGCAAAAATGTTGACATGAAAAATATGCAGATGTAAAAATAGTATGCATGCAAATTCACAAAGGGCTATTTTGAAGGCCAGAGCAGGACCCCTTGTTGTTGGCTATATAATCTGCTGTGGGAGTTAGCTGACATCAGGGCTTAGATTCTGGGATAGGCACCTTAGATACAAAATTACTTTCAGCAACTAGTATAGCTGTGTCTATTTATCTTAGTTTTTTCTAGTAAACCCTCAGTTAGGCTAAAAGTCTAGAAACGTTTTGCCTATTAGTAATAAATTGCTGAAAAAACAATCTGAGTTAGTCATAAAGAAATTAGAAATCCTGTCTCTAAACTTCAAAGAATTCAAAATAATGTATGCTGTGTTTGTGCAGAAAATCACTGAAAATCATCTCTCGTTATATTATTTTGTTTATAGAGCAGTTCCAGCTTTCTAACAAAAAATTAAATGCCCTCACCACGGTCATTTCTAAGCATGTCCACTAGGTGGCCGTCTAGGAACACACATACTTTTTTGCTGGCAAACTATATTAGGGTTTAACATTGTGTCATATTCTGATCATACACTAGAGTGCAGTCTCCCATCAAAAGCATCATATAGAGGTACAGATTATACCAGCTACACTTGCTGAGCATTAGTAATAGATCCAAATCAGTAGTTTAAATCAAATTCCTTTGAATGAAGTCTTGCATGTTATCAAGACAGGGAAAAAATGTAAAAGGCAGAATTAAAATGAATAGGCATGTTGATTATATAGGATAAGAACCCTTCACCTCCCATGTTGTAAAGGCTGGTGTTTGGTGAGCTGGCTGTGGTTTCCCTGGCTTCCCAGTTTCCAGGATTCTATGACATATTAAAGTGAAAACTGTGGGCAAGGCAAAAAGTAATGTATATTGAGTGCACATTGACTCTTATAATATCCAGCAACAGTAAGTTAACAAGTAGCTTTCAAAGATTGCAACTTGTGGGCTTGCACATAGGGATGGGCCCTGGAAAAATCTGAACTCACCCAGCCATTTGACTGACACCCAGGTGGAATAGGACCTACTGTGAGGACAGAGGAGTTTGGTCATTACTGAGTATGAATTTTTTTGGCTGGCCCTTCTTGAGTACTAAACATTGGTCATAATTTTTCATTTTTGCTCCCCTCACTATAGATCAGGGTGCCAGCCTTCAGCCAACCTAGTCCTTTAAGACACGGCCCTGTATTGAGGATGTGGGTTCCAAGGAGAGAGAGCAGGTGCCACAATCACTCATTGGTGCACAGTCTGGACTATTGTCCTATCTCTTCCTACCACTGGAAATGTATGGAGGGAGAAGTCCCTGTGAAGTCCCTAGGATCAGAGACTGTAATTGCCCCTGGTTCTTGCTCAGATCAGGAAATGGGGATTGGGAGACTTATCTCCCATCTCTTGAACCATCTTCCTCCCCCCATTCTTCCCAGCTGAAGGGACAGTCACTACAGGGAGCCATATGTGTAAATAGAAGAGCCAAAGTATTGCAAGAAAGTTGTTCTGGTGGTTATTTCCAGCCCTTCCAGAAGCAAGGAAATCCCAAATACCCTGGAGGAAATCTAACTTGGCAGTGTCCAGGGACTTGATTCCAACCTTAAACACATTGGTTTGACATGGGTATAACTTCATTGGCTTCAGTGGTGTCATTCCTGATTTACAGAGATGTAACTGAGATGAGAATCAGACCCCAGAGGCTCAAGAGAGTTCAGATAAACTTTGGATAAACATTCACACTTTTGAGAGCTTTTCTGAATGGAGGCCTTAGCACATCAAGGAACTTCTGTATGCACCTAAGTGTAAAACCATGAGGTGTCGTATTGACTTCAATCCAGTGACACAGGAGCATAAAGGGGAAACATGACCACATGCAAATGCAACCCTGTGCAGCCTCCCTGCATCTTTGTTGCAGGCACAGGAGAGTTATAAGAACTTCATCTCCTGCACTATCTCCACATGCACTTGGGCCAGGGATGTGCACAGTCTTGCCTCTTCCGCACGAAGTGCTGGCTGGCACAGCTGAACCAGCATGGGGTTGATAGTTGATAGGCGGTAGTAGTCTGCTACTGGTGTGGGGCAAAAGGAAAGGTTCTTTCTAGAGCTGGTCACGAATTTTCTGCCAAAGTGTTTGAGATTTTTTTTTAAAGGAAAATGCAGCTTCTGCAGAATTGAAATTTCCCAATGGAAATTATGAGTTAGCTGAAACGTTTTCAATATTCCCTCTAAACAAAATATTCCATTTTGGAGGGGGGTTGACCCAGATCAAAGCCTTTCAGTTTGTCAAGCTGAATCTAAGTGTTTCATTTTGTGTCATTTTAACCTTCATCTGCGTTTGTCTGAACTGTGATGGTGCTCATAGGCGTTGTAATTTCGGTATCTCATGCCTTTTCTCTCCCCTGTGGACTGGGCGCCCTACCTGGACAGCCTCTCCCGTGAAGCACCATGGTCTCCGCTCTGGTTCAACCAATGCGCTATAGCTGACTGTGGTGCAGCATGAGAGAAGTCGTTTAGGAAATTCTGATTTTCAACCAGCTCTAGTTCATTTCCTGGCATGACACAGCCACCTGCACTCCTCTCTTACACATACACATAAATGCCTTTGGTTGCCATGAGTACTAATTTGCCTATTGCAAGTGTAAGTGGAGCTGTGGTAAGTTACAGGGTTGTTTTTCGTCTCTCCACCATACATATATGAAAAGCCAGCATTCTTGGCTCAAAACCTGCAGGATTACTATGAAAAGTTAAAACATGATACTGGAGCCAATCAACCCTTACAAGCTACACCTGAGGGGAATTTTTTCTCAGGGAATTCATAAAAATGTTCTTCTTTTCTCTTGATTAGATGTGACTGTTATGATTTAAACGGGGAGCAGTGTCTTGTACATGGATTCCAATATAAATGGCAGGGGGGCCTTACTGTTCCAAAGCCATGACTTTAAATCAGCATAGTTTCTCTGTCAAAGGGGATTATTGCAAAACACTGCACTACTGAACCCACCCCCTCCAACGGTTTCAAGGGGGTCAGGGAGGGAGGGAATGCACTGAGAAAGGGATGGAACTAAAAGAGAGATATACAGAGTTCTGCGCCAAACAGTCACGAAGATTTAAGGACTGGACGACACATGGATTATTAACAAATCTCTTTGCAGCCAAATACGTTTTAAACCACTAGATGCAAAAAGAAACTGCCTCCAGTTTGTATCTCGTCCACCTATTTAGAGCCTTACAATGACACAAAGAACAAAGATGTCCTGAAAACGGAAGCGCAGACTCGCCTTTCAGAGCAGCCTTTTGGTGGTTGAAGGGAGCTGGCTGGGCTCCAACAAGCAATGGGTGCAGAAAATTAATGAGAAAATTAGGAAAGGGGATGTATAAAAGTCAGCCCCAAGAATAACAATCTTCCCTAACTGCTCTGATTTTAACCCTAGCAAAGTGCAGTTGTGTCAGCTAGAAAGCTGTTGATGCTACTTCACTTAATATTCTTCCGCATATTTAATATTATTGGCCAGATCTTCAGCTGATGTCGGTATAGCGTTTATACCAGCTAAGGATCTGTCAGTATCCCTACCAGTAATACGTTAGACAGTAGTTGAACCTTTGACAATTAATTTTAAAAAGAATCTAAGCAGATGCCCTTCTGCTTACAGGTGATGGAAAAGTTGCAACTGCTGATGCTGAGACAGTCCTATTAACTGGACATTGGTGCATCTTAGTTCCATCTGTTCTCCGTGTGTGGCATACAGTAGTTTAGTTTCCTGAAGGATGTAATACTTTGGTCTAATTCTGGTTGTTGGGTTTGGTGTGTAGGTGGCTGGGGGGTGTTGGTGGCCTGTGATATACGTGAGGTTAGACTACATGATCTGGAGGTCCCATCCCCAGAGAATTATACTGTTACAATTGTTGCTTTGAAAGTTCAATCTCTTTAATGAGTTCACTTATTTGAGGAGGTGGGAAAAATCGATGGTAAATGTCTTGTTGTGATTCCATTGTTTTAGAAAAAGAACAATAGGTCATTAACACCGTGACTAACCCAGTCAGGTGTGTTCCCTTGCGTAGAACAGGATGAAATATATTGTTTTTTAAAATGAAAATTGGTCTATTTTTAATCAAAATTCATTTCTTTGGACACTTTTTCTGGCTTTTCTGACAGAAATAAAGTGAACATTTTTCACTTGTGGGAAACCAAAAACAACCAAAACAATTTTGGTTTTTGAAAATTAAAAAAAAAAAAAATGATGAAGAGAAGAAAAGAAAAGATTTCAGCCTGCCCTAGTAGATTTCCAATATGGATAGGCACATTGTAGTTCTCAATGGGTCCTGCAGCTTTTTTTAATGGACTGGGTCATGTCCCTAGATCTGCATCCAGACAGGACAGTATATGAGTTGATTTCTCTCCCCCTTCCACATAGGAAAACTTTGTGCTTCCATATCATTGTCCCCCATCTCGGTGGCCCCTGCAGAGAACTCTTGACATGGTCTCCTACAATGGTAGCGAGCAGGGAGTGGGCAGACCACCGCTGGAGGCTGGCTGAATCACATTGAAAATTAGCCAGAAAATCCTGGGGCCCTTCTGCAATTCTAGGCTCATATGTGATTTGGACAAGTCCCTGGTAGCATGATTGCAATAGAGCACCTGTGGTCCACAGCTAATGTGGAGGCATCCCTGTGCAGTGCACACCTGATTTGGGGTGGGCCCCGAGGCCTTTCCTGTTAGACAGGATGACATGGGGAGATCTCAGGGAGGGAATCTTATTAGAAGCTTCCTCCTATCACCCTCCCCCCGATTGCTTTTCCATGGAAAGCAATGATCTGAGTTAATATTTCTATTATAAAAATCCCCGTAAACCTTTTCCAAAGAAGCTATCAGCTCTCAGACATCATTCTGAGAGGATTAATGAACATTGTCACACCAAAACAAAATTAAATTCATCCTCAGCCACCTTAAGTCATTTAAATGATGCTAAGAGACATTTTAAATCCTGACAAGCACAGAAATTCCATCTTAAGGCTGAAATATTGGGTGACAGTGGCTTGACTTAATCCTGGAGGATCAGTCAAAATGTTGAGGCTTATCTAAATGTCTTTGCCTCTGTGGGCAAAATTCAGGCATTAAAACCGAGTCACTTTGTGGTTGAATACTTTATCTATGTTCAGCTATAAAAATATGTAATGTATCATTTCATTGCATGAAATATTACATAGCTACTATAGGAAAGATAGATCTTATTTTTCATGGTGTGTAAGGGGAAGGATGGTCTTAAGGTTAACGCTCTGGACTGGGACTCAGGAGATCTGGGATCCAAACCCAGCCTCGTCATGTACTTCCTGTGTGACTTTGGGCAAGTCACTCATGCTCTCTGTGCCTCAGTTCCCTATCTGTAAAATGGAAATTTGACTACTTCCTTTGCATGTCTTGTCTATTTAGAATGTAAGCTGTTTGAGACAGACACTGTGTCTAGCACAATGGGAAAGTAGTCTTGGTGGGGGATTCCAGGAGCCACTGCAATATAAATGAATAATGACAAATATCAATACCAACTGAATTTTGTGTCATTCACAATCTGAAATATTCTTCCATGAAGGTCCAGAAGACTGTTTCCTGTACAGTTATTTCTTTATCTGTCCATTGCAACCCATACAGTCTTTTTCATCTCTTTCCGATAGGGAGCAGATAGAGGTACTGAGTGACACTTTTACAGATGTGTTCTTTTTCCCATATGCATCATTTGCCCAAACCACTAGGCTCATTTGTGGTTGTTCAAATCACTTCAATGAGGTTGTCTAGTTCTTTTATGGGAGGTGGTTTTCTAAATTATGTCTCACCATTTTACTTACATTATTTGGCATGAACCATTAGAAACTATTGAAGTATTTTCCCCTTGTGCTTGAATTTGAGACCCGTAGCTGAGGTCTGGTATATAAGCCTTCCTTCTTAAGGAAATACCTTTACTTTTCCAGATAATGCAAAGCCTTCTCCTCCTGTCTACCATTTTTGCATGAAATGGCCCAAAAACATTTTAATTCCCTGTTCCTGCTCTCAACATATACCAACAGTGTATCACACCTATAGATTACAATACCTATACACAAAAGGAAAACGTAAAGACTGAATTGCTATCTGAATTCTGACTGTTCTTGACACTGTGTTTTTAATTCAGACTCTAACTTAATTTATATGTAGGCTTGGGTTTGGGCTGTTTTTTTTTTTTAAAAGAGAGATTTAAAATGAATGTACACTATGGTCTGGAGGGACAAAAAATGTATTTTTACTAGTTAGAATTAACCGCATAACTATAAGTGGTGGAAGAAAGCAGCCGCAATGGATGGCCATTACTAACGAGTGAAATTGTCTAAACTGTTTATTCTGCCATCTCATGTTGCCACTTTTATTTATACCATATTAGTCTTTCATTTGCATTATTTAAATCAGATTGTTAGCTATTGAGTTGATTAATTTAGCCTTCTGCTTTAGTTTCACTTTTATGGGCTGATGAGCTAAAGTGGCTTGAGGTTAAACAAAAGCAAGTCCAAACATTAAAAGGGCCTGCTGGATCCGACTCCGCAGAAATTCAGCAGACAGATGAAGCAAGACAAAAGTACAGATCTGCCCTATAGTCTGTCAGTCAATGGCTATGCTGATGGGAGTCAAGTAATGTTTGTAACCCCAAGTAGTAAAACTTCTGAAAGAAGTGAAGGTCTCCAGGCATGACATCTCAGCATTGACTAACATTCTTCAGCAGTTTTGAAGAATAACAGATTGAGAACCTCTGTGAAGAGTGTCATACATTGTGCAGGAAATCAAGACTGATTTGGCTCTTGTTCACATGAGATTGGCTAGTGAAGCATTCAGGGCATTCTTTCTGGCAGTTATAACTTCTTATTTTCAAATGTCTTTTGATGGAACTGAGACATCCTGTCATGCCAAGAGCTCTTTGCAGTCCATTTACAGACAGGATAACTCCCTGAATGTTCTAAGTTTATTAATTTCCACTCCTGATAGTCATTACCTCTATTTATGACTCAGCACCTAACTTGCACTCATCTCTAACTCCCTTCTTGTTTTGACTCACTCCTTTGCTTATCTCACTTTGTTTCTCCATCTCTCCTCAGTTATCCTCTCAGACCTTGGCAGTGTTGTGCATTGCTTTCTAAAGTTAAAGACAAAGCTACGTTACTCAATGGTTCATGCACTGTGCTCTTTCAAATCCCCACTTAAAATTTACCTGTGTTGTGAGGCCCACAAAATGCTCAACGATGGCCAGGCAGCTGGTGTACTATGACCAAGGATTTATTACACAATCATAATTATCTCACTTAGTTTGTGCTCCTCCTGTCTGCTTGGTGCATCCACTCCTTATTTCTCATCATGTAACTGATTGTAACTCTTTGGGTCAGGGACAGTCTTTTCATTGTATGTGTGCAGTGCACAGTAGGGCCCCAGTCACTGATTGTGCGGCACCTATGGGCTATTACAATAGAAATAATAAAGACGGTAATTTATTGTGTTGATGCTTTTGAACAGGATTCACTTTAAAAAGGAAACCAGCAATTTGGCTCCTGTTGCTGTAAAACCACATACAGCAAAATGCTCATCTGCCTCCAGCAACAGTTCACGACTTCCACGAACCTCAGGTAGTTGAGTTTAATTAAAACAATCAACCCATTGATTAACTATCTGTTCAGTTTCAGCAGTGTGATGAAATCTGACTATGGGAAATGCCGGTGTTCCTCTTTCAAAAACCGCCATTCTGCTTTGTAAAGTGAGCCTTGGAGCAAGTAACTCATTGAAAATTGCCAAGCTTAAACCAAATATCAGCATGAGGGTTCAGCAATTCTATATATTGATATATGTTAATGTGGGGTTTATCCAGCAGCATAACAAAACACATTTATGCAATATTGTCTTTTTTCCAATGTTTGGCTCCAGCGCTGTTATTCTTTGGCAGCTGTCAGTCTATTTTAATTCCAAATGGCTGTCCCAGAGTAGAGCACAATTCAGCATCCTAATTTTTGTGGAAATAAATAACTGAAATCAGTGGCTCCTAAACTGTGCTCAATGGAGCAGTTGGTGGTGGTTATTCAAGAGATGGTTGGTCACGTTATTCTAACTCTCCTTTATTTTCACCTCCTGACCTAAACAATATTAAAAGATAGTAACAGCACATTAAATATCATCCTAACATAAATGTTCCATGTAAGGAAGTGTTGACAGGGATGTCATATGATGGTGAATAGGCAAGGGGGTGGCCTATGCAGTTGGGTGGGGAAAGAGGTCCATGGGACAGTCTATTCAGATAGAGTCCACCCTAAGAAATGGTTTGGAAACCCCTGATTAGGGTAATTTATAGTAACAAAAATAATGCAAACAGCATCTCCATCAGCCTACAAGTTATTGTCATGGGAAAGGCTTGGTGGGCCTTAGTTTCTTATTCCCCCTGAGGTGTCATCAAAGAATAAGTAATGAGAAAAAGCTAAAATAGGAAAGCTCCCTGAGCAAACCGCAGTCTCTTCCGAAGTGCAGTGTGCATCTGAAACAAATCCTGTACATAGTGCTCAGCCCGAATAGCTGAGCAGTGAACTAGGGGACTCAGAGCTTTGGAACATCTCGGAAGCGTTCAGTGGTAGCTATTAGATGGCAGTAGCCCCAACAGCTATTGGAGGTATAGACAGCAGATCTGTTGGCCCCTCTCCTAACACTTGGGCCTGGTGGGGTGCAAAGGGAGATACTGGTGAACATTGCTTTTTGGTGAGAAGGGACTGACACCCACCATCCTCCCCCAGCCTTGCAGATAAACACACACACTGGAGCATCATAACGTTCTATTGAATACCTCTATGGCGATGAAGGGAGAGTCACTATATTCAACTTCATCTTTCATCAAAGTGTGCAATTGTACCTCAGTGACCTATTTTATTTCTGTGCATGTAAACTGAGCACACGCAGGTGCGACTTCTGTCCCAACAACTGGAAGTTCCTACTGAAAAATATTAAGATGCTCCACAGGCAAGTAAAGTAAGATAATGGGAGATTTTTCTTGATAGCAAATGCAGTTTCTTACCCAGTGCAACTGCTAACTGATGAAAAAGCAAATAGTCCAAGGAGAACAAATGAACCAAACATGACCTCCTGAACACAGGAGGTTTTTTTGTGATTGTCCTGCCATCATTCTAATAAAACCATGAAGCTGTATCAGTTCAGGCCCTTTTAATGTCTGAAATCTAAACTCCATTCATTGCACAATAGTAATGCAAACAAGCTGCACCTTTTACCCTACATAGTCAAATTGGCAGAAACATTGTGCTCACTCTGTTGAGTAAACTATGGTACATTTCAAATGGATCAACCAGAAAGGTGAACGTCCTTCCAATTTCAAGTGGAATTTAATATCTGGCCTAATTCCTGAAAGTTATGCATCAATCCTGCTGCACTGAATTCCCACTATCATGTCCTAGTTGCAACTCTCTTAATTTTATCTCAGAATCTCAGTGTAATCCATAGTCACCTCACAGTGGACAAATTAGAGAGAGTCCAGCGGTGGGCAATGAAAATTATTAGGGAGCTGGGGCACATGACTTATGAGAGAGGCTGAGGGAACTGGGCTTATTTAGTCTGCAGAAGAGAAGAGTGAGGGGGGAGTTGATAGCTGCTTTCAACTACCCGAAGGGGGGTTTCAAAGAGGATGGAGCTAGGCTCACCACTTCTCAATGGTGGCAGATGACAGAACAAGGAGCAATGGTCTCAAGCTGTAGAGGGGGAAGTCTAGGTTGGATATTAGGAAAAACTATTTCACTAGGAGGGTGGTGAAGCACTGGAGTGGGTCACCTAGGGAGGTGGTGGAATCTCCATCCTTAGAGGTTTTTAAGGCCCGGCATCACAAAGCCCTGGCTGGGATGATTTAGTTGGGGTTGCTCCTGATTTGAGCAGGGGTTGGACTAGATGACCTCCTGAGGTCTCTTCCAACCCTAATCTTCCATGATTCTATGATATTGGCAGCTGACTTCTAGATTCTCACTTGTCCTGGATATAAGTAAAGGGTAAAAAAATCCAGCCATTCTCCCATGACTCTCCTGTATGGTACTTTGACATACACTCTATCTTAATATGTCTGTAACATAATATGAAGCCCTGTCTCTCTTTATGGTACTATACCTATATGTAAATTTATGTACATGCTAATTATTTGCAGGATCAGATCCTCAGAATTAATGGAATGCTTTATCTGGCATCATGGGGGGGTGGGAGGAGGGACTGTTTTTAGCCCTCATTTTGGCAAAGGAAAGCTTGAAAATATGACTCAAATGTTACTGATACAGTAATGTCCACCTGACTTTGCAGAGCCTGAAACAATACCTCTGAGAGGAGTGACCTGTGCCCCATTCATCATAATGAGTTGTTAACACTCAAACCCACTGCTGTGGGAATCCCTCACAAACATCATCCTGACTCAGGACACTTTTAGACAAGGGCCCTTTCTGCAGCCACCCCATCAGGGCTCTGCTAGAGTGGTGTTGGGAGTCTCTCCCAAACCCACACACACAGTCTTGGATAAGAGGGGCTGGAGATAGGGAGCAATGCTGTGAGGAATGGGAAGGGCCCAGCCAGCAGTGGTCGTTCCCCTACATCCGCCCAGTAGACAGTTCTTGTAAGGGCGGGCCTTCCTTCTACCACAGCAGGCTTGGGTAAATCCACAGCATGAGGCGGGTCAACAGCACAGGGGTGGGACTATGGCGTTAGGGAGGGGCCATGGGGCTTGTCAGCCTAGGATACTGTATTTGTCTTAATCTAGAACAATCTGGGATTATTTGCATTAGTATAGATAAACACATACACCATTTACATTACTCTGCATCTATTTATAGCCTCCATATTTTATTCAAGAATTGTACAATTCCAAATATAGTGAAACAGTTAGAGTACTTTATTATAAAACTTATAAAATAATTAAATATTACACTTATATTTTTGCTTTTTTTACACCATAATCCATACTTTCTGACACTATCATTTTCTCTTCTGAACTGTTGTCACTTACTTAAGGAAGTAAGTGATGAAATATAAAGGAAAAGCTATGCATTAATAAATTAATTATTTTACATCAAATAATAAAAGGACACAATTATAAAAACAAAACAAAACAAAAACCCTTGCAGTTTTCCAAGAAAAAAAAGTTATAATTATACAAAGTCCAATATCAAGACAGAGCCTAGCTGATTGAGATATGTTTCCAATCAACATTTCTTAAAGTATCAGAGAATACATGTTTTTCATTTAAATTGTTGCAAAAGGAACTGCTAATTTTAACTGACCACTGTCTGGCATTAGTGCTGAGATGGCTAATCCTAGTTTGAAATGATACTTTAAAAAGCAGGAAAATTGAGCTACATTCATCAAAAGAAGTTGTGGGATTGGGTGGAATTAGATAAATATGTCCCTTATAGCCACTCCCCAGAAAATTACAGTAGGACACAGCCCTGTTTCAGTTACAATGGTTTTGGCAAACAGATTGGGTGTTTTTTCCAATGCAGAAACATTTTAAATGCTACCATTTGATATACGATATCTATTGACTGCTGGATACTGAATGACTACAAATATCATTGCAAGTGCTATAAAATGTTTAAGGAGCCTGACCTAAAAAAGTGTATTTTGAAGATTATCAAAATGTCTAAAAATATGATTGAATTTGATTTTTCTGATTAGATTACTATTTTTTCCAACTGATGATATTTCATGTATCAAGAGTTAACCATTCTGAGAAGTGTGTGTAAATTAACAGACTATCCTATTCCTGCTATTTCTCTTTTGCTAACTGATGAACCAAAATTTGCAGAGAAAGTTGAGATAAAAATAAGTTATTCTTCAGCATATTGGCATTTAAACAATTTAGTTTCTGAAAAACATATTTTGAAGTTTTATTATTTAAAAAAATCAAGTTTAAACCATAAAATAACTTACCTAACGTGCTTAGAATGTTGAAAACAATATAACCATTGAGCTCAATAAATCTTTGAGTTCCTTGAGTTAGTCAAAATGTGAAATTCTATTTTACTTGTATTACACAGCAATACTAAAAGTCCCACATATTCTACTGGCTGAATATTTCTAGGAATACATTTCAAGTTGCTAGTTAACCACCTCTGAGTTTCTACACTAAGCAGAAAGTGTAATTTTTCAAAATAATAAAAACATTAGTATGATGCCAAACTTGCTTTTCCAGCAGCAAGTGTAATACAGAAGCACCATTTACTTTAGTAGTGCACTATTTACTTATTGTAATCACAACACCTGTGATGTGTGACACTTTGCATGCTCTGAGCAACAGCCATATGGACCTCTCTCTCATGAGAACGGTAGTAAACCTCCTTACTTTGAACGGACATTATCATAACAAATACTGAAAAGAAGCAATGGTGATAGACTGAGATATATTCTACTGCCACAGTGTAACCTCCGGCACGGAATTCTCAATCTCTTTTGCTCACATTCTGATAAATTATCCAGATGAGCAAAATGACATATTTAAAGAGTGATGGGAAGAAATGACCCTTGCTTGGGAGTGTTCAAGTGATCCATACTACTCTGTACTTTAGGGAGGTCAGCAAAAAAACCAGTCCTGGATCACCATTTATCTAACAATTACTGTACCTCAGATAGTCCCCTAGAAAGTTACTCTGCCGTACGTCTCTCTTCCATCAGTGGCTTATGTGGCACTAGGTCCTGCCTTAAAGTCAATTGAATTTCCATGTAAACCAAAAGGGAGAATCCTGACCTTGCAGGGTTGCAATAAAATATTGCAATCAGTTCTTCCTTGTGCATGATTTACAGCACTGCTTGCCATAAAATTTGTGGTTGCAGACACCATGCTGGGGAACCAGATGACACCAAGGGAAGAAATCCAGACAAGAGGGATCATCTGAAAGAGGGAAATCCAATCAATATGTGTAGCGTGTATTTCAGCAATTCTGCAAATTAGGCAGTACTTCAGTTTATTGATTTGTACACACTTGCCGATGATGTAAACACGAGGGATGATTCCAGTTAAAGAAGAAGGAGGCCTTGTACACTCTTCTTTTTTAGTACACCTCTACCTCAATGTAACGCTGTCCTCAGGAGCCAAAAAATCTTACCGCGTTATAGGTGAAACTACGTTATATCGAACTTGCTTTGATCCGCCGGAGTGCGCAGCCCTGCCCCCCCAGAGCACTGCTTTACCGCGTTATATCAGAATTTGTGTTATATCGGGTCGCGTTATATCGGGGTAGAGGTGTATCACTTTCTTTTTAATTTATTAGCTCTACTTTTGATGTAATACACTGGCATTATGAGAGGTAAATGAAATAGTTTATAACACAACACTTTAAAAATATCCTACGGTGACATTCTTGGCCCACTGTAGTCAATGAGAGTTTCACCATTGGCTTTACTGAAGCCAAGATTTCATCCCTTATCACTATATTATTTTACAGATTATAACCATTGCAATAAAACCAACTATTTACACAAATGGGTCCACCTCTGAGCCCTATGCTAATGAATATTACTCTACCCTTTCTTTGATCTGCAGAGAAAATAGTTCAGGCTCTGAGAGTGTGTGTATGTACATACTCTACAGAAGTAAATCTAAATGTTCAGACAACAAGCTCTGTATGTGTGTGCACAAAATTGCTTGTGTACATATGTGTACCCACATTTTACGGGTGCGGGGAGGAGGGTTCAGTTTCAATTATCTAAGCCTAAGTGCACAGAAGGGTTAAAATTTGCATCCACAAAGCAAAATCTATGGTAAGGTCCCTACTTTTGAGACCCCAAGTTTGCATCTTCAAATGGGGAGACATCTAAATTCTGTCATTTATATTCATGTTTCATTCATTAAAATCTGAACGGGGGCCCCAATATAATAATCAAGCTCTTTATCAGATTATATGACACGGTAATTTAGGGTGGGATTTTTCAAAAATGCTTAACGTTGGCCTTCCTCTGCTCCCACTTCAGTGGTGACATTCTCATTGACTTTAATGGGAGCAGAGTTAGGCCAACTTTGTGTGTTTGAAAATCCCACCTTTAATTAAAAAAAAAAAAACAGACACTAAAATGCAGATGAATTTTTTGCTTCATTTATTTCTGTATATGATTCACACACATACAGCCCAGTGGGTTAAAAAATATTTCATGGCCATCCCATTCTATGTGTTTGCAGTCGCTGCTTTATGCTTCTTTTAAAGTACATAGTGATGATTCATATGGATGATTTATAAACGAATTCAAAACGCATGAGAAGCATGAAGACTTTTAAGTGAGGTTTAGAAAAATTTATAGCTAAATTGAACTCTTAAATGAGCATGGGAAAACATTCCATTCTGCCTTCACAACTACTGTACACATGGTCAGTAAAGGGAATTTACAAGGATTCTTACTCAAAAAATCTAGCTACTGTTGCCTGTGTTCTCAGATCAGCTACTAAAGGGGTGGCACACAGAAAATGATCTCACTCTCAGACCATACAGACTCCCTCATATCTGTAACAGCAGAGTTACACAGCCACACCCACCTCTGTTTTATTAGTTGCCACTTCCCTGTGTTGTCTTCTTTTTAAAGAAGGGTTAAGTGTTTTGTTTTGAAACCCCCTCAAAAGATGGCATGCATGAGACACATAATCTGACACGAGACGTCACTGTCTAATAAAATGCTTTTCCCCTCAATAACACATTGCAAGCAACGTCACATAGTAACAGACTGGTGCTGGACAAACTGCACTCTGGGAAGTAGGTGGCACATACCTTGCTGCAGCATTTCCCCGCTAGAGACCAGCATTCAAATTCCAATTTGAATGTCAAGTAGGAAGGAGATGGTCCCAGCTTTGCATCTTTTGGCCCATTATCCACCATACCAAGACAAAACCACCACACAGTTTACCAAGTCTGACAGTGAATGCTCAAGAGAGGACTATGACTTGAGGGGGAAGGGCATTGCAAGTGATGACCGAGAAGCATATGCAGAATTATGAGTGGAAAGTTCTCACAGCACATTCTCCAACCCAGTCAGGCTCCTAAGTCACTTAGGGTAAATTTTAAAAAGTGATTGAGTCTCATTTTCAAAAGTGACCTAGGCACATGGGAGCATTCACAGTCAATGGAACATAACAGAACCCATGGCACATAAGTCCCTTTTGAAGATGGGATTTAGGCACTTGAAAAGAATTACTTTTAGGACCTAATCCAGAGACTGCTGAAGTCAATGGAAAGACTCCCATTGATTCCAGTTAGTATGGTCCCTCATTTTCATGAATGTCAATTTCTTTAAAAAATGTAGTTTTTCTTTTAAGATGCTCCAAGTATCTTGGATTTACTGTCTATATGTTACAGTACCTGTTGCTGTCTCTGGTAGAGTGATGAAAATGAGAAAAAATTGCTAGAGGGGAGACCCAAATTGTTTAGGAGAGCATGATAACGCTCCCTGAAACGTTTATTTCTTCTCCACGATCTCTCCCTAATGGCTCACAGAGCTGGAGCTGTGCGGCTGTTAATTGAGAGTGATTTGCTTCCATGTGATTGCAGCACAGCTGGCCCCTTCTCCATGCGTGGGTTTGGATGGAGAGTTAGAGAGCAGTGGAGAGATAATTGATCTCCAGAGTCTGAAGAACCAGTTACAAAACAGGGGAAAGAGCTTCTACAGCTGTGGGGAGGGAGAGAAAGTGGCCAAGACCAAAATGAATAACAGATACCAGCCCAGACATGAAATATGGCTGGGGGGAGGCATGTTGGGGGGTGATGGGTTTGCTATACCATGACAGAAAGTGATTTAATAAATTCACAAAACAAATTCTGAAGCACAGCAGAACTTCCCAGAAGATTTGGAACTAACTTCTGAGTCTTTAGAACTGTTTAGTC
>NW_020698242.1:3787006-3833565 GCF_002925995.2 Terrapene triunguis
CTGTTAGGCCTGATTCATCCATTTCTCCAACCCAGGCTAGTTGCAGCTGACTGATGAATCCTGAGGATGTACTTTGCACACCCCACAAATAAAACAGTATTGATATTATTTCTGTATCTGTCTTGCTTCTTGGGCTCATGCAATATTATGTTTCCCAAAGGCCTGGTGGCTGACATAGCAATGTGTTTTACAGATTTTCCACACACAGTGAAGCTTCAGGAGTCAATATGGATGAGAGAGAATATTGTCTGATGGTTAAAGCAGGAGACAGGGAGTAAGGATGCCTGTGTTCTTGTGCAAGTGCTGCTATGACCTTGCTCTAGGACCTGAAGAAAGTCAACTATGACCTGGCTCTGGCTTTTGTTTTTTTAACCAGGGCACCACCTCTATTTTCAGCTCCTATCTGTAAAATGGGTATAATAATGCTAAAATTCCTTACCAGGGGTCTTTTGAGAATTGTTTGTAAAGTACTTTGTGATGCTGGGATGAATAGCACTGTAAGCTGGGCCTACAATGCATAACTGGGTCATAAGTGGCAGCTACAGGAAAAACTTCAGGGTTGTACGTATTGAGTCTTACTTTTGTTATTATGCATCATGGCTTGGGAGCCAAAGAGAGACAAATGAAAGAAAATTGAAGCTATGAGAGGCCTCTGCTCAGCAGCAGCAAGAACAGTTTGCCGCTGCTCTATAGAAAAGTCACTATTTTAACTTTATGCCAATGTCTCTATGGGATGCTCCCATCAACAGAATGCACTGTAAGAGGGTGGAAGTTAAGGTAATGCACAGAGCAGCCCGATCGTTACTTAACCAGAGACGGAGAAACAACTCAAACCTGAACGGCAAAAAAAGTACATATCCTTTTATTCCTGCTTTTAAAAATATCTGTCCCCTCTTGAACATATCAGACCTAGAAGTTAGCCCCTTATGTCTGTTTGTGAAAAGAGAGGTGATGCACTTCCGAATTTAATATATTGCAGAGCGCAATGGTGATACTGAAAAATGTGGATTTACACAGGAAGATATAACCCCCCAAACACCTATGCCTGGCAAAGGTGATGTTTGTCAGGCTATACCAGGGGTCGGCAACGTTCGGCACGCGGCTCGCCAGGGTAAGCACCCTGGCGGGCCGGGCCAGTTTATTTGCCTGCTGACGCGGCAGGTTCGGCCGATCGCAGCCCCCACTCGCCGCGGTTCACCGTCCCGGGCCAATAGGGGCGGCGAGAAGCGGTGCGGGCAAGGGATGGGCTGGCCGCGGCTTCCCGCCACCCCCATTGGCCCGGGACGGCGAACCATGGCCAGTGGGGTCCGCGATCGGCCGAACCTGCCACATCACCAGGTAAATAAACTGGCCCGGCCCGCCAGGGTGCTTACCCTGGCAAGCCGCGTGCCAAACGTTGCCGACCCCTGGGCTATACAATTCCAAGCAATCAAACCCACCATTGAATGTAATTCACGACGCAGAGTTTGGTATTTTACCTTTTTTCTCTGGAGCTGGGCAGAAGTTAGTATTGCAGGCTCTCGACACTGCTGGTTTCTGATGTGGCAGACACCCAGTTGCTGGTTGCCCCTGCCGGAGGCACTGCACGCTCCGGATTTGCACTCCCCCACCACACGTTACTGTACACTGCAAAAAAGGAAAGATGAGAAGCCACATTCTATAACACAGATGGTCTTCCAAGGCCCTCGAAAGTCAATGGAAAGACTGTCCAGGGCTTTGGATGAGGCCTACAAATTGTAAAGAGCCTAAGGGCCAAATTTTCAAAAGAGCTCAACACCCACAGAGCCAGATTTTCAAGTGAGCTCAGCTCCCATTGAGCCACTAAAGCAAGTGCCAGATTTTCAAAAGAGCCCAGTATCCAACTTGCACTGAACACCTCTGAAAATCTGGTTACTTATTTAGGGACCTAAATGGGAGATGAGATTTTTAGAAAATCTAGCCCCAACTTTGTGTGCTGATCTATTTTGAAACTTGATTCTCTGGGCCGAGTTGTGCTGTCCCAATGCAGGTAAAATTCCCAGTGAAGCCATAATTGTGGAAATATCTGGGAAAAAAACAAGTATTTTCAAGAAGATCTCTGAAGTATTATAAAGTGAGTGAGTCTTTCACTTGCATGTGCTTCATGAAAAGATGTGTTGGGTATCATCTGATTACAACTGTCAGGCATACATTGTTGCAAGTATACAACAAGTATACAATGTTAAACGAATGTGTGTCTCATAGATATGTGACTCATAAAGTAGATAAGTTCCAGAAATACAGAAGCTTGTTTGCAAGAATGTAGAAACAAATACAGGCTGATCCAGTAAATAATCATAGTATTTAAGGAATCCAGACAATCTGTGCAGATACATTGAGAATATAGATATAGTTCATCTACAGTGCACTTTCAAGAAGAATGGAAAGATGGAATTTGGAAATGGCATAGAATGTAGTGCAGCTGCAGCACATATAAGAACTTAAGAATGGCCATACTGGGTCAGACCAAAGGTCCATCTAGCCCAGTATCCTGTCTTCCAACAGTGACCAACGCCAGATGCTTTACAGGGAATGAACAGAATGGGTAATCATCAAGTGATCCATCCCCTATAGCCCATTCCCAGCTTCTGGCAGAGGCTAGGGACACCACAAGTAACAGGTAAGATTCTTTAATTTTAGCATAAAGGAACACTAAAATGCAGGAATATGGAACCAGCTACATCATACCAAAATATCGGCATGGTCCAAGATTTTTTATGGAATATTGCCAGAAGCTAAGACTGGATAACAGGATGGATCACTTGATAATTGCCCTGTTCTTTTCATTCCCTCTGAAGCATCTGATGCCGGCCACTGTTGAAAGACAGGATACTGGGCTAGATGGACCATTAGTCTGACCCAGAATGGGCATTCTTATGTTCTTATGACTATATGCAGAAGACACCTGTGGGCTATCAACATTAAGATGCAACAGTCCCATTATGGCCGATTATATTATGTTCTAGCCCTCTCTTTGGAATGGCTGCACAACTCTGCATGGTCTGCTTGTGCACTTTCCCTGGGCATTACCCATGATTCAGAAGGTGTTTCACCAAACACCCATGCTGCCTGCGAACTGGCTTCATCATGCCCCAGTGGACTTTTTGGACTGACTGCCCTACATACCAGCCATTCCCACCCACTGGTTACATCATGCCCTATTACCATGTTAGCCGAATGGGGCTGCATGGATGTAATGGAGAACAGAATTTGGCCTGATATTTCTAACTCTGACATTAGCTAACTACAATGTGTGGTTGTGTTCAAAGAGGACTGAACTGGGAGGGTTATTGGTCTGGTCATTCAGGGTATATTCACCCACATGGTGAATGTGAGGTTCTCCATTCCACAGTGACCAATAGTGGGAGAACAATGTTAAATCTACCACACAGAAGGGACTGTACACTCCCTACTGACTCCATGAATGCCAAAAGAGAAAGTGCCATTGGGAATGGAGAGCACTGACGTGGGAGGGAAAGGAGTAACCTTCTCCAAATAACCCAGGCTGACTTTTTTTCTCATACCTGCTGCCAGGGTGAGGAGTACCATCCGGACACCATGCGGTATAACCTCTGCAATGGACAAACTCCTCTGTTACATGCTTCTTCTAGTTCTATGTTTGGTTTCTTTATGTTCCGACATCTTCGCTGAGGGAAAGTGATCCATTTTCCATGGATGCTTTTCTCGCTGCACTTCATTTCCCGCTTTTTAATACCTGGGCCACAGGAGGCTGAGCACTAAAAAAAACGAAGTGCGTGCTTTTAAAATAATACATTGCCGTAATTAATATCAGTTCCACTAAAGCCTGGACAAACTTTTGTGGAATATGAATGCATTGTGGAAAATAAAAACATAAAGATTATGGGAAAATGTTTCTATACTAGTATGAATTCTGCCATCTTGGAAACCACTGTGAAACCAGGGGGAGTCTGGCAGCTGACAGCAGGATACAGCCAAGTGTTTTGAGACATGAAGACGTAAATTTTCAAAATTGACTTTGAGTGCCTCAATCTTTAGACGCCCAAATGGAAACACCTTAAAGGGAAGGAAGGTGCCCTAACATGTTCTGAAGATCAGGCCTCTCCAGATGTTTTAAGTAGGGCATCTAAAAAGTAAGGTGCTACAAATTACTAGTCATTTTTTAAAATGTAGACAATATTAGTTACAGGCAAAGCTCTTATAAATGATCCAGAGTTTGTATTTTCATCAGATCATGACCCTTACTGAATCCATAGCACTTTTTTTCTCTCATACGCTCCGTGCATGCTAGTGTTTCAGTACTCTTATGAGCTCTGCAGAGAACAAGACGGTCATTCAGATTGCGGTACTGTACCTCACTCCAAGAAGAAACCACCCACTGGAGCCGATCGTTTTTGGGACATCGTCCTAGTACACAGGTCTGTTGGGATTCTGGCTTGGGATCTCTGCTGCACATACTTTCTGGTAAGATTTTCAGCTTGGAAGGGCTGGTGCTTTTGCAGTGGACATCCCGTTTCTTAATGCCTCTCCCACAGGTCTTGGAACACTTTGGCAGAAAGAAATATTCATTTGTGTTTGGGGCACTTAAAATTGACATTTTTGTATTTACAGCAGAACACAGAAGCCATAATGAATCTTATCTGTAGCCACTGCTGTTAACTTAAACCTGTAATTCTGTTATGGAAAATGTAATGTAATAAACATACTTCTGTGGCACTTTTCATTTTTCAAACCTGGAGTTAAACATTTTATTGTGTAGCCTTAACTAACCCTCACAGCTCTCCAGTAAGGAAGATAAGCATTCTCTGTCCTATACATGGGGAACTGAAGCAGAGAGAGAGATTCTCTCAGCCCTTGGCAACACAAAGGGGCTGAAAACTGGCCCTAACTACCCATCTGAGAATCCCCCCAGTGAAAGGAGCTCTCAGCAAGTGTAAAGCTATACTAGCAGGTTCCTATGTTACCTGAACCCACCCTGGCATAGAGGATGGGAAGAGGTAGATGGCAGCTGTACTCTTCCAATTCTCAATTAGTGTTTGGGCCCTTGAGGGCCACAGCCAGCTGCTCCAATTTATGCTAGGGCCAGCGCTAGCCAAAGGCACAAAGCAAGTTATTTTGCAAAGCCAGGACTGGAACTTGGGACATTTTGGCTGTGGTTAGAAACCATTATAAATATTGAGTTATTCTTATTTTTCTGTTTGTTACTATGTTGATTTAAAATCTAAAATATGCTTTTTGTGGCTGAAACAAAATGGACCAACTGAATATATTCTAGAGCAGAAATTGCAGAATTGTGAAAGCCCTGAGATAACTGCAGATTTCCTACCATCCTGTACTTGCTATAAAGCTATTTTTATATTTGTTTTTAACATTAAAAATTCAGGTCCTGAATAACCTTGATGACTGCATGACTAGTGAGATGACAACACCAAAGCCAAAAGTAAAAGATGAATAAGTGAGAAGGGAAAGGTCCCACTGTTAAACACTCTTCGATTTTTTTATCTTTGTTGATAACTGTTTAGCGTCAATAACTAATGAATACTGTGGACAAAGGAAGTCTTTGTTAAAGACTGAACACCCCAAACCTTCATTAAGATATCAGAGATACATCCTGTAAGACTCCCAGCTGGTGGTGGTATTGGGGACTAGAATTGACACTTTTATTTCTAAGAAAAAGATGCAGAAACAAACTATTTACAAAATAGTTCTACAAATACAAAACCTTTTAACATGTCTTTTGATGTTTGATACCTTTGTGGTTATAAATATTTTCCTTCGGTCTCAGGACCAAAGCTAAATAAAGTTTTAAACATAATTGTCTTTACCTTATTCAAAGGGAGAAGAGCATTATTATTTTTAAAATTAAGATAAATTACAAGTTTACAGTATATTTGTCCTGTCTCCCAGTTGGGATGCCTGGATGTTAAGAGGTTGAAAAGGGTAAAAATATGGGACTGAGCACAGTGGAGTTATATCAGCATAAAACCAGAGTACTGCAGCGTAAATCAGACCCAATATCTTTATATCTATCTGAAAAGCCAAATGGATCCAACTTTGCAGTATCATTTAGAAGAGCCACTACATTTAACCATTGGCTCATTTGATCTTGCATAATTGCAGTTTCTGGCAGTTTCCAATCCAGTGTCACCAACTTGTATGATAACTGGTGATTTTTCTTAAAGAACCGGTTGCTGGAGCTGCATGAATATATGAGGAGCTCAGCTTTCATTTTTTTAATAAAGAAAGTTTCTAGCCTCATGGTTTCAGAGAAAAGCATGAAAAGGTGATATCCATATACCTTAAAGTCTCAGAAACCTCTATCATATATCTTGCCAATTAGGGAATCGTGTATCTGTGGACCAATTTCCTTCTCAACTCATTGCAGGGACTCAATTTAAGTCCTGTCGGATGATATTTGATTTCCTTTATTTTTGTTTATGTAACTGCAAACTTTGATAGTGGTGAAAACATTGTCCATATTCTTTAAAAATTTAGCCATAATATCTGATTTCATAACCTCCTGCAACAGTGAATTCCAGAGATTTGCCTATACGCTGAAAAACAAATAGTAATTCCTTTTGACTGTTTTAATACTGCAGCCCACTGAGTAGCTTTGTTCTTCTTGTGCAATGTGATAGGATAATGAGAAGTTCTGTTCTCCTCAAAAGGCATTATGTCCTCTGTGACAGTGACCACCTAGATCCAGTCCTCTCTAACTCTCACAAAGAGTACGAGAATTAAAAAACAGTAGTTTTTACAACAGATTTATATCACTCTTGTAGCTCATTAAATGAAGACAGAAGAACTTAAAATGGACTTTGCTTCTTTTGACATAGATCCACAGTATCAGTTCTCGCAGCATTTCATTTACCCTTAAATTAACATTCACTATGTGCCAGCACCAGCATCATTGCAAAAATAGCAGAAATGAGTTTTTAACTTCAGAGTGTTCATGCTTTTCATACATTTCTGAAAAAGGGTGTGTACACACAGAAATGTGCCTGGGGGCCCATTGCTACTGACTTATGCCACTAATAATTTACTGCACTACTAAATTACTTACTTGGAATGGGCTACACTAACAAAAGTAAATATGCGATTACTACATGTATCATTGAGTAAAACATAACTTCATCTGCCTGCATTTCAAAAATGTGTATGTGCACTCATGTGCCATTCTAGCCCCATTCTTTTTCCATTAGTGGTACCTCTGTTGATATTTCTTCTCTGAGAAATGTTAATATTGCTGTATGAATTAATGTCAGAAAGGGGTGGAGGGCGGGGGCTAGGACTGTAAGGAAACCAGAGTCTTGTCCTTCAGAAAACCAGAGAATCCTGTGGCTGTTTGTGTGTACTAGGAAGCTCCTCCTTTTCCCTCTGTTGATTGAGGGACAAATCCCAAATTAGGGTAGGCAGATGCAAGTCCATGCATCCACTTATACCAGCCATGCTTTTTCTTTTAGTAAGGTCGCTATCTAAAAACAAATTAGATTGTCCTTATTATTTTCTTACACAGGCCTTCCAAAGTAGGCAGGATACAACTATGTGAAGAAAACTATTCTGTACACGTTCATTCCAGCTACCTCTGTCACTGGACTCAGTACCAATATTTCTATTATTCTGGCAAAAGGAAACATTCTGACTATTTCTCTAAATTACCTGAGACCACAGTCCAGGGCTCCATTCAGGTGGGCAGTCTTGGGCATTACATATCTGTACTTGGGCTGGAGTGCTGACTGGACAAAGAGAATGTGCTACCACCTCTTCCTTTTGAAAAGTCTTCTTCTGGACACATTGAATTGGGCGACTTTGTTGCCCTCCACCACAAGACTTGCTGCATACACTCCATTCACCTGTCGACCAGCTTACAGGAGAGAATGAATTTATTTCTTACAAACACATGTCTTATAATGCACCCTGTACAATCAGTATAGCAAGGACTAAGTTCAAATGCAAAATCCAATCTATTCAATCCATTTGACTGGTGTTGCTGTTAGATAATTTGACAAGATTCCTGTGCAAGACTCATGCAATCTATCTGCAAAGAACATTTTGAAATGCAACAAGAATAAATCTCGTAGCCCTTGCTCAGGAAAAACTTCCAGTAATTATTATTTTTATTTGCAGTGTGGCAACGCCCTAATGTTCAATCAGGATTAAGGATCCTAGTGTGCTAGACACTGTACAACCACATGGAGAGACACATTCCCTGCCCCCAAAGTGTTTAATCTAATATGAAACAAGACACAACATGTGAGTGCAACAAACAGAAGGAGAGAGGAGAGGAACAAAGGGCACGCTAAATTCTCAAGCTGTTACACAGGTGGATATTGTGGAACTTGGTGGGTTCAAGCCATGTTCTGTTTTAGTTGATGGTGAGACTTCCAGCAGGAGCAGCCCGAGAGAGGGACAAGTTATGGTAGAGTAAAACAGGTCAGATGTGACCAGGTAGAGATATTAGTTGAAGGCTTGTGAGCAAATGAGAGACTGGAAAGAGAAGAGGAGGCCAAGGACAAAACCTTGTGAAACCCTAAAGAAGTGTAGGAAAAGAAAGAGGACCTACCAAAACAGACTCTGAAGGAGAAGCCAGTATGGCAGAAGGAGAACACTAAGGACCAAATTTTCAAAAACTGTTTTGCAGATGCTCAGCCTCTATGCATGCAGCCCCCAATGTATAAAGACATGGAGGCTAATGCACATGGACCTACGTATATTCTTGGTGCTGCCCAATTCTAGTCTTCCTCTCAATTGTTATCTTGTCTTTGCTTTGGATAATAAATCTGTTTACAAAGTTCTGTGGATCTTTAAAATAAAGCAAGAAAGAAATGGCTTGCTAAATTCACCAACCCTGTCATTAGAGTTCAGAGGATTTAGACGATGTCCTGAGACAAGTTACTTTTGGCAGCTTAACCAGCAAGATTATCTGAAACCTAAATAAAACTGTATCAAATTAACCAGCTGACTACTACTGGGCAAATATATCCTCCAATCACCCGACAAGGTCCACTGATGCATATCGTCACTAAAAATCACACAGGGTCCTCAGATGTATTGCTGAACTGCACAGTCGGGGTTCACGTTTGAAAATGAGTAATATTCTTTGTAGTACAGTAGCACCTAGAGTGCAGAGCCCCATTGTGCTAGGTGTACGACATATAGCAAAGACACAGTCCCTGTCCCAAAGAGCTCACAATCTACGTGAAAGACTATAGATAGCAAGTGGATGCAACAAACAGATGGAGGGAGCACAGGGAAACATATAAACAAATCCTCTGCCTATGGGAGAATCATGAACTGATCCAATCAAATTAATGAGTCTTCAAAACCTTCTCCCAATATCAAGCACTGAATTTAAACTGAATCTTTTAAAACAGGAATTCTCATACTTTTTCATTATATGAACCATGGAGATTGTCCCTTTTAATTCACAACTGCATGGGCCACCAACTCTCCCATGCACTATCACAGCACAAGCCCTAAGGCAACCAAAGCAGCTGCTTATATCAAACAGAAAGTATTTGAACTCTTGTAACTATGTGGAAGTTGAGCGCCATATCACTGGACTGTATTTCAGATCTGCGTGAAATCAAAATTAATTTGCATGTTTAAAAATGCGTGACACCTCCCTTGGAAGATTTCCTCTGGGAAAAGAAGAATTCCTGAATCACAATCCAGATTTTTAGGTACCAAAAGCTATGGGAAGTTTAAAGCTACCACATCTAAGGACAAAGGAATTTTAACACACACGTCATGCACCTTAGGCATTCCGTACAATTTCAGGACTGTGGTGGTCTGCTGCTGTTGGACTAAATATGGAAACAGATATGGAAAGCTTGGAAGGCTTTTCTAAGGAAGCAATAAAGAAACATTGAGGTTGCCTTTTAACTCTCTCTAGTGGGATTCTGAAAAACCTGAGACTTTCATCCTGCTTAACAACCTGCTTTCACGCAGCCTGGTTTTCTCTCTGCTTTTTGACAATAGCATTGTCAGGAAATAAATGTTTGTTTTTTTTCAAATTGGGAAAATAATATAACACTTATTTCAAGTAAATCTGGTCAATACTAGGTTTCAAGAACTGTCTTCTCCTTTGTAGCCTACCTTGAAACATATGCTTCTGGAAAAGCCCAGGTTCTAATCAATTCTATATGTTTTAATTAGTTATACTAATGGTACTAATCAGTTTGATAGGTAAACCAGCCAAAAAGAAATAGTTAGTTTTAAAAGCTTACGTACAGTAGTTGTTTAGAAAATCTACCTTTTCATAGGGAAGAGTGCAATAAACCTGCTTTATGCCCTCTTGTAAACTGCCATTTTCCAAGAGTATCTTGGCTATGTTTCAAGAGTATCGTCCATTAGTTCAAATAAGCTCAATAATTATGACTAGATTTGGCAGCCCTTTACTCCAATCATAATAGTATGCAATTCCGATGCCTTTGTGTATTCTTACCGCATGAACTGAGTAGTAATTTTATTCCTTCTCATATTAATGAGTCTTTGTTCTCATTGTGCAGTAAAGATTTGTCCTTGAACCTTAAAGTTTTGTCTTCTTTTTTTATGATGTCATGTCAATATCATATTGACTTAAATGATAAGTAAGACACATTTGTCTTTCTCTCTTGCCTATTATGCCTACCAAATTTATATACGTTTTATTTGCTGCTTACCACTTATTATTCTTTGATTTCTCAATGTCATGTATTACTGTAAATATCTGGGCATTTACAGCATGAGTGGCATTTACAGCAAGCTATTGCACACTGTAACATTATGGACTACATCCTTAAATGATATAATCTCCACTGAGTTCAAGGGAGCTATTTTCACCAGCTGAAGATATGGCCCTATACAATCTTAAACTACTGAATCTGAGAATATCAATTTAATGTAGCATGGACGAATGATGCTGTATGTCAAAAATGTTTTTTATTCACCATTAATTCTTATTAGCAATATGTATGATATACTAGCTTCAAAGGACATGGAAAGCTCCCATTAATAGTAAGGCAGTTGCATACGTGGCCCTGTTGAATGATTAAAATAAATGTTATATTTTAGAAACATTATATGAAGACAATGCCAAGTCAAAATGAAGGCATTTATAAATAACTAAAAAAAACTGCTGGAAACATCAGAGATTGTTTTTTCCGTCTATAAGAAATTGAGTCCATTGGATAAAAATACATTTGGCAGAAGATAAGTCACATACAAACAAATTTTGTTTGGTTAGGAAGATTACTTAAAATTAGTATTCAGACAATAGTGTGGCTAAAGGCAACCCAAAGAAACTGCTGAAGCAGGCATATGGGGCTCTCACGTGATACGCTACCGCTATTTAAACCTTATCTCTATTTTTTGTGCCTCTACTGTATAATTTGCCATTTGGATTTAATGTCCTGTGTTATAATTTTAAAATTTTGCAGGAAATTTTAAACCATTACTGGACCACTTTTAAGGGTGTTAAATTTATTACAAACTATAGACTTTAACTAAAACAAGGCCATTCCACAGTGCAAAGCTTTTTGACTTTTCCCACCAACATATTCCTGGATGGGGAAACAAATCCCATTAAATTTCACTAAATGTGCTGAGTTCATATAACAATCATGGCTGTGGTGGGTTCAGCCAATTTGCCGGATATACAGTTCTTTGTGCCTATCAGAAAGTATGGCAAACACAAACACACAGTAACGCTACAGGAATAAATAACACTTACTATGCTGGGCAGGGATTAGCATTGCATAGTTTTGTTTCCGTTAAAGGCTTTGTCCTTGGGCCACAAAAGGAGGAATTAACTCGTGTACGATGATCTTGTAAACAAATAGCTTTTGCTGTAATGTGCCCTAAGGAGATATCAAAAAGAAATACAATAAAATAAATTGTTACATTTTCTCCTTATATTTAGGGTATTAGTGTAGAAGGTTAAATAACATAGACCAGACTCATCCCTAGTACAATTCCACGGATGTCAATGGGTGGGGCCAATTTGGCCACTTGTATTAATGTTAATTCACTTTTCTGCAATATAGGTGTGACGGCTGCCACTGAAGTCAGATATAACATTATGACAAACAGTGTATTGGCAGAATTTAAAATCACAGGTGGATCTCTGCAAAATGGAAGACTCAAACACCAAGCCACTCTTTGAGTTCCATCTACCTGCAGAAACAAGCAGAGAAAATTTCTTAGAGCTTTTCTCGAGTATTTAGAAACTGTCCTTCAAACCCTTTTGTCAACTTTTTGTTCTACCTTTATAGCTATCTTTACATTCTTTGAGGCTGCTGTTCCTGGTGCATATCTACTTTGAACCATATTTGTTGGAAAAAGTCAATTGGGAACTTTCCCTATGAGTTCAACATATTAAGAGTTAATCATAGGAAAACTGCATTTGTCTGAACCCAAACCATTTGGAACTTCAGGGCCTTCTGAATTGATGAAGCAATTCTGACACACACTCTGGTAAATGTGCAAAACAGCTGTATGCTCTTGATTGCAAGTGAATTTATTCTGAGACAAAGTCTTCTCACCCTACTTCGCACAAATAATCCCATTGAAACTTTCTGTGGAACATATACTAGGCTCATTCCATATACAGATAGTCCATTGATTTTGGGGCTGCAAATGGTTTAAGAGCATTCCATAGATTTACTTTTCTACTTTGTAACTTACTTCACATACAGTCTGTGGGCACAACAAAGAGAAATCTGGGAAATACAGAGGCATTTCTGGCTACTGCTATCTATTTTTTAAATAGAGATTTTACCTGTATGCTACTCTCCGGGGGGCAGATTCTGATACCCTTACTCATGCTGAATAGCACCTTACTCCATGAGTAGTTCCACTGATTTGTTGGTAAATATGTCAATGAAACTTACAAAATATTTACATGAGCCTCGCTTAGATTTTCTTTCTACGTGTTCTCCCATGCCTATTGCCTGTCTCCACTCTTTGTCCCAGAATTAGGTTTAATGACAGAATTTCCAGGATTTAGAAAAAATAAATAAATGTATAATAAAATGTTTCCTGGAAAACAAGAGAAAAAGTTTATCATTCAGCTACATGGACTTTCAGAGATAGACTCTGATGAACTCAGCTATTTGGGATTAAATTTACACATGCTCTATATTGCCTCCTGAACATGATGTTTTAGACCTTTACAAAGCTACAGAGATTTGGAGTGGAGTGTGTTTTAAAAAGGAATGAAAGAAAGTAAGGATGGGATGTAGGAGAGCTACCTACCCCCGCCACAGGAAGCTGAGCAGTCTGACTGCACTGTCACCCAGGAGTAGCTATGTCTTTTGGCAGATGTCTTGTTCTCACTGATGATCTTGGGGAATGTGTATTCCCAAGCAATACCTGGATTTTTGCCTTGTAACAGGATCTAAAGAGTTTAGGGGGGAAAAAGAGGGGAATTAAAAATATGCAAATTCTGGAAGACCTAAGGTAGCTGAGAACGTTTAAAGATGTCTATATGGAGTATTTTTATACATGTTACATTTCTGAAAGAGTATTCAGAACTAACTCCTGCGGATACAATGCACCTTTGTAACACTGAAATGTCCTGGTTCCAAACCTTGGCAGGGATGGCACTTCATGTAACAGGGAACACAGTGGAATAGTGCATGCAATGTGGGCCCTGATTCAACACCCTTGGAAGTCAATGGAAAGAGCCCATTGAGTTCAGTGGGAGTTAGATCAGGTTCAGGAAGTGGAAATAGCATCTGCTAGTATGAGGTGACACCAAGAGCACCATGACAAATATTTTTCTCAGTATGGTCTTGCCCCACATGTTCTTTGGCTACTCAGAATAAATGCCTCTTTAAAACATGGATCCCTGACTCCACTGGGGCTCTGTACGGGTACTGGACTTTTCTTGTGGTGATTCAGCTGCTTGCTTGAAGCCACAGGCTCTGATGCTGGGTGAAACTCAATGTCCTGTGCTATGCAGGATGTTAAGCTAGCTGATCCTTTCCAGCATTGAACTCCAATTCAGCAAGGCATTTAAGTCCCATTGCTTCAGTGCTAAATACCTTGCTGAAATAGAGTCTGAGTGAGTGAAGGAGGAATGTTGGAGTCGATGTGGTTGAAGATGTCTCTCTTGCTTCTGGATCCTGGGGACACAAAATAGCTATTTTGCTGCTAAACAGGTACTCCTGCATCCTTATAGTCACACAGTAAATCCACAGCAAATGCAGTTGCTGGTGAGAAGTCTGTGCGGCAGAGGGTGATTGAAGTCAATGGAGCTATGACAATTACCCCAGCCAAGGATCTGCCCAAGTATGTCTAAGGCTACGTCCTCACTACGGGGGGGGGTCGATGAATTCGACGTATCGCTGCCGACTTACCCCGCTGTAAGGACGGTGGCAAAATCGACCTCCGCGGCTTCCCGTCAATGGCGCTTACTCCCACCTCTGCTGGTGGAGTAAGAGCGTCGATTCGGGGATCGATTGTCACGTCCCAACGGGACGCGATAATTCGATCCCCGAGAGGTCGATTTCTACCCGCTGATTCAGGCGGGTAGTGTAGACCTAGCCTAAGATGGGGAAGTCTGTATCGCTCCCTTGTGCATTGGCATATCGCCCATCCTATTTTTGGTCTAAGACCTGGCCCACAGTAGACATTTTATAGAAAACATGTCTTTTGATTATAATAATGCAGTGGCCACTTCATTCAGGTGGTCTGGCTGCTGGTGGTGCTCCTCAATGTGTGTTTTCACTATATTTAATATATTACTGGTAAATTACATTGCACCTTTCATGGGAACAACTTCGTAAAATTTACTGCAGTCATTCCAACAACAACAACAACAAAAATTACAAGCTTCATAAAAGCCTGACACATATTTGAACTCAAATTTGAATTGAAGCAGAAATTTCCATTTTATAACATTTCTTTTAGATAGGGGAGTTTTGGCAGCTAAAATACACTAATATCCATGTTCAATAGAAACTGTGCCTCACATGTAATACTTCTAAAATTACAGTGTTCTATTAAGTTTTATTCCTTGAACAACATGGCCACTACAAAGATATAGAGCAGGTGCAGTTAACTTCACTTCCTAACCACAGTTTTTGATAAGCATTACAGTTTAAAATAGGATTCCAGTCTATGTTAATAACTTACTTCAGGGACATTAGTAAAATATGGTGGGCAGTCAGTATCACCAAATGTCTGCACAAGTAGATCTATGTAGGTAGAAGTCGTTGCTAAACAGAGGGGTTTCAAAAACCAGCAGCAAACTTTTATTTTATCTTTTTATGATCAAGAGCAACATAATAAAGTTTTTTAAAGGAAGACAAGGGATTTAAACTATTCTGAAAATGTATATATTGGAAAAAAGAAATGACCCATGACAGTGAAAAATTTAGAAGGAATGTACACGAACTCCAGTGCAATAACGTTGAACATATGAAGGATCTGGACAGAGTGCTATTTACATCTGCAGGGAAAAAAAATGGATGATATATTTTCCATTGCTACTAGCCAGATATTTTATTTCGGCCTGTGAATCTTGATATTGATCCAAACTGGGAATATAGGAGTTCAGGTCTGTAACAGGCAAAATATGTTCATCCAGCAGAATAATAGCATACTCTGGTTTATTGCAAGATTCAGATACAAAACACCTAATACTCAGATGAGTTTAAGTTTGGGTATTTTATGTGAAACCAGTGGTGGAAACAACATATGGCTATGAGTTTGATTCATGACAACACTAAGATACATTTTGTATGCATGTGTGTAATAGTATTTAAAGTAATTATCCATTGTCACATTTTAAAGAATAGTCAATATTAATGTTTATAGTATATATATATATATGAAGATAGAATCAAGTGTCACCTTCTCGTAATAATACTCAGAAAAACTACGTTATTCAGGCTGCAAAGTCAAACACTCAAAAGTTAGGAAATACTAGAATTAAGGTTGTCTGTGTAACCTTAATTTGGCCTTTCTGTGCATATATATTATGAGACAGTCTTTAATTTCATGATCACATACTATTTGTCCACAGGACCCCTGCCTTTTTTGGTGCACACAATGGGTGATGTTTGCTTTATGAGCCACTATTTTATATTTAGTTTTATCCTCGTTGTTTAATGTCTGGCTCCATGCCTTATTTACTGCACAATGATCAAACCATGCTCAGAAGGCAGAACTATTCATTTTGTCATCGACTTTTCTATAGCTATAGCATGTGAGTGCTTCACAAACATTAAATAATTTTCTCAACACCCCAGTAAAATCACAGGGTGGTATCATCCCCATTTTACTGATAGGAATCTGATGCACAGAGAGATTTAAGTCAAAAATGTCCATTAATTTTTGGTGCCCGATGTGAGACGCCTAGGACCTGATTTTTTCATTGTGGGTATCATAGAGCACTTTATATGTTGAAAGCACAATTCCAATTGACTTCAGTTGCAGCGGAGAGAGATCAGCCACATGGTCTCAAGCTGGACTTTCATAAAATGAGAAACACATCATTAGTGGCCACCTGTGAAATGTTTGGTGTAAGTGACTTGCCCAGCATCACACAGTAACTCTGTGGCACAGGCAGGGATAGAATCCAATTCTCCAGGGCAGCATTCTACTGCCTTTAATGTGAGACCATCCCTTTTCTTCCTACACTGCCCTGCTTCATTCACTACACACCTTCCAGCTTCTATAACAAATAAAGCAGGAGTCTTACAGACAACACGTTCCTTCACGGTACAGCCCTATTCTGTCCCCAGAGCAGGTCCATTCTGTGCACTGAATGAGGCAGGGGTCCTTTCAAAAGATAGCATATGATCATATAATTAAAGACTGTATCATAATGCACATGCACGGGGTGGGTGCGGGAGGGAAAAATTAGTGTTGCAACCTTATTTCTGGCATTTCCTAATTTTCAAGTGCTTGACTTTGCAACCTTAATAACGCTATTGTAATGTGTCGATGTGTATAATTTGCTAGGTTTTTAAAAAAGCAAACTGAATAAACAAATTCTATCATGTAGCATCATATTGACACCTGCATGAGCCACCAGCAGGGTTGGAACCTTTAGATCCACCACAAAGATCCTTGTCACCTCAGCTACCAGAGTATAGTAGGTTGCGAATTGCTATGTAGACCAGCTCTACAGAGGGATGAGAGACACAGCTTTTCCAGTGGTTTTCTCAAATATTTGCTGACAGCAGAGGAATTGAGATGCAGGGATCTTGGGCTCCATTCCAGCCTCTGCAAGGGAGTGTGCTCTAGTGGGCCCATTTATCCCAAGCTTGACCCCTTCAGCCATCCCCTCCAACCTGTCACTGTCCCAGTCCTGTCTCTTTCCCACCTCTGGCTCCTCATCCCAGTCCCATTCTCCTCACTTGGCCAGTGCCCAGGGCTAGCTCCAGGCACCAGCATTCCAAGCAGGTGCTTGGGGCGGCAATCTGCAAGGGGCGGCAGTCCGTGTGTTTTTGCAGCCCCAAGCAGCGCGCCAAATTGCCGCCGCGGACAGCGGGGGCAGTCTATGTGCCCTTAGGGCGGCACGCGCGTTTCTGCGGCAGCGGCAATTCGGCGGCAGCTTCTATGTTCAGCTGCCCGCAGCGGCAATTCGGCGGCTTCTGTCTTCCGGCTGAAGACAGAAGCTGCCGCTGCTGCGGAAACGCGCGTGCCGCCCTAATGGCACACAGACTGCCCCCACCGTCCGCGGCGGCAATTCGGAGCGCTGCTTGGGGCAGCAAAAACAGTAGAGCCAGCCCTGCCAGTGCCAGTCTCCACTCCTCAGGCTTCTCATTCCAGTCCCAGTTCCTGCTGCCCTGCTGGCTTCTTGTCCCCAGTCTTGATGCTCAACCACTCCCAGTTCTCCCCTCCAGGCTCCTTATTCAATCTCTTTTGCCCCCAAACCTCCAGTTGCCCTCACCCATGTTCTCCATCCTCACTGACTCCCAGTCCCAGTCTACTCCCCACCCCAACTCCTATGTCCAATTTCACGCTCTTGTCAACCTCCAGTTGCAGTCTCCCTCCCGTTCACCCAGACTCCCTGACTCAATCTACTTCCCTCACCACTCCAGGTCTGAATCTTGTCCCATCTGCATTTGAATCAGGCAATTTCCTCCTTCTCACTGCCTGGTAGGCAGGCCATTCATCCAGTCTTAAACCAGACAGTCCTGCTTTTGTAATATTTGTCCTCCATCTGTACTGAGACAAAACCGGACGTGGGGGACACCATAATGTACGATGTGTCGCTCCCACATCCCTGCCACCATGACCTCTCTTACACAGCATGTGTGCATGGCCATGCCAGTGGTATGCCCAGTCTTTAAAATGGCATCCCTCGTGCAGTGTGACCTCGCATGTACTGTGCGTGTGAGGTCATGCCAGCAGGGGCAGGCCAATGCCATGTCCACTAGCACCCCATGTCTGGTGTTCTGGGAATGTGCGACTGACCACGCTGCTGCCCGGGCATCAGAAGGGGACATTGAGAATCCTGATCTCCGTTCTGGTGCTCATGTCCCGCCCACAGCATCCTAGAGCTACAATTGCAGGGAAAGTCCTATTCAGCCCTGGCTGAAGCATGCTCAGTGCAGACAGAATCTTTGGGGAATTTAGCTACAGTGCTCTGGCAAGTCTCTTCTGCGCATGCACAAACTGTGATTTTTTTTCAAAGGTTTATAACTTGGCCAAATTTGGGCAGATTTTCACAGGGAAAATCCCTGACATAAAGGCCCCCTCCATGCCAAATTTCAAATCCCTGCTCCAAAGCCTGGGAGTGCTACAGCTTTCCAAGTAAAGGTCACCAAAAAATTTTAACATGGTCAAAACATTATTCTCCCCCCTCCCCGCCCCGCCTCTATCCTCACTCAGAAATGGCTAAACCAGGGGTTGGCAACGTTTGGCACGCGGCTCGCCAGGGTAAGCACCCTGGCGGGCCGGGCCAGTTTATTTACCTGCTGACATGGCAGGTTCGGCCAATCGCGGCCCCCACTCGCCGCGGTTCATCGTCCCGGGCCAATGGGGGCGGCGAGAAGCGGCGCGGGCGAGGGATGTGCTGGCCGCAGCTTCCCACCACCCCGCGATCGGCCGAACCTGCCACGTCAGCAGGTAAATAAACTGGCCCGCGTGCCAAACGTTGTCGACCCCTGGGCTAAACTCTTTTGGCTGAAATTTTCCAAAAAAGAACACAAACCTTCCCCCCCCCAAATCCTGAGGTAGAAACCTCAGCCCAAATGATTAAAGTTTAGCAAAGATATAAGCAACTGAGTAAGGGTCTTACAATGGGTCATGTCAGGCCACTGACTGCTACCAGGTTGGCCTATAAAAGAAACTGAAAGGCTACTGTGAAGGATTTGTTGGCATACAAAAGCAGTTCAATAATACTAATTATTATTATTTATTAATTCTATTGCAGTAGCATGTAGGTGTTCCAGTCATGAACCAGGACTCCTCTGTGCTACATGTTTTACAAACAAAGAAGACAGTCCCTGCCCCAAAGACCTTACATGTAGGGATGTTTTATATTTACTGCAGTCTCCAGAGATAGCTCTGATTAGCCCATTCAGTGACCCTGCTCAGGTGACCAAATGCTGCAATATGACATGTAAATTGATTCATAAAGGTATTATGCCCCTTTTATAACAATAGCATACCTTGTCTGACCTTCCCGCAAGAGGAAAGGTGCCAGTGACACAAGATCATGTCCACTGTGTAATAATATAGTGCCCAGCACAATAGGACCCTGATGCTAAGTGGCATTGCCAATACTAATTACATATTATTTATTTCTACAAATGTTTGCTTTTGCAAATGAGTCTTTTTTTTTACATGCAGCCTTGGACTGCTGATGGTTTTAAAAACAGGTGTGAGAAGCTGTTGGGGAAGGTGACTAAAGGAGAACAAATGACTGCAGCCCGTGAAAAGCTACATGTTAATTCCCTATTTATACCTGCTCAGCTATTCTGGCCAGTAAGCAGCATAAGTTAGAACCCTCCTTAATCACTTGATCACAGGAGGAGATACTGGGAGAACAGGGACTGCATTCTGCATCAGATTTGGATGTAAGAGCTGGGTATGCTGAGCAAGGGGAGAGAGGGACCTAATACCTCCTCCTACCCCTGCTCAGCCTAGTAACAGGGGACATAATCTAGCTGTATTAAAATATTGCGGACCAGGTATTGCACAACTGAAAATTGCACAAATATAATTTATATTCCATGGCATTCATGTTAAACGTATTGTGTAATGTTCATCTAAGTTATCCTCAAGGAAAGTTGCAATTTGCCAAAGAAACAAGCATATACATAGCTCTTCTGTCATATTTTCAAACGTTCACTATAAAGCCCTTCCTTAATAACCCAATATTTAAAGTCTGCATATATAGCCAAGTTGTTAGACCTACAAATTTGGAAAGACCTCCAGCTTCAGTCTACTTAACTGGACTCATTCCAGAGACTTTTCAGCCAACTGGCATTTGCTCCCAAATTTACAGCTGGCAAACAACCTTCTTAAACATTTCCAGGTCCTCTGTAGAACTGTTTAATGTCTACCTTTAACACACCAACCACCTGACTTCAGACACAACACTCAGCAGCTCGGACCGCAGGGCGCAGAGTTATAAAATTTACAGCTTCTTGAGTCTGAAAACCACAGGCTCTATGGCTGGAATCTGCCAAATCTATTCTGAAGAAAGAGAACTGCAGCTTTTGCTTAGGGCATAAAATGTTAAAACAATGGATAAATTGAATTCTCTTGAGTAAATAAACCTTTTCTTTTGCTGCTAATTTTGATTTCAAAGCTAAAACAATAAATTTTCTAAACCAGCTGTGCATCTGCTTCTCTGTTTAAGGCCCTTTTTTCATTGCTATCCCAGGTTTCCCATGTAATACCTAAATTTGTGAGTCAAACCTTTTAAATGCCTATCAACACATCCTTTTTATGACTGGCTTTTTTAGTTTTAAACTGGGTTTTCATGTAACAAGCATAAATTAAGCCACTGGTAATATATTTATTAATTTCATTGACTTAAGATAAAAGCCTGACAGTGCATGATATACAAGACAACTTAAAATGGTGCTTGTAGCTAGTCGAGAAAACTATGATTATTTCTGTGAAGGGCCGGTAGACAAAAGTTGTAATTAGAAATAAATATATTTTAAAACAAGGACCAAATAAAGCTATCATGCTAGTTATTGCCTACCTGCCCTTTACGGAAATAATCATTCATTTTGTCAACTGTTTAGAACCAGCAAGCATCACTAAATATTTTTGATATTTTCTCATACTGCATCTGTGTAATGTTCAAAGATGGGCTTGAATCAAAATGCTGAATCCTACCTCACCCAAGTTTTGAGAAGTTTTAAGTATGGATCCAGATTTTTGTGGTCACTTCCATCTCTGGGACTGACTGGTCATTTCTATAGGTGAGGTATCACCAGTGATGGTAGACCAATAAGTCTGCAGGCTTCTGTGTGGGGAAAATTAGTATCTTGTTGAACTGGTGGAGTTCTTGGAAAGATCGTTGCAGTTTTCACCTATCATGAACCAATCTGACATTTAATGGACTGGCATTCCTAGCAGGTTACAAATCGAATACATTTCTTTGGCAGCTTAGTTATACAAAAAAACTTTACTTCCTGTTAATTTTCAATATACCGAGCCAGATTCTGATTTCATTTACACCTCGATAAATCTTGAGTTATTCCACTGATTTCTACAGAATTTACTCTGTTTTCACCGGTGTAAAGGAGACCAGAATCTCATGTACTGTATGCTGGGGGAGTCTGCCAAAAAAACCCTATTAGGAATACAGGAACGCCATACTGGAGTGGTCCATCTAGTTCCCTGTCTCTGAGAGTGGCTAATACCAGATGATTCAGAGGAAAGCACAAGTACCCTGGAGTGGACAACTACAGAAGGGGAAGGGTCTTTCTTCCACCTGTCATTTGGTGGTTGGCTTAAGCTGTGAAACACAAGGGTTTATATCCTTTTAAAAATTTCTAGACGGCATCATAATATCTTACAATTAGCTTGTGAGAAATCAGGACTCTTCCGCCAATTCCTCTAAGGTCATTTAAAAATCAACAAGAGGTATCCTTGGAAAGTCCTGTATGATTTCATTCCTACTTGCAGCTGTTTCAGATTTATCCTCTTTTGTTATTGTGTCTCCTTCTTTCTACTGTTCACATGCTAAATGCAAGATTTCAAGGGATACTGTCCAGCTAATCTCTTTTCACTAAAGCGGGATCCTTTTATCCCTTATGTAGGATCTACATCTGTATCTTATAAGCACATCTCTGCTCTCTTCAACTCACTTTCTCTTTAGGGGAAATCAATACAAATTTATCATCTAGTAGCTAATAACAAATGTAACGCTTTATAACTGCAACCTGGCTGTCTCCCTGTGGCAGCTAGATAATCAGTAAAGTCGTTCCACCTGGCTTCCTTTCCCTTTTCCCCATCCAACAAAGAGGAAGTGATTTACTGGTTTTAATTAGACATCTTTTCCTGCTTTGAAGCTACATTCACCTTCTCTTCCTGTGAATGTTCGCCTCTTTGTAAAACATCCCATCCATCTGCTACTTATTGCTGTTGAAACCCATCTTCTTTCACAGCGTTTTCATTTTTTCCTTGATTCAATATCTCAGGTATGTTTGCTGAAGACTTTAAGGTTCCCAATTATTTTATGTCATATCATCCTGAGAAAGTCACTGTGCTTTCACATATGGATATAAAGCAGATGATATGGTAGCACATTTCACTGATAAATAGGCAAATGTGTTATCACATTATCTTGAATTCCAATCAATTTATCCATCCATGGTCAAGCTACTTTATTCTCTCACATCTATGATAAATTTCCCACTAAATAGTGGCATTTAGTTTAAACCCTTACCCACAATTCTAGCCAATGGTGGAGAGTGACTGAGTGTTTTGAACCACTGGAAGTCAGTGACCCATTGCAAGCTCCTTTGGAAACCTGCATCATTTTTGATGACCAAGTTCTCCTTGCTGTTTTGCTTACTGATGCTAACCTAATACGGAGAACATATTTTCAATGCTTACTTCCCACCATTGTCAGGCCTGATTTCCAAGACTGGGCAAATGGAGTGTTGAACCCACAATAAGTTCTTTCTTGAGCTAAATCCCTTGCTAAATTCTTTGAAAAACGCTGACAACTTCTTTAAATTGAAACCAGGTGACCTTAAATTACCTATGTCTGAATCTCAGACAAATGTAATAGTGTCGAGCATTGAACTTCATTTAAAAATATTCTAGTATGTCTCCACTTAAGATGACACAATTGCCTTACCAAAACCATATGTTAAAAGCCTAGTATTAATTCCTGATCCCAGATTATCATTTAACTATCACATTTCTACCACCATAAAGCTTTGTCTATTTTTTCATCCAGCCAAAATCTGGCCATTTGGGGAACTAGGTTGTGAATCCACAGTGAATCTGGGCTTTTGTTGTTTCAGTTTTCATTGGCTTCTGTAAACCCACAATCAGCAGACTATAAATATTACTAGCTGTAACTTCAGGACTTTGCACTGATTCCAAGAAGCACTGGCATAACAGAGTAACTGCCGCACTTTACCACCTGAGATTCCACGCACTGCCCTATCTGGAAAAGCTCTGGTGGATTTTGAAATCTCATTGAGCTCTTGCAAATTTAACAAAGCGTGTAATGAAACACCACTGCCCTCATGCATTTCATTCCTTGTTCTCATCACAATTTTATTCTCTTCCACCAAAAAATAGTTGGCCATGCAAGTTCGTATTTTTCCCCCCGCAACCCAGCTAAATTATAGATTCACTCCCATTTGTCTTCCTTGGTATGACTGGTTCCCATAATTATATATATATTTGTAATATTCCAATATAAATATGAAAAGCGCTGCATCATGCTTTTCTTGCCTTACACCAATTTTTGAATAGTATTTTAATGAATACTGTAAAGTTTTAGATTAAATGAGGTGCTCAGCTGAAGTCTGATTTTGGAAAACCAAAATCCCTTAGGTGCATTTTTCATGAAATATTTAGTGGAATCTTAGGGCAAGATTGTCACTGTTTAATGTATCCAGGCAGGGAAGTAAGGAGGCATAAGGTCCCATTTGCTTCCTTGCACATCACAAGGCAAGGGGAGAGCAGCATCCACATTTCTGCTACTCCTTATCTAAATAGATAAACGGGGAATGAGGCGGCAGGGGCAAGGAGTGGATGGAACCTTTATCTGGCCCCACAGGGCTGCAGCCAGCACAGCCAGGCAGGCACAGGTTAAGGTAATGGGATAAAGGGCTGATCCCAGATACTTCCCGTTTAGAGGAAGAAGGAGAACTATGGACCAAATTGTGCAAGTGTGTGATGCCCCTTACTGAGGGAATGTGGTAATTCCTTAATGTGGCCTTCAGTGATTTTTAATACTTTATCTCCTGAAAGTAAAAAGGAAACAATGTATGTATGTGACAGAAAAACAATCCAGGGATCTTAAAAATTGTCAGCAAACAAAAAATGTAATATGAATTCATCTTGTTTCAATCACCTTCCCATCTCTTAAAACATGGTTCATGCTGTACAAACTGGATCTCATAGAGACATTTTGGAGAGTGCTGGAATGCACAGATAAGTAAACTCAAGCAATCTGGATCTACTATGCAAAGGATCATACTGAAGATGCAACTGGTGCACTCACAAAACCTTGCATTGGCATGCACAGATGTAGGAACCTCACTCCTTTATATGTGCATACATTTACTCAATTTATACATGCAAATGCCAGTAATACATGCACTGTGGGTTTTTACAAGAGCACCCATTGTGCCCTCCTACAGAAATCTTCTCCAGAAACTAGTAATTGAATTGCTCTTGGGTCTTGGAAGAATACTGACAATAATAAAGCATCATAGACACAAGGTGGGTAAGGTAATTTCTTTTATTGGACCAACTTCTGTTGGTGAGAGAGACCAGCTTTCAAGCTACACAAAGCTCTTCCTCAGATCTGGGAAAGGTACTCAGACCTTTCCCAGACCTGAGGAAGAGCTCTGTGTAGCTCGAAAGCTGGTCTCTCTCATCAACAGAAGTTGGTCCAATAAAAGAAATTACCTTACCCACCTTGTCTCGCTAATATCCTGGGACTGACATGGCTACAACACCACTGTATATAAAGTATCATATACATTTTAAAAAGAACACTCAATTTTCTAGACAAAAAGTTGTCAATATATAAGGGCCTGATCCTACAAATGCTTATTTAATGGAAATAAAAACTACCCTTGTGAGAAAAATGTTGGCAGGGTTGGGCCCCCAAGCTTGTGATATGCTGTCTGCCTATCTTAGGTATTCATAGTTGAAGCAGGATCTGCTTCATCATTTGTACTGAAATAGTAAATTGTCATGTTACATTTTAGGAGCACGCTTGGTTTCTAATAATGGATTTGTGTTTGTTTATATTTTGGATTGGCTTTTTCATAGCTTAGAGTAATTGATGGAGCCAAAATAGTATACCTCTTTGAAAGCAACATGCTTCGCATTGCTTAAGAATAAAGTCCATTGAATGTCACTTAAATTATAGAGAGTAAATATATATATATATATTAACAACAGTCCATAGATTATATATTTTTGGAATACATAGCCCTACATGCACTGTAACTTTTCTAGTCATTAAAATCCCTGGTTGCCAATGCTAGTAGTGTAGGTATTTCAATAAAAATACATGGGAAGTTTAAATAAGCTCTCATAGGAGCAATAGCCTGAAGTTAAATGTTAAACCTAAGTGAAGCTCTTCAGCATAATTTGATAGGATGAAAATAGACGCATTATCTGGCATTAAAACCAGGTTTTTAAAATATATTTTTGCAGAGTATTTGCATAATCTGCAACAAAACAGATCACTTTCTATGTCAATTTACTATTCATACTTCTGTCTTCAGGGTTATAACAATATAGCTCAAATTACACTGCATTATAATGAATTAGATTCCCAAGATTTCAGTGTACTATTTCTTAGTATTTGTACATATACTAGTAGCTTTGGTATAAGGCTATTTTGGACATGACTGCACAGACCGGGCTTCGCGTCTGAAACGTTTCACTCCTAAGGCTAAAACGTTCATGTCAATAGACAAACATACAGAGAATGAAAGAAATTAGTAGCTTTTAAAAAGCACAAAATATCAAGATATACTGTAATATAAGAAAATGCTTTTGGCCCCCTTCAGCAATCCCTCCCAAACCAAAGCACTCAGACACAGGCTTAAATCCCATTGGCTTCAATTGGCTTCAATGGGATTTAAGGACAAAATTAAGCACAGACTTAAATATTTCCCTGAATTAGAGCCTTAAAGACTAAGTAAGACTTAACTCAACTATTAAATATTCCAGATAAAAACTATACTAAATAAATGTAAAGGTCTGGCTAATACTGAACGAAGCCAAGAAAGCAGAAATTTCACACTGTGGTGTAAAGAGACTTTATTGTGGCTTCATTTTACTGCACAAAGGAATGAAGGAGAGGTGAGATGTGAAGCTCTAGACTTGTTAATCATCGCTGCAAAGTTTCAGCAGGATACCACTTTTTTCAAATTACAAGTATTTTGAATGTAATGGAGTGTAGGACCAGACACGGCTGCCTCAGAGAAAGATGTACAACACTGAACGTCATCCTCCACATGTGCACTGAAGGCAAAATAATGCATTTGGTAGTGATCTAATCTGAGCACTAGTGCACGGGGTGGGAAAGAGTTGAATTCCCTAGGGGAAGAGCTGCTTCCCCTCTCTGACAGTGAAGGATGAGTCAAAACATGCCAAATGGACAAGCTGGAGGTTCCAGAGAGTTGTCAGAGATTTCCAGGGAAAGAGAGAAAATAATGTAGCTAGGGCCTCTGTAACTATCATCAACTAGCAGTTGGCCATCAAGTGTTCTGGGACACATTAAAGGAAAGTCTGGTAAAGCAACTCGGTAGGAAAAGGATTTTCCTTACCCAGAGCAAAAGTGCTGCAATTCTAAAACGAAACCAAACCAAAAATGATATGAGCACTAAGTTCACTTTCTGCTGCACTGATCTCTGACTCAGGACACGTGGCAGACAGACCAGGCGATAATGACTTGATTGTGAAAAATCTTTTTTTCACCCTCTTTCCCACATGGTGTTAGCTACAAAACTGCATGAATGGAAACTGCATAGGCACCCACGAGTAGTGTTTAGACAATCAATGACCTAATCCACATGCACAAAAGCCTGTATGTGCATATAGCTTCAGAAGAAATATTTGAAAATGTGGCTCTTACGCTTTACCATGCTGTTTGGTATTTAGTTTGCACGTCACTGAATTTTATTGTATAACATTTATTGAATGAACCTATAATCTCCATTACAATTGTGAGAAATAATGCTGTGTAGTGCGTTTTACACATTTTCCTTTTCACTAGCCTTCTGACAGTTTACTAAATCCCAGACCTCGACACACTGGTGAAAGGCCTTTCAGTCTAGCATGACTATACAATTAAGTCTGAATAGTACCATGACTCAATGCTATTCTTTAATCTGTCTGAGAGCTACAGCACTGAGCTAAAGCTGTCATGGCTAATTCTGTAATAGACATCAATGATAGAATAAACAGAAGAAAGCTTACTTCAAAGACTAGCGTCTCATTAGTTGGCCCTGCTGCATATAGACTCTCTGGATGACTAAAAGAGCGTTGATAATCAAAAACTGTCCCAGCAAAGGAGAACTTTCCTGGCCAGTCAATTGTCCAGTCCCCTGTTAGATAATACTTCTTATTCAGGTTGCGCACTGCAAGATAGCTGGTGGAGATGTGCAGTTCCTGGATTTCAATACTACGTGCTCCTGCTGGAATGATGACCACTGGATAATAGTCTACAATGAAAGAATTAAGCAATATTTTTCCCAATTGTAATAAAACAAAGTTCCCTATTTTGAGTAAACCAGGGACTATATAGACAGCGGTCCTGATCCATCAAATTGTTGCTTTAGATTTATGATGGTGTAACATTGATTTTAAAGGTTCTACACCAGCTTATAATTAGAGCAACTCAGTGAGTGAATGAGTCCCTGGAATTCTATTATTTTTTTCTTCTTGACTGAAGACAAGAAAAATCAAATTCTTTTTTAATACATATCAGGAACAATCAATCTGTTTCAGTTGTTTTACCAGGTTTTCTCTGTAATACCTATAATATAACAGGACCAATACACTTTTGGGGTGAAATGCAACAAAATGCAGAGAGTTTGTGCAAGGTCTTATACAGAACTAGATCTTCCAGTTATTGGGGATCTGCCTTATAGACACGCCGTTTCAATTGGAATGAATTTGTGTTTTACCTATGCATACAGTAAGGATTTATGCTTGGCCCTCACCCAAAATTTCACCCATTTGCAATCTGGCCACACACTACAACTCACTTGGTCTATAAACTCCCAGTGGCTTATTGCTTCTGTAATTGCTCAGGCCATTTGAATGCTATATCTCTACATCTTGTTACTTACTGACATGGTCCCATCTGACCACCTCACAATTTTAATGTAGTTAGCCTCACAACATGCCTGTGAGATAGGGAAGTGCTATCATCCCCATTTCACACATGGCAAAACTAAGGGAGACTAAGTGACTTGCCCAAAGTCACATAAGAAGTCTGTGGGGGAGCAAAGAATTCAACCTGGGTTTCCCCAACCCCTCCACTAGGATCTTAACCACTGGCCCATCCTTCCTCTCTCAACTGAAGATGACCTTCCTGAGTCCCAGACTTGCACACTAAATACTGGCCCATCCACAGAACCCAGCTGAAAGGTTCCAATCAACGTACATAACAAAATATATATAAATTCTTTCTGGTTCCTAATAGAACAAGAAGCACCTGCATGTTTGTCATTAGTCTATGAACAACTTTTTATATCTTCCACAATCTCATTCAAGACAAAATAATTCAGATAGTTTTCACTCACCTGCGACCTTAAACCCTCTTCCTTTTAAACCAGTGGTGGGCAACCTGCGGCCCGCAGGCCACACACTGCCCATCAGGGTAATCCACTGGCGGGCCACAAGACAGTTTGTTTACATTAACTGTCCGCAGGCACAGCCGCCCGCAGCTCCCAGTGGCCGCAGTTCGCCATTCCCGGCCAACGGGAGCTGCAGGAAATGGCGCAGGCCGCGGGGACATACTGGCCGCCACTTCCCGCAGCTCCCATTGGCCAGGAACGGCGAACCGCGACCACTGGGAGCTGTTGGCGGCCATGCCTGCGGACGGTCAGTGTAAACATTCTCTCACGGCCCACCAGCGGATTACCCTGATGGGCCGCAGGTTGCCCACCACTGCTTTAAAAAACCGGTGAGTGTGGAAAGTGGCTTAAGTAACAATAAAATACTTGCTATTTAACTAAGGAAAATTTATGGTCATAGTTTTCTTGTAGCCTAGGAACAGCGGAGATATGAACTCTCCTCTCACTCTCCCCGTGAGTTTCAGTTTACATCTGGACCTTGAGCCACTGACCTAATGAGCGAAGAGTCATATATACTACATGGAGATCCAGCTGAGCAGTGAGCTGATGATCATGTGGAACAGCTTTCCTTACCATTAGCTTTGTGCTGGATCAAGTACTGGCCTTTAAAGAACTTGCAGGTTGAATTATCTCCTTTACAAACTCCACAGGCATCCAAAGCAGCTTTTGAACCAAGTCCACGATCACACCCGACTTGCTGAAAGCAAAAGGCAGAAGTGAAGGACTCAGACACAAGGGAATTTCAAGTAACAGCTGCATTTTCTATTAAGGAGTCAATTGTTCACTTAAAAATGACATTGTTACTGAAAGAAACTTCAGTTTATCTTACTTCACAAATTCCGTCAATGCAAACATCATATTTGTTCTGGGAGCATAAGGTTCCATCTTTCACTTTGCTGGACATTGCAAAGAAAAAGTCAAAGTCTTCAGCTGTGCAGTACAATTTACATCTATCTTCCTCTGAAAACATGAAGAGACAAGTAGATTAAGAAAGGGATAGATAATAAGACAGTAAATATCATAATGCCACTATATAAATCCATGGTACACCCTCACCTTGAATACTGCATGCAGTTCTGGTCGACCCATCTCAAAAAAGATTATATTAGAATTGGAAAAGGTGCAGAGAAGAGAAACAAAAATGATTAAGGGTATGGAACAGCTTCTCCATATAAGGAGAGATTAAAAAGGCTGGGACTTTTCAGCTTGGAAAAGAGGAGACTAAGGGGAGACATGGCAGAATCATGAATGGTGTGGACAAAGAGAATAAGGAAGTGTTATGTACTTCACATAACACAAGAACCAGGGGTCACCCAATGAAATTAATAGGCAGAAGGTTTAAAACAAACAAAAGAAAGTACTACTTCACACAACGCACAGTCAACCTGTGGAACTCATTGCCAGGGGATGTTGTGAAGGGTAAACCTATAATGGGGTTCAAAAAAGAATTAGATAAGTTCATGGAGGATAGGGCCATGGATGGCTATTAGCCAAGATGGTCAGGGATGCAATCCGATGCTCTGGGTATGCCTAGCCTCTGACTGCCAGAAGCTGGGAGTGGACAACCAGGGATGGATCACTCGATGATTGCCTGTTCTGTTCATTCCCTCTGGGGCACATGGCATTGGCCGCTGTCAGAAGACAGGATACTGGGCTAGATGGACCATTGGTCTGACCTAGTATGGCTGTTCTTATGTTCTACACAATGAGGTACAAAGTACTATTGTGATAGACATGGAGCTGCTATGCAGCTATGCATACATTTTATGAACTCTGCATGTGATGTGGTCAGTCAGGAAAAGTTATTGTATAGTGTATAACTATGGTGGGTTATTAGAATTTCCTGTGTGACTGTATTGATCTAACTCATATTAGGGTTTAATGGAATGTTTATTATACACCTATAATGCTTGAATTCCACCCTGCAGTCTTGGTGACAACTGAAACCATAAGGATCGTGCTTGAGTGGTTTATCATGTCTTTAGGACCCCAGAATGGGTAGAACAGACAAATACGATAGGTTATAGGTTGTTATTTTAAATTAACACATGGATTTGGCAATCCACATGGACATATAATTAAAATCCAATACCATTATGAAAACATGTAAATTCCATTAGCTCTGCTTCAGTCTCTCCAACCTCTGTTGCTGATGTGGCTTCAAATTTCAGAGCCACTTGTCCACGGTTTCAAGTTTCATTTTTTATTAAGAAAGATTGGCTGGGGATTTGTAATATTTTCATTTAACTTTTCAATTAAAAACAGAGAGCATGTAAGTTGGCACAAATGATCAGCCTATTTGGAAGCTAAGACTGCGGGCTGGCATCTCAATTCAAAAGACATTTTCCCCCCCAAAGCAATCCACACAGCCAGCACCAGATTTAGGGGCAGGTGACCCATGTGACCACCTGGGGTGCTGGGCTGGAGGGGGGGACAGCGGGCTTTGTTAGCTACAAAAGGGAAAATAGAATGTTTGAAGTAACATGTTTCAGGTGTTCCATATTTGGATTCATTTTTCACTAACCTCCTAGAATTTTGGGGACCTTTGTAGAATCTCATGGAACCTTCCAGACTTTCTGAGAACTACATTTTCCTCACACCTCTACTCCTGAGGGCATTCTGCACCAAAAAATTAAAAATTCTGCACCAAAAAAATTAAAATTCTGCACACAATATTTCAAAATTCTGCAAGTTTTATTTGTCAATAAATCAATTCGGAGGCTCCAGCATGGCAATGGGGAGCACAGGCCACTGGCTGCATGAAGGTGGAAGATCACCCTGCAGCCCTCCCCACCCCCAGGACACGGACTCAGCGGTGAGGCTGCACCTGACCCTGACACAGCACAAGGCCTGGGCCTACCCCAGAAACACCCTGGGGCCATGTCCAGGTGTTCACCAGGTGTGAGGCAGGTAGGCTCAACCAGGCAGGATCCAAGTGTGGAGTGTGTGGGGATCCAGATGTGGGGTGAGAGGATTCTGTGTGGGACAATCTGGGTGCAGGAAGCTCACGGGGGGTCTAGGTGTGGGGGGATCTGGATGCACAGAGGCTCGTTGGAGGGTTCCAGGTGCAGGGGTAATGGGACTCTGCAGGGGGTTCCAGGTGAAGGTTGTTGAGGCTCAGTGGAGGGGTCTGGGTGTGGGGGAGAGGGGCTTGGTGGGGTGGGGGTCTGGGTGCAGCTAGTTGGTGGTCAGTAGTGTGGGGGTCTGGATGTGGGGGCTCAGGGTGGTGCAGGGGGTGGTGCAGTGGTGGGTGGTCCAGAGGTAGGGGGATCTGGGTGCAGGGGTTGAGGTTCATTGGGTTGAGGTTCAGGTATGGAGGGCTAGGGGGTTCTGGATGTACCGGTTGAGGCTTAGCAGGGGTGGATGCTGAGCGTCCTGCAGCTGAGGGAGATTTCTGGGGGTGGGTCTGTCATAGCCCCAGCCACTCCTTGCAGGGGAAGAGGAAGTCCCATCCTCTCCAGCCCAGCCAGGACTAGCAGCTGATCCTGGCTCAGGGTAGGAGCCCCTGGCTGGGGTGTCCCCAGCCCCGTGGTGATTTACCTCTCTGCCGGCTGCTCTGGGTGCCTGAAACATTGTACCTGTGCTGATAGGGAGTGGTGCGTGACTGCTCTTGCTGCTTCCCTGTCAGAAAGTCATTTTTCTGTGGGAAAGCAAAGAAATCTCTGGGGGACATGAATTCTGTGCATGCGCAGTGGTGCAGAATTCCCACAGGAGTAAACCTAGAATGTTGTCAGCCATCCCCTCATAGGTATACAAGGGGCAGGGAATAGCCAGTCAGTCAGTGAGATATAATTACTAACTGAAGTGAAGTGAGAGCCCATATGCGATATTGTGAACCTTGTTTTACTGTGTAATTGTGAAAGTGTACTTGTGTTTTAAAATTTGAAGAGTGCAAATAGTGACTCATAAAGGAGATATTTAATGAGACACCAGAGATATCTATTGAACCTCTATCTATGTAACAAAATAAAAGAAATACTGTTACTACTTTTGCCATGCTTAACACGTAATGTTTGATGACTTTCTAAGACTGCGGAACATAGACTTTTGCTCTCCGTAATGCTGTCAGTTTTCCCCTGTAGAAAGGGAAAGATGCCTACAAAGAAGCCTTCAGGAGCTCAGTATAGGAAGCGAAAAGTTCAGTTACAATCTAGTTAGCAGCAAGGGGCAAATTTGATGGGAAAATAACTGAAACAGAATAACACAGACCTTTTGAACTAAAGGACTAGGGTTAACATTCTAAGGCTGTCACCTACTGTAACACTATTTAATACTGGTCCATCCAACATTGGTGCATAGTTCAATTTCTTGATGTTAGTACATTTCAGCTATTCTTAAAATTAAAAAGTTTGTATAAGATTAGAGGAAACTTTTTTTTTATTTGCTTATATATGGCATGAATAAATACAGATTTACAGATCCTAGCACGCAAATGTATTGTCTTATATGACAGGGATAAATCATGCATGCAAGTTGTGCATCAAAGTTGTGAAATGGGCTACAAATGCAATAAAAAATAAGGTATTCAAAAGTTTAATAAACGGGGGGGGGAGGGGCACCAAAGACACTCCTCGCTTGGGGTGCCATTTGATATAGGGCCATCCCTATGCACAGTTAGCTGGCAATCAAGTCCTTCTTATACACAGAACACACATTATGCCTACAAGGGAATTGATTGGTTCTATATTGGAAAATTCAATAATTATATTATAATGATTGCTTTTTATAGACTGGACAGTATTATTGAGTCACTTACTATCAATATTAAGCACTATGGCCAAGATTTCAAAAAACAGGAGCCTAAAGTTAGACTGCTAAATATATGCTTAGGCTTCTAACTAAGGGTATGTCCACACTGCGAAAAAACACTCGCGTCAGTGAGTCTCAGATCCCTGGTCTCAAGACTCAGGCTCACAGGGCTCATGCTACGGTGTTAAAAATAGAGTGTTAGATATTCCTGTGTGGGCTCTGAAACTCAGAGGGGGGGTGGGATGTCTCAGAGCTCAAGCTCCAGCCCAAGCAGGAACATCTGCACTGCTATTTTTAGTGCTGTAATGTGAACCTGAGTCTGTAGACCCAGGCTCTGAGACTTGCTGAGGTGGGTGTTTTTTTGCAGTGTAGACATACCCCAAGTATTCTAATTTTCAATACCCAGAAGTTTCCATTGAAGATAAAAGCTGCTCAGCAGTTTTGAAAATCAGTCCACATATTTAAGTCTAAATACAGACTTAGGGGGAGATGTTGAAAAGCACATATGGGGCTTTAGGTGTGTACGTCCTGTTTACTTTCAACAGTACTTGTGCTCCTAAATCCCTCTGGTGCTTTTTAAAAAAATTTCCTTAATGCCTAAAAGTAGGCTCCTATTTTTGAAAATCTTGGCCCATCTGTTTAACATAAATGTGTCACCATGATAGTAAATATTAAACAAGATACATCATATGAAGGATTTAATGCAATAGACATTGCCACCTAGTTCTGAGACCCACGCCAACTAGATCACTCCTTTTTAACTTTACACATTCCTCCCACCCACAATGGCTATATCAGAAAGCAGGCTTCTAACCAGTCATCAAACTACTTATATCATGTCTGTATAAATAAAGATGGCTTAAATCACTGTATTCCCAGCTAATGTTGACTATCCTCTAAAGAATATTTAACAGACCACAAATAAAAGCATATTTTAAAATATATATGTATGTAAAAGTATGCCCTCTCAAGATATTTGAAGGCGACTTCTGTGAATTGTAGACAAAGCAGCCACAATATGACATATACCCGCCACTTTCGTTTAAGAAATAGCAATCACAAATATTCACTGTGCTTTGAAACTACGGGGAAGTATTTGTAGCTATTAACTACCCAATAAAATCCTAATAATGATACTGGATGTTTACAAAATTGAGGCTTATGCAGGAAAAATAAACTTAAACTTGAGCAACAGAGAAGGAATATTTACTGAGCTATGAGTCTTATAAAGCCCCAGCAACAATTCTCATGAGAATATACCAGTAGGAAACTCGAAAGGGTTGATTTACTGTTACATTTAGAAATCTGAGAACATTCCAAATGAATGAAGATTCTGGCATGTTATTGTAGGAGTTGGTGGTTCCCATATAGAGAAATTCGTGGGAAAAGGTGGTTTGTTGTTTAGGTTTGCTTTGGTTTTTTAGTTTTGTTTTGTTTTAACAAAAAAAAGGCAATATAAAACAAAAGTGAGGGACAGCATGGTCAGGGAACAGAGGATAGAGATCTAAATTCACGATCAAAGCCAACTTTGCAGGCTCTTACATGTGATGTTACACCGAAGACCAAATTCAACCCTGCTAGAAAGCATGTGCAGCTCCACAGAAGTCTCCCTGGATTTCCACACACTCACAGAGGGGCTGCATTTGGCCCAGAAAATATCAATGAACAAGGTAGCCTGCCTCACACAAATTATTTTGTCAATCAGAACCATGGCCAAATTACCTTCAACTTTAGTATAGGGCTTCCAGCTGTAGTACCATCCACGGAAAGGCTTGCTGTTAAATTCTGCACACTGCTGGGCACGGAAATCCAGACTATTGGGTGGACATGGCTGAATATTGCAAAGCTGATAAATACGACTGGAGCCCTGACAGAACTTGCCACCATACTGTGGCCTACAAAGAAAGAAAAAAGAATATTTTGCAAAACCAAAAGTGGATGTGATTGACACCTGTTAAATACATTCAATGACAGTTCGTTAAGAAGCACCATTCTATTGACTTCTGTTGAGCTAAACAGCACAACTTATTGACTCAAAAGGTCACTATTTCTCTCAAGATACAATTAATTTTAATTATCACCAAAACCAAGCAAAGTAGTCAACAAACGCTATCTGCTTGGATCATTATATATCAATTTAACCATGTGCCCATCTAGAAGTAAATACTGTTTTCACTGAATTAAACTCTTGCCAGTCAGGGTATTTTTATTTGCATGTATGATCTGATCGGTCAACACAATTACAGATCTCAGAATTACTGACCTGCGGAAGTAAACAGTATCAATGTACTGACTTGCTATATGCCAGTTTTCAGTTTACTGTGATCCAGGAATTCTCATGTATGTAACAATAATTATTTACCATAATAGTTGTTAATAAAGGAAAAAATAACAGATAACATAAAACTAATCAAACATACACTGAATGAACAATTGCATTCTGATAATTGTTAAAACTACAATATGTAGAAATGTTCCTTTAAATAGTTACCCAGCAGCTCAACTCTTACAGGAGAACAAGGGATTGTGCACGGTTGTTCTGATGTAGGAAAGCACTTATGTACATGTTTAACTTTACACACATGTTTGAGGCACACTGACTTCAATGGACTTTAATTGTGCACTTGAATACCCTTCTGAATAGTGATGCTTTGCTAAATTTGGACTAGTACGAAGATAAACTATATCATTAGTTTGCTAGTATTCATATATTAATTATATAATCAGATTTTTAATGCTAGCTGGGTGTATATAAATATAAACAAATTAAAAATGTTAGCCTTGCTTTTTTTCAGCATGCCTACGAGAGCTGATCAGTTGATTACTGTATTCATTCACCTCTCTATTCCTTGCAGATCTATATAGAAATCTACTGATGTTATGGTTTCAATGTACAATTCTGCAGTGTTCCAGTATACCACTGTCCCCAAAACTATATGATTTTATTATTGTTGTTAGCATTATTTATATTTTCATAGTACCTGGGAGCCCCAGGCATGGACCAGAACCCCATTGTGCTAGGTACTGTACAAACACAGAACAAAAAAAACAGTCCCTACCCTAAAGAGCTTACTGTCTAAATATAATACAAGAGAAAATAGATGGATATAGACAGATGGACAGGGACATACAAGGAAACAATCTGACTGTATTGGTCAGTATGATAAGCTGTGTTCTCAGCAAACCAGCAGCCTAACCATTATCAAATATTTTGTATTATTCCACTTAGCCTTGTTTCTAGTGAAAAAGATGTAAGTAGACTTTTGTTCCAATTCTGCACCTGCATACATTTGTCTAATGATGGTTTAAGAGGTTAGGGAAAATACACACTTGGAATGCATGTTATGGTATTTTAGTGAATGGCTTGGCTATGTTACACAAACATCACGGGAAACACTTTCAGAATAATGTACCTGGTGCAGTATTTGCACAGTTCCTAACTAAGATAATGGGAACAGTTTGTTTAAATCCCTACACACTGTATTATAAACGTCCAGTATATCTTGTAACTTATGTTAACACACTTTCCTGTTGAATCCATTGTGGAGTGATGCTGAGGGGACATGTAGGTAAAATATGGATAAGAGATTCCAGGTGCATTTTGCAATTATATTTTATACTATTTGCTTATTCCCACATTCTAATCCTCATACATTTGTAAAACAAGCTGGAGTCTGTTTTCATGTCTTGAATCAGCATTACTGCTTTGAAGGCAATACAATAGCTGGCTTTTTCAGAAGTCTTTAGTGAATACTGGACTACAGAACAGTCTCTCAAAGGAAATGGTGGAAATCCATCTGTTAGCCCATTTAAAACTGGGCAGAGCACTAGGGAAATGTGCTCTAGGGAACAATCTTGCACTGACCTCACCCAGGGATGGACTAGAATCGTTACTAGCCATCTTAACACTGGGCCTATAGTGAACTAAGGCATGCTTCCCATCTTGATTGGCAGCCGTTCAATTCAGCCAAAACTATTCTTCAGCTCAGATAGCATATATGTTGACTGAGTGTAATAGATGACAGTTTTGCCTGAATAAAGTAGGAAAAGTTGTTGGGCCCATACTCATTTCTGTTCAGATGCCTTTCCTTTACAGCATGTATGATTTCTTTTAGTTCCTCTGGCCTAGGGAACAAGACTCTCTATATGTAAGTGGGGGAAAGGAAGCAAGTCCCTGCCCAAGTAAAAGTCACCAAACAAGCGAAATAACAGAATAATTTAGGATTAGATTGTGGCTTTTAGCCCCAGCCCTGCAACTGAGGATGGTAAAAAGCTCCACCAACCTAGAGGAGCACCGAGAGAAGCATTCTAGTTTTCCATTTGTGCTACAGAACTTTAAATGGTGCGGAATACTCCACTCTCTACCAAACTGCTGGTCAGTGAATAAGTGAGAGGTAGGGTATGGGTAGGGTTCTGCTTACTCCTCACCTGTCTCTGCCCCTTATCAATGAGTCACTCCCAAAGGGGAGAAACTAATTAGAAGACTCCTCACCTCTGGGAAGCCCTTACATGGGCTGTCCAAGAGGACTCGCGTGTTAAGTTAGGGCTAACCACAATCTAACCCTGAGCTGTTACTATGTGGAAGGGGTAATCTTTATAAAAAAGAAGGCTGGCTTTGTTGTCCTATGGATCTTCAGGATGGGGAGAGGCTAAGCGGAGATATCCATGTAAATTTCAATGTACTAATCAAATGATATTATTGTTGTTTTTGTTTATTTAGCAGAACCAAATAGTGTACTACACATCTCACAATACAAATAGGAGTGCACAGTCTCTGTCCCGAAGAGCTTACAATTGAAGGCCCTGATCCACACACACACATTCATAACTTCACACATAGGAGTAAAGTTTCTCACGTGTCTAGGTGTTTTCTGGATTCAGACAATGGAAGAACGAAGGGGATACCAAACCACCCAAGAAGTTTTGAAGTAGGGGCTGCAGAGAATAGACTCCAAAGACTAATTTATAAACCATCTCAAAGAGTCCAAGCACAAAGACTCCAATAAATGTACTAATAAATAACACATTTAAAAAAAGACCTAAGGTATTAAAATACTATTCGTGTGGCTTAAATGAATTTGCCCGTCTGCGATACCCATAGCAAAGCCAATGCCCCTACTCCAAAATAATTTTAAGCAGCCCTACTGGTATATATATGTGTTACCATATGCACATTCCATCATTATAGTAGTATCTAAATGATTGATTATGAAGTCACATCTTCTGCAAAAAACAAAACCAAATAGACATGTAGTCAATACCTTGTTGGAGCAGATGTGACAACAATTAAAAGATCTGGGATGACTATTCACTTGAAGCTGACAGATGGAATACAAACAATACACTGCAATGATCTGTACACTGCTCTTTACAGAGATGGTATTCAATGCAGTACAGTTAATAATGGTAACTAGACCATGAAGTGCTGGCTCCAAACTCCTTCAAATTTTGGAATAGTTTACATCTAGATGTGCACACTTCAGCATAGGCCCAAATGCTATTAATAGTATTACAATGCTAACGTGCCTTTTTTTCCTATATGAAGTCAATGGTCTATAGAATTTTTTCACAGTCCTTATAAAATTTGATTAGTTACTGTTTCAAACTGCATCATTACTTTAAATTTTCAGTGCTTGTGATCATTCTTAAAATAATTGAATACAAAAGAATAAAAAGTTGTTTTAGTTAATACATTATTATTATTATTTTGGTCTTTTTATTATGCACATGCCTAAAACTGTATTCTAATATTTTAGCAACCAGTGCACAATTATGAAGCAGGTAGGACGCAATCCCAGTGATATGATTTAGGTATTAACTTAAATCTCTTGGGCACTATTTAGGCCCTTTACCAGCTGAACTATTAAATTATGTAATCTATTTCTTGGGAAACTATCTTAATTGTAAAATGTTGTGATGTATGAAAACCAGATCCCTAAAATTATGCTGTAGCAATTTATACAAGCGTAATGAGTTTAGCAAATCTGAATAGCTCTCAGTGTACTATAACTGACCTCAGTAGGTGTTTGGTAGTGTAAATTCATGCTTAACTCAGACTGTCATTCAGACTATGTTTCAAAAGACTCTAGGGCAGGACCACAGTGACTGTGTTACAAGTGTCAACAAAAAGGAAATTGAATTGGTTGGGTATTATTTACAGGAAGAGACTCATACTCACACACAGATGTGCGCACACAAACAGGAAAAGATTTTCAAACCAGGAATCTAAATTTACTTCATATTTAAGCTCCAAATAAGTGATCTGATCTTTAAACTCACTGAACATCCAGTAGTTCCTACTGAAGTCACTGGAGACTCAATGCTTTTGAAAATCAGGCCATGTATTTAGAAGCCCTATTTTGAGGGCTGAAATGAATCTTCAGTGGGGCATACTCATGATGCTGAAGACTGAATTTCACCAACAGTTAAGGCTAAATTAGCTGAATGCCTTGGTGTCATCCAAAACCTTTGAAAAATCAAAGTGGGAGAAACAAATTTAGTTTTTCACATGCAGTTTGGATTTGGGAAACAGAAATGAATGTCAGGAATTTTGAAGATTTAAGTCTGAATCATTAGGATTACGTGCATGTGCACATGCACAGAATACAGTGAATACAGTTTCCACATTGCAACTAGTTAACAACTACTTTCCAATGCATTCACCTTTATTTTAAAAGCACTATTGGTCAGGGATGTGAAATACATCTATATGTGTATTTGTTCATCCTGGAACAGGATGTTCTGTAGACAGTGTTTTTTATAGTGTTGGGGTTTCATAAGTCTAATTCTGATAGAGATTTATAGTTACTCCTCTTGGCTCTAAGTGAATTATCATTAGCATAATGTAATTAGAGTAGGCAGAGACAAGATCAAGTACTGGCATTGAACATAACATGTGTTCATACCAAAATCCATAACACACATTTCTTAATGATGGTTTAAATACAATATATTGCAGTCACACACGGTTCCTATTGGAATGGTTTACTTATAACACTGGCTGAAATGTAAATCAAAGTACTCAAGCTAGTTGAAACATTTCAATTAGTAGAGGTCCCCCTTCTGTATTCTGTGCTGTGCCGAGATAGCCATACAAGAACTTGAGAAAAGAGCACTAAGTAGATAGATAGATAGTATATACATAGATCCCATGGAAACTTCAGCATAAAAACTAAAATCTATCTACCTGCATTAAAATTGTGACGCAAATGGACCAATCTAAAAAAAAATTTCAAATGTATATGTGATTCTCCATTGAGAACCCATTGTGCACATCTAGAGACTGCTGTGAATTCATATATACCACGAATCCTGTGTCTATCCAATAACACTGAGACACAACAGAAAAGTTAAGCAAGTGCCCTGCCATAGATTTTTAAGGATTAGTTCCATTAATTGAAGGGCAACAGAGACTGTTATAACTAACCCACATGTTCCCATAATATAAAATGTGAAGTGTGAATATTGCTACTATAACATTATATAGTAGGTGTGTATGCTACTTTATAGTTTCATATAAAATCTGTCATATTTTGTCTTTTTATTGACCATGGTTTAAATAATCATTTTATTGACTACGATGGAGAGCATGTGTGTCTATGCCTGTCTAGAGATGTGTCCAGAATAAACCAGTGAACCTTTTTTTCCCTGCAAGCTAAACCGAATTGAATGCTTGGGGAAAATGCTGGATCGATAGCACTTCATCACTCATCTGAAATGGTAATTCTAAGCAATGAGAGGGTTTTTTCAATCTATAGGGCAATGTAATCTTTGCCTTTTGGACAGAAATGCCAATTAAGGTATACATTAGTGAAAGCTGGGAAGACAGTGTGGGAGCATGTACACAATATTACAGTAAAATGTACAGATTAAAATAGACATTAGAGCTACTTTAGAATAAAAAAGGGACAAAATTTTGGCAAAATAAATCTCATTTTTTGACCAACTGTAGTTTTAAACATTTTGCTATGTTTCAACCAGTTCTATTTAAAACTCAGTCAGGCCTGATCAAAAACCCATTGATGTCAATGGGTGTCTATTCACTTATGTCAGTGGGCTTTAGACAGGCCCTTCGTCCCTGATATCGGAATATCCTTCCTCTTTCAGAGCTCTCCATCCTACTGATTTGTAACTGACTACTCACAGTGTACTGTGGAGCTTTCTGAGAGTCTCAGAAGCAGTTACCCCCATGTGAATTTGCAACAAAATCTACTCTTTCCCCTTTTTTGTTGTATCAGAAATAATTATTATAAAAACAATACCTTTCCACATCAATGTCTTACTTTGGGTTATTGCAGTGTCTCTCTTGATAGGTGACTCCACCTCCACAGGTCCGAGAACACTTGGACCACTCAGACCACGCAGCCCATTGGCCATTAACAGGCTTGGGTCCATGATCTCCATATCTGACACACTGACCTCTTCGACACCACTGTCAAAAGAATGTCAACAAATGTCCCATCACAGCTGGTGCTACCTAGTAGGCTGCTGAGAAGAAAAGACCCAGGTGCCAATCCTGCCATCACTTAAGCATTCATTTAACTCTATATAAATTAGCAGTCCCATTGAATTCAATGGGATGGCTCACAGAAGTGTTAGCAGGATTGGGGCCCTGGGTAGTAACAAGATAAATAAGATGACATGTAAAAAGACAAACTCTAGCACTTGTCTAGCTTTGAGTCTCTGCCTATGTTGAAATGACTGAGGACCAAATTTTAAAAAGTGGTCTCTAATTTTGGGTGCTTCAATTTTGGCTGGCCAACTTCAGATACTCTATGTCTGATTTTCAGAAGTGATGAGTACCAAAAACTCCAGCTGATGTTAACAGCTGCTGATGGTGCCTAGCACCTCTAAATCAGCCCCAGACATTCAGAGTTGGGCATATAAAAATTAGAGGCCATTTTCCCCTCTAGCTATTAATTTACTGTTATTGCAATAAGAGAAAGGGGGAAATGAAGAAAAATACTCAAATACAGCAAGGAAACAAATCAGGCTCTTGAAAATTACAATATCTAATACAAATTACATGTTACAGTAAAATAAAATATCAGTAATTATTGAATCACACGCACCAATAGCAACGATTATTATTATCTCTCATACTTGCAATTACATTGTCATGGTAAAGCAAATGAACATGTCCTCAGACTCCTTCCAACAGGCTGATCAATAAAGATAATACATCTATAGACTATGGGCCAAATTCATTCCTGGCATAAGCCGCTACAGTAAAACATATGCTGCTTCTGCCAGGAATGAATTTGCAGCCTTGCTCTAAGTCCTATTAAAAGCATTCTATTTTTTTCAATGACTTAAATGAGAGTTGGATCAGGCCCTCGGTCCACTGTATTCTAATACAAGTTACAATACTGTAGCTCCACTAATTAAATAACTTACCATACTTATGCCACAAGCTGTCCCTTCCGCTGCTGGCATGAACTTTGTCTCACATCTATGACCTACTTTATGACACCAGAGTGATTTGCATATATCCTAGAAAAAAATCAGAGAATTCCCCCATTGTATGCTGATGTCTAGAAGTTTTCCATGAGTGACACTTCATCAAAGCATTCCTTTGCTATCACAAAAGCCCTATGAATTAGACCCATTTCTGAACAAAGAAGAACTAGTTCTACGTTTTATAGCATAATGATACACGCTGGTCTACTGACTTCATATTTCTAGAACATTTTCAAGTTTGGTTCTCTGATTATTTTCTTGTCTTTTCAAGGTGAGACTATAAAAGAACCAACTAGCTATTAAAACTCCAAGGGCAGAACATGAACAACTCTACAGGCCTTCTAAAAATGTGGAGGGAAACAATTTTCTTGAAACACACATGAAATGTTTGGAAAGACTGTGTATAAAAAAATTGTTGTCATCTGGCAAAATGCTGGTTAACATAAAATAATCCCAAATGTTGCAGCATAGCCATAAGAATAATACTAATAATTAATAATGACAACACATCGTCAGAATGACCATATTGTGATTTTAGCAGAACACCTTTCTTAAAGAAATCGAAGGGGCCAGAACAGCCACCTACATAAATAATGGGTTAATATGACTACATCCTACATCAAAAAGCTAAGGATGGAAAGCTGCATTTTTATTACTCTGAAATAATCTTCTCAAGAGGAGCTATATTGTGCCAGGGCTTTTTGCAAATGAATAAGGACTGAAGGAACATATAAAATCTTCCTTTCCTTGCACCCTCTGTACAAATGACACAATTGGAGCACTTAGTTTCCCCTGAGTTGTAGCCACACCACCCTGGTCACTGGAGAAAAGAGCATGCTGTAGCATCCTAATGAATGGTGAAGCTTGTGCATTCAGCCTGGGCTTTTTGTGGATCCTGGAAAGATTTTGCATCTCAGAGGCACAGTCCCTTCTGAAGCTCCCTCTGGGGTCATGAAACTCCCTAACAGGCTAGAGCCTTCAGAGCATATGACAAGCATGCCAAGCAATTTCAGGTTTAGAAATAATCCAGACCTTGTTGCTCGTACTCCTTGCACTCATTTATAGGACATTACAGTCTTCTAATGTCAGTTCTAACTTTGTCAAAAAGATATTAACAGGTACCTTCACAAAACTGAGGTTGCATAGTTTTGCTTTCATTCCAAATTGCCATTTGCACTGGGTATCAGCATCATAGATCTGCCCTGGCAGTTTATCAGGGTATTTATATTGTCCTGTTTGTTTAGGTTCATCAATCAGGCAAGCAGCTTGAGCTGTACTATAATGAGAACGTATATTTATTAATCATGATGTTGAGCTTTTTAATCAAAAAGACTTTTATTTGCTACAGAACAGCAAAAACACATGCTATTGCATACAGTACCTTTCACGAGCATTATAGGCATGCACTGAATGAGAATACTTGCTGCAGAAGCCAAGAGATGTTGACTTCTTGTTGGTAGCCTGACCTGCAAAGTTTTAGGAAGCAGGAATTCCCAGGCTCTAGGATTATGGTAATATTAGATATAAATGGTGTCAATTTCCTATTCTCCCTTCCTTATGTGAGTGTAACCAAGAGCAAGGAGATCTCCCTAGACTACGCTTTCCAGAAGTGCAACACAGGATCTGATGCAGAACCCACATATGCAGTGTCTCATTTCTGCGTTTTCTTCATGTGAAAGGCCATACAAAAAGGCCACAGAGTTTTAGTTGAGAGACCAATCAGCATTGTGTGTTTTTGGCTGGTTGCGCACATGTTAAAGCCAAAATTGCATATTGTTATCCATCATTCTTCCTCCTTAGTGCTTGTGGTTCCATGAGTTTGGAAGTTCGATCTACCTACAATTTGCCTTCCAACTATGCGTCTGTTGGGCCATACTAAATGCTTGAATGCCCCAACGTGGATTAATAATTTTCCTATAGCAATATTACTTACTGTGGCAGAGAAAATCACCCCAAATTCTGTCATCTTTCCTTTCCCCTAGTCAGGTAAACCAGTTTGGTATCTAAGTGTCCACTCCTATATTTAATGGCAATGTATGCATATTATGCCATTGTGGGGTTCATGTAATAAAAGCAAAAACTTATGTTGCAGAGATTGCAATTCTGGTGATCATAAATGCTAAAACTAAAGGCTGCTCCTTTATCAGCATACATGGTTTGTACCAACGTGCTAGGGAAATAATGGAATTCCTTTCTTTTCAGCAGCTCTGTAAAATATGCTTATTGAAGGCATGACAATCAGATATGACTAGGTCAGGAAAAAATCCACAAATATTCATGCATTTCCCGTCAGCACCCCTTTTATATTCACTTTTCACTAATATTCTAATAAACCTGTTTACTAGAACGTTTGGGGAAAGAACGAAATGCAAGTGAATATTACAGCATATTCACAGAGGATGAAATTCATTCCTATGAAGAGAGCCAGCACAGAGGCCTATAATACCACTTATGTCCCACACAAACCAAAGTTTGTGGGCTCATCTAGTACATTGGTTTTGTATTGGCCTTTTTCACAGAGATGAAATCCACACCAAAGTAAAATTTTAATTTCTAATCATGAGTATTTGCACCAGAAAGCCAATTCTAAGAGTTGCCACCCTCCTCTGGAAGATCCTGACTTATATCTGACCTACCTGAGGAATTTATTGAGATACTGCCTGCTGCATACAGACCAGGAAAACACCCCATTGTTTCCTGTAAGCGTGGGAGACATAATGTTACCTTCGGCTTTTCTACAGGGATTTCCTTCTCCATCGTGAATCATGCCAAAGCTAGAAAGAGAACCACAAATGAGAGGGGCACCCGAAACAAAATGCCAGAAACAAGAGATAGCTTTTAGGGGGAAAGAAATGCTGTTATATTATAGCAGTAATTCTATCAACAAAGTCCACAAGTCAGAAATAAATTAACACGACAAATGGTCACTAGTCAAGCCCAGGTTAATAGAGAGTGAAATTTATTCTTGGAGTACAATACATGGAACTGGATAAAGAAGGTTGAGTTTCAGGGGAAATCTAGTTTGGCGAGGCATCAGGGGTTCAGGAACATAAATCAAACCCCCAGGCTGCCAGTACACAAACACCAGAACATCATCATGTAACATCAGTGTCTCAGCCTGCTTAATAAAGTTCTCTTTCCTGCACATCAGTTTGCTAATGAAACAATTATCATCTACCAGCTGTTTGGTGGCCCATGCGAAATAAGGTGGTGGGCTCATTCCTCTACTCCAGGGGTCGGCAACGTTTGGCATGCGGCTCGCCAGGGTAAGTACCCTGGCGGGCCGGGCCAGTTTATTTACCTGCTGACGTGGCAGGTTCGGCCAATTGCGGCCCCCACTCGCCGCGGTTCGCCGTCCCGGGCCAATGGGGG